>NC_067472.1:209095294-209415294 GCF_947179515.1 Apodemus sylvaticus | reverse complement strand
GATATAGTGGTTGCCGGAGGTAGTGGGACTTGCTATGACTTGGAGTAGGAATGTGGGGAGGAGGGGGAAGATGAGATGGAGAAGGAAATTGGTTTTCTCGGCAACATTGGGGTGAAGTTGACTATGGAATAAACTGTCCCTATTATGACAGGACTGTGTGACATTTCAAGATGTGGCCATTTGCTTCTCACATGAAGAATGGAAACTTCTTGATGAGACTCAGAAGCTCCTGTACCTCAGTGTTATGCTGCAGAACTTTGCTCTTATAAACTCCCAGGGTAAGGCTTTCACATTTTCCTGGTATCCTGAGACCCCACTGTCCTCTGTTTCCCTAGAGGTAGGCTGATCTTTTCCACACCTGACCTTGAGATCTGTTAATTTCTGTATATTTTGGGTATACATGTTATGCGTGATAGCATTGAACTGTGTCTGTTACCTCAAGTAGATCTCTCTCTGTGTAGCCTTAATACCTGCTTTGCATTGCATCCTATGGGAGTTGGGTGTTTTGTGGTCATCCTAATTAATGGGTGTCACCTTGCTTGTCTGGCCACGAGCTGTGTGTACAATCATGACACGTGGCATGACAAGTGCACAGCAGTGAGCAGCTTGCTTTTTAATGGCTGCATGTGGCACGGCTGCAGTTTTAGAATCATGTATTGTTCTTGCTAGGCATCGATTTTGGATATTTTAAAATTAAGTGTTTTCTTTCCTGGGATCTATAGCGGTCTTTTGTGAGATACCCTTGCTAACCACTTTGTATATCTTTTCTTTCTTGTGGACCTTTGTCATGAGGTCACATGTAATGACATCAAGCAGGGAATCTGGTTCTTCTGAAAAGCAACCATGGCTTCATAGGAGGCCTGGGTGTGGTAAGTGGCACCTAGAGGAAGTCAAAACGGCCAGGCCATTTCCCAAGCATCCTGTATCCACCAATTTAGGTGCAAGTACTGCCAGCCAAGCCTCATTTTCTATTCTCTTCCCCAGACATGGTAGTGCTTACCTGTGATCTCTGTCACCTGAGCACCCTTGGTGGTCCCCGTGCCTCTCCTATCCTTCTGTTCCTCTGTGATTCCCAGCACCGCCTCACACACAGTTCTGAGCACATGCAGTACATTTCTGAGAGGAGTTCCGAAGCTTGCATGTAACCTGTTTTCTGTAAAACTTACACCTAGCACCAGCAAGTGACATCCTGCTTCACTCTGTCGTAAATTTTAGGGATTGGAAGCTAATCCGTGATGAATGGATGACCACTGTGATTTAGTAGCCTATGGCCATTGGTAAAAGAGTTACAGATTGTCCCCTTGTGGTTCATCTTGGTGGCCTTTATTCTGTGAGGCCTTCCCAGGTCTGTTCTCTTTAGAGACCTGATGTTTCAATGCACATCCTTCTTACCTATCCCTCTGTCTTTGGGGGAAGCATTGTGTGGGGTGTATGTGTGCTTAGACCTCCTCCTCTGAGCAGAGTCAACACTGAATTTCATCAGTAATTCTCTTTCAGGCTGTGGGCATAGAACAGAAGATGAAGAGCGGAGGGTTTCTACACGAGCATCAGTTTTGAGATCTGAGACCACTTCAAAAAGTCAACTCTGTGAAAAGTGTGTCCCAATTCTGCAAGACATTCTGTGCCTGCCTGGTCTCCCTGGGCAGAAACATAGTATAGAGGCAAGTTCAAAAGCCGATGAAGACCGTAACAGTACAGGCAAACCCTTGAAGAAGAGTGCTGACAGGGCTCCATACCTATTCTACCTGTCAGCGAAGTCCTTCCCCAGCTGGGATCTTGAAAAAGATCTCCCAGACATACTGAATCTTCTGACGTCTCAGGTGTGTCCCAAAACTAAGAAGGCCAGAAAAAGCACTGAAGAATGTGAGAGCCTTTCCAGTCAGAATCAGACACTTGCTCACCTCCGAAGAACCTCCAATGGGAAGAAACTTTATGAGTGCAGCAAATGCAGAAAGACCTTCCGCGGCAAATACTCCCTTGATCAGCATCAGAGAGTCCACACTGGAGAGAGGCCGTGGGAGTGTAGAGACTGTGGGAAATTCTTTAGCCAGACCTCCCACCTGAATGATCACCGTAGAATCCACACTGGAGAAAGGCCTTATGAGTGCAGTGAATGTGGGAAATTATTTAGACAGAACTCCAGTCTTGTTGATCACCAGAAAACTCATACCGGAGCAAGACCATACGAGTGTAGGGAATGCAAGAAATCCTTTAGTCAGAAAGCTACACTTGTTAAGCACCAGAGAGTTCACACGGGAGAAAGGCCTTACAAGTGTAGTGAGTGTGGGAATTCCTTTAGTCAAAGTGCCATTCTTAACCAACACCGGAGAATTCACACTGGAGTTAAGCCTTATGAGTGCAGAGAATGCGGGAAGTCCTTTAGTCAGAAAGCTACCCTTATAAAACACCAGCGAGTTCACACTGGAGAAAGGCCTTACAAGTGTAGTGAGTGTGGGAAATCTTTCAGTCAGAGCTCCATCCTTATCCAGCACCGGAGAATCCACACCGGGGCAAGGCCCTACGAGTGTGACCGCTGTGGGAAGTCCTTTAGCCAAAAGTCTGGCCTCATTCAGCACCAGGTCGTCCACACTGGAGAAAGGCCTTATGAATGTGACACATGTGGGACTTCTTTCAGTCAGTGCTCCAGCCTCATTCATCACCAAAAATGTCATAACGCTCAAGAAACCTCATGAAAGAAGCAAATGTGGATAAACCTTCAGCTGAAGGCCTAACATCATTTAGGTCCTCCAAATCCGTACTTGAGAAAGCCTTAGGTTTATAGGTTTGTTTCTGTTTTGTCTTTTATTTTCTTGATGTACTGTGACACTATAGAACCTTTGCAGAGAATCCTCCACTACCTGAGACTGATCTTCCAGTATCCAGGGGAGTAAGATTCCTCAAGCGTTCGTTCGGCGGTAAGTACACTCAGGAACTGGCTTGCACACACTGAGTGGCTAAGAACCTTGCCGTTTTTTGTCAGTACCCGTGTTTGTGGTAAAAGGCATCAACTTCTCTACCACGTGACCAGTGTACAGCTGACATGGTCATGGTAAGGAAACTGTACAGATTGCCTGGAAGAACTTTTAAATGGAGTACTTATGGAGAATTTGTCTCCCAGTTTTAACTGATTAAAGTGTGGATATGACTAAACTTTCACAAAGAAGATAAAATGTATTGTCTGCTGAAGGTATCTCTGATTTGCTTACCTGCTTCTTTTCAAAAGTAGTTTTTCGTCTGTGTCACGTGATAGTTGGGTGACTGTTACCAGCCTCCCGATTCCCGGTTGGTCACTGCCTTCTCCCTGCTGCTCTGGTTTGTACACTGATGAATGCCTTATTCCTGAAGCGACCTTTACTCTCAGAGTGCAGTTTACTAAATAGGAAGGCTGGAAAGCAGACTGATCATTCTCGGAAAGGACGGACAGCTTTTGTAGATGGTCTCAACTTGGTTTGCCTCTGCAGAGACAGCAAAATGAAGAAAGCAAATTGGTATTGCTTCCCAGGCCAACATTAGGAGCCATGGGGACTTACTTCATTGTTACAGTATATGAATAACTGAATATGTATTCATATTCGTGACTATCTAGTTGGAAACTTTCTGTGGTCGTCTCAAGATGTCTGCTATTGCTGTAAGCTCCTGTACTTGTGCAAATGGAATGAATTGACTCTTTTTTTTTCCCTCAAAGGATGGCCTTAAAATGCCCATGATGCAGAGACTGTATAAAGAGTGTACCCCAATAGGAATTATTCCAATAGATGCCAGCCTATAAGAAGACCACTCATGAGGTGATGAGAACTAGATGTGAACCATTCTTGGCATACAAAGGATGGGTATGGTGGGGTCTTCGGCCAGCTAGAGGGAATGTGACTCCTGTGAACGTGCACCCAACAATCTCTGTCTTTGGATGTGTTCACAGGACCTAAAGAACTTTGTATTTACATTAGCTAAGGCCATTGTCAAAAACAGTATGGTTTTGTGGGATAGTGGAGTCTAACTTGATTATTTACCTCCACTCTTGTTATAGGAGATAGGAAAATAAGGAGATGGAGATCCTGTAGTCTTAGACTGTAGCTGTGGTAGTTGCAATCCAGCTGCTCTATTTGCAGTCTGGGATTCACAGAACTTCACTGCCATTTCCTGCATCGACAAAAGGCCGCCCCTGTCTGTCTCAGAGGACAGAGTTCAGTCAAAGTGGGGGCTACCAAGCCTTCTGCTTTCCAGAAAGTACGAGTCCTCGACTTTGTATTTTATAAAGTTTATCACTGTTTTAGTGAAATGCAGTCCTCTCTGATTTATCCTTCAAAACATCTGAAAATTCATCTTTGTGATGATGAACTTGCCTGTGACTTACCTCAGACTCTGTTAAAATCGTCCTTGTGTTCCATAGCTTATAAGCTTAGATTTACAAGAGTGCAGTTTGTGAATGAAAACAAATGTTCTTTTTTTCTTAGGTAGAATGTCCTTTAGGAATATATAATTATTTTGAGATTCATCACTGCTGCTTTTTAATAACTATAGTGTTATACCATGTTTGGTTTTGTAACTATACAACCATCTGTTTTATTCATTCTTTTTATTCATTCAGCTCTTGGTTAAATCCTTTCTTGAGCTGTTACATATACTGGCTATAAGCATATAACTCAATATGCTTACATTTTTAGATTCCCTCTTGAGCCAGTGATTAAGTGTATGTGAATGCTTCCACTTTTAAGAAAATGTCAAACTGGTATAGATTGCTCTAGACCAGTGGTTTTCGACCTTCCTGATGCTGCAGTTCTTTAATAAAGTTCCTCATGTTGTGGTGACCCTCAACCATAGAATTATTTTTGTTGCTATTTCACAAGTGTAATTTTGCTGCTGGTTTGAATTGTAAATATTTGTGTTTTCCTATGGTCTTAGGTGACACCTGTGATAGGGTCATTTGACTCCCAAAGGCGTCATAATCCACATTTTGAGAACCACTGATGTAGACAGCGTATGAACATTCGTGCTAGTGCTTGGTGTGGTTAATGTGTTTGCTTTGAGCCATTTAAATAGCTATTTAATAACACATTGTATAGTCTTAACTGCTTTTTTTTTTTTTGGTGTTTCATGATACTGAGTGTTTTTGTGTGTTTACTTGCCAAGTGTATGCTTTTTTTTTCAAATGGAAATTCATGTTACTGTCCTTTTCATTAATAAATAAATGTGCATTAACAGTATGTATTCAGACTTCATTTATTCCTTTCAAGTTTGAGGAAATGGGGTGAGGTGTTTTTAAGTACTTGAACAATATTTAACGGTTTTCTCTTCTGTTCAGACTGTTAAGAGTCGTAGGCACTGTACACTTTACAGTCTGTACTGTTAGCATATTCCCTGTCTCTTAAGTCTAGACTTTCCAGAAGAGGTAAACACTGGTTTTAATATTTGTTAGTTGCATTCCCACCATTGGCCAATTCCAAACTGTTAAAATGATATTAATACATATTGAGTTGGGAAGGGATATGCAATATTGTGTTTGTTTTATCTTCATTATATTGATGCAGTCATGATACGCAACCTGAAGAACATGAATATGTAAGTAAAGCATTAGAAAGTGTCAATTTTTGATTATCATCCTTGCTTTCTAAAGATAATTTAATTGAGGTGTAATTATCTTACCAAATTTTTTTTTTTTTTGGATTTGGTTTTTTCGAGACAGGGTTTCTCTGTATAGCCCTGGCTGTCCTGGAACTCACTCTGTAGACCAGGTTGGCCTCGAAACTCAGAAATCCACCTGCCTCTGCCTCCCAGAGTGCTGGGATTACAGGCGTGCGCCACCACCTCCCGGCTATCTTACCAAAATTTTATATGCATGTGCATAGTTTCCATTTTAATATACATGCTTAAAAACGAGATTCCCGATTCCTTTTTCAATCTCTCTGGATGTAAAATGGGTATAAGGATATATTCAAACTTTTCAGTGGATTTTTTCATATATGCAAATAGTAAAGATTATCTGAGGAGGCCCTATGAGTCCTTACAAATGATTTGTAATTAAATATGTGTAAAATATACCACTGTTTGGAAACAGAAGTGTAAGTGGTATATTTTAAAGTCATAAATGGAGTAGGAGTGTGCTTTCTGTAGTAGTTTTAGAGCAGTCCAATCTAGAGACAAACAGGAATCCTGCATGGCAGCTACATAGTTGACACTATTGACAGAACTTGAATAACTATGTATCACACAACCAAATCAAATATGATACAATAAACATATATGACAGGTATATGGCATCAAATATGATGTCATATACAAATGTGATGGCGTATGTAAAATAGCTAGCACATGTAAAGTGGACTAGAGATACTTAAGACACAATGGTCAGACACGGATAACTTCCAGCTTTCTAAGATTTTACGTCTATATAACTGAAGAAAGTCATGTATGCTTTTTATATCATACCGGACACCAGGTGTCTCATAAACCCACCAAAAGTTTGCTTGTGCTAACAGCTGCCAACCATGTCACTCATAACCTCCCCTGCATCATACTGTTTTTATTTCTCTGTCAAACACAATAAATATGCTTGATTCTTTTGTTAAGC
The DNA here is from genome assembly GCF_947179515.1 of Apodemus sylvaticus. NCBI lineage: Eukaryota > Metazoa > Chordata > Mammalia > Rodentia > Muridae > Apodemus > Apodemus sylvaticus. Next base: position 209,408,729 of record NC_067472.1, on the reverse strand, counting down.
CAAATCTAGTATCATTTTCGGTTTGATTTCTTTTCTTCTTCTTTTTTTTTTTTAATGAGTTTTGAAGGTCAGAGGCATGGGATCCCCTGCCAGCTGGAGTGAGATAGCTATGAACTGAGTGAGCCCTGAGAACTGGATTCAGATCCTCACTCAGTGATGGATGTGGGCTTGGCTTCTGAACCATCTCTCCAGCCCACAGTTTGTGCTGCTCGTTTATAGTAAGAATTTTGGATGTGGGGCTGAATCAGTTTGTCCTCAGCCATTAACTATGATCTAGGAGGGGCATGATTTTTGCCAGCTGCAGATAATTTAGTTATTGGGACTCAGGAGAGGGAATAAGTGCTAGACCCTTGCACGGGGCTACAGTTGCTTGGAAAAAGGAAGACGCTGCTGCTCTCTGTGGTCCGGGTTGCTGCTGTCGTGCTTTGACCAGAAGAAGTTGGCGAGATCTTGAAGAAGATTGGACTTGCTGCAAGGAACCTAAGGACCCTAATTAGCAGGAAGTATCTTATTTGTTGGCTGAAAGAGGTCTCCACTCCTTTCTGCTCTAAGGTTTTGCTTCTGTGTAGTATTGTAAATAAAATAGCCCCAAATATGCCAACAATCACCCCCTGCCACCGTATAACTGTGATTGGCCCCCCTTTTTTCTTTTAAGCCATGCTTCAAGTGTAAGTTCTTTGGGAAAACCATGACCATATAGAAGAGCAAAGAGTTCGTGCTTGTAAAAGCCTTTGTGAATGCAGTAAATTCAGGGGATTCTTTATATAAAAGTGACACCTTGGTAGACTCTGAAGGGATGACATCGGTGCAAAATCATACAAGTGAGTGCACACAGTCTCCATCAGAAAATACTGTCCTCATTCAGTACAAAAGTACACACTGGAGAAAGGGCTTGCTAGTTTTTAAAATCTTTTATTTATTTTAGAAAATGAATAAATGAATGAAAACGTGAATGAATGAATTAATAAAACCTAGCCACAAGGGTGAATATTAAAAACTGAACTGTCACTTAAACCTGCTAGAGGGAAAATAAAGTTTCTCCAATATAGTGACACTGGCTATATCAACCAATCCAGGACAGGCGTCATGTTCAGTAGTGTCCTACATATAATGGATTCCACAGGTGTGTGTGTGCACGTGCACTTTTATTTGGTTACAATTTTCTGTGTTTTGTTTGTTTTTTGGAGGTGGGTGATATTTTTTTCGTTGGATACCATACAGAAAGGTGCCTTCATCAACCACCTGCTTTCGGAATATTTCCCTCATTGACCTTCTCCCCTTCCTTTTGCTGGGAATTTATCTTTGAGAAGGTGTTCCACGTTAGTCCACCAGGGAGCGCAAACATCTCTCCAAAACATCTCTCCAAAAACCATTCTTCGATTTTATAGCTTGGGAAAATTCTCACGTTTGTAGCGTGGACAATTGACTTAGAGTTTCATATTTTAACTTCTTTTAACAATGACTAACATAAGAGTGGACAATTAATACACTTACTGATTTTGGTGTGGTGTGTTCGTTAGAAGAACATCTGATGTAATCTGATGTCTCAACATTTGCACTCCCTATTCCTTGGATATGGGCCCAAAGAAGGAGATCCCACTCTTCGCAGAGAGATTCTGGGAACTATCTTAGAACCCTCAGCCATGTATTCATTTCTGAGGCTCCAAACGCAGCAATTTCTCACTTTCTCTGAAGGAACTACATTGCCCAGAATCCAGTGCGCACCGCTGGGATAATTTCCGTTTAGCCGGGACTTGGCATCTTCGGCGAGTCAGGCATCTTGGTGATGTTAAAGCTTAAGGTTAGGAACCTGTTCGAGTTGACTGTTGTAGGAAGTAGCAAAAGGAGAGTTGTCTGCCACTGCGGGAGTATCGAGCGTTGGCGGTGCCAGGAGGTCCTATTTCCAGGGCCAGGTGACAGCGGGCTCCGCTCTCCCTCCTTTGGTGTGGCTCTCGGTCAGTGGATGGCCGTGGCCCCGAGCCCAGCGCAGTTGGTCCCTAAGTTCTCAAACCTTCGCCTGCTGTGTCCAACCTCCGCAACATCCGCCAGTGCCTGCTGCGCCGCGCAGCCCTTAGGATAGGGACCTTTGTGGGTGCGAGGACTGAGATGCAGGAATGTGCGGCACTGTGGGGGCAAAGCAAAACAGGGCAGGGTCAGAGGCGCGCCAGAGCATTGAACAGTGGGAAAAGTGCCTGCTTCCCCCAGCTCACCCCAACCCCAACCCCAACCCCAACCCTAACCCCAACCCCCGCCCAGTGTAGGCAGCAGAGGTTGTAGCGATCGATCGATCATTCTTTTCACAAGTTCCAAGCACCCACACTAGGGAACCAAGACGCACTTTAAGATGGAAAGAAATCATCTTAAAAGGGTTTAAAAACATATTCCAGTGTTCACTCGGGAAACAGTCTACTGTGGGATTGGTATGATAAGGGCCAAAGCAGGGCCTCAGGCCAGGAAGATATTACAGCTGACACAATGAACCTGGGCTGCTAGGAGCACAGGGTCGGCAGGAGCTTGGAATGTACTCGGGATAGTCATTAAACTTTGGAGATAAGTTTGGAGATGAAACCATCGGTTTCTGACTCTGTCAAATGTGGTTATAAACGCAGGGAGTTATGCGCTGCCCCACTACTCCTTACCCCATGTGGTAAGTATTGTGTTTTATAAACAGATAAGGAAGAAGGAATATGTTTGGTGGAGGCGCTGTATGGTGTAGGGAAAGGGGGTGCCTCGTGGGGCCCACGCTGAGGCTTCCCTTCCCCCTGAGGTCCCAGCCACATGACAGCATAGTGGAGAATAGAGTTTATTTAGGGGCATAGGGAGGGGGATTGAGTGAATAGAGATAGAAAGTCAGAGGAAGGGAGAGAGAGAGAGGTGGAGGGAAGAGGAGAGAGGAGGGGAGGGGAGAGGAGAGAGGAGGGGAGGGGAGGGGAAAGGAGAGAGGAGGGGAGGGGAGAGGAGAGGAAAGGAGAGGAGAGGAGGGGAGGGGAGAGGAGAGGAGAGGAGAGGAGAGGAGAGGAGAGGAGGGGAGGGGAGGGGAGAGGAGAGGAGAGGAGAGGAAAGGGGAGGAGAGGGGAGGAGAGGGGAGGAGAGGAGAGAAGGGGAGGGGAGGGGAGAAGAGAGGAGAGGAGAGGAGAGGAGAGGAGAGGAGAGGAGAGGAGAGGAGAGGAGAGGAGGGGAACAGAGGCTGACCCTGAGCATGTAAGGAGAGTGGGGGAGAGGAATGGGGAGAGAGGGGGAGGAGGGTAAGGGAACAGGAGCAAGAGAGAAGAGAGCCATAGAGAGGAGGGGCCAGCAGCCCCTTTTCTAGGGCGGCAGGCACACTGGCTGTTGCCAGGCAACTGTGGGGCGGAGCCTAGATGAACCGCCCTTAGTAGCATCTGAAAGACCGAGAACGATTCAGAGTGGTGAACATTTTTCAGAAGGATTAAGAATTGGGTTTGGACATGGTAAGTCCAGGATGTCTCACAGTGCAACCAGCAGGAATGTTTGGTAAGTATTCTAGTCAGGATCCAGGGGAAAGAGTCTCGGGAGATCTCACAAGGGAGGCACGAGACACTAACATGTAGTCGAGGTTGAGCTATTATGGGTCTTGTTTTATGACGTGTTTGAGATGAGGAACAAGAAAGTTTTCCATTTGGCTGGGGATCATGTAACCTAGCCGATGAGTGAATTTCGTTGTTCTGGTTGGATGAAGTGGGAGTTTCTTGATGATGTGCAAACAGTCTACTGTTGTAGGATTATGCATTTTGTGCTTTATATGACCTAGATGGAATGATCCTAGATTTGTGGGATGGCACTCCTCTTCTTTCTCCTCCTCTTCCCCCTCCTCCCTGTCCTCCTCCTCCTCCCCGTCCTCCTCCTCCTTCTCCCCCTCCTCCTCTTTTAAAACTAACAGAGTTGCATGGTCTTTTCTTACCGTAGCTAGACCACTACTGATTCCCTCACACAGGCTCTCTGCATGCCAAGCGTCAGATGTTAAGAGTTTTCTTCTCCGTTTCCTTTGTTCCCCATTCTTACCGCCTAGGTGCACGCTAAGGCGTGTTTGGGCTCGTGGGTCTTCAGGCCATCGCCGTAAATGCTTTCTCTTTGGTGACAGGACTTTGTCCACAGTCAAGGTACTTCATGGATCCACGTTTGTCTGACATCCTCCTGGGTCATCAGCATGTTCAGTCATCATGGCCATTGTTCATGGAACCCTCTGGACTATCCTTGCAAGGCTAGCTTTGTTTTATTCTATTTTCCTTCCCGTTTTCCGTGAGTACATTTTTATCTTCACATAGACTTTCCCTGGTGACGTCCATCTTCCAGATCCTCCATTGGTTCTGAACTGTGGCAAGCAAGAGAGTCCTGGCACTTGACTGAGAGGGCATGATTCCAAGCACAGCCAAAGGGCGTTGATCAACTCTGGTAAGTGCGACCTGGAGGCAGGCGTGACTTCCAGATGTGGTTCAGATAGCATCAAAACCTGTCTTGTGTCTGCTACTGTAGGCAGCCATTTAAGGATGATAGCCTTATCTGTTCCCTTTCTAGCTGCCAGACATTTAGCATAATGGCCTATTAAGTTTATTAACAAGCTGCAAGCCTAGGCGGGCAGGTTCTGAGGTTCTTAAACCCCAAGGCTGCCTACTTCCTAGCCACATGATCCTTTGCATTCAGTCAGAGTCTTGCACTGGCTCATTCTGCTCTGCGTATGTCCTCACGGGGACCCCACCCCCCACCCCGTGACTCCTCACGGTCTCCCCACATCTTCCTCTCCTCATGGTGTGCTTCTTCTCCACTCTGGTCTCTCTCTGTGACACCCTAACTCAGATCGGAAGTCCCACTCAATTTTCTTCTGTCCAGATAATTGGCTGATCAGCTCTCTTATTGAGCAATTAGAGGTGATGGAAAACAATTTTTACATAACTTAGAGACCAGAGATGGGTGATCATGCCATCCTCAGGGCAGAACAGGGGATAAAATTCAGCATCTGAATACACAGTGCTCCAAACCACTCACTAGCACACTATCATTTGATGCCAAAGCACGAGGCCATACCTTCTTTCTGTCTTTTCCTCTCCATCTGGATACATTTGTTATTTCTGTTCTAATTTCTGATTCAGGGCTTTCCTGCCTAATTTAATACAACTGTCTTCTATTGCTTCTTCTGCAGTCCTTTCCAATATTGGAATGAACCATATTCATTGGACTGAATTAAGATCATCAGATGTACACGTAATCATTTGATAGCCCTTAAATACAAACCTCTAACTTTAAATCAAATATCCCTGGACATATTCGTATGCATAACTCTGACCTGTTGTTAGCAGTCAGACAAAGCCTTTCTAAAAGTCATTTTTAAAGAACTAACATGGAGACGATGCTTTCCCCTGTATTAACCTCACTCTGTGTCATCTGTCTTAGCCTTCCCTATTCTACGATCACTGGATTCCAGAATCATGCTGAGTACTATAAACCTGATCCTACTTTTGTCCTCTCGAAAACCCTATGAACTTAATAAAGACATACATTCTGGCTAGTTCTACATTAACTTTATACAAGCTAGAGTCATCTGAAAGGAGGAAACCTCAATTGAGATTATGCTTCCATAAAACTCAGCTGTGAGGCTTTTTCTAAATTAGTGTTCTTGAGGCCCAGCCACTGTGGGAAGCGCCACCTCCTGGTAGGGTTCTCTAAGAGAGCAGGCCAGTAAGCAGCACCATTCCGTGGCCTCTTCATCAGTTCCTGCCTCCAGGTTTCTGTCTGAGTTCCTGTCCTGCTTTCCTTTAGAGATGAACAGTGCCATGGAAGAGTCAGCTAAACAAACCCCTTCCTGCCCAACTCACTTCTAGTCATGGTATTTCATCACAGTAATGCTAAGTCAACATATATTTCAAACTGTACATCACCAATGCTTTTTATTTGTCTTCAGGTTGTTGGTGTGCAGTGAAGGATGAAGAGGAACCATCTCAACAGAACATTTCTGTAGTGTTGGTATGTGCAAGGCAGACTCTTTCTGGACACAAGCAACTTACCCTTGTAACATATGTGGCCCCATTTTGGATGACCTTTTGGACATGGAGGAAGGCCAAGGACTTAGAACTTATTCATGCAGGCCTGTGAGAGACAGGTCTCATTCAGTGAAAACTTCGGCCAAAGTATCGTACTCTAGAGACTTCTTCACAAAAAGATGACAACAAGTCCTTGTAAATTAAGAATTTCAAAGTTTATATAGAGCCTTACTCATCAGAAGAGCATCTGAGGTGAAGCAGAGGACTCTTCAGGACAATGTGACATCAATGTGGCACCAAGCAAATGTCATCCATAGCAAGAAGACGTCAGGGAGCACCGAGAATGGTGTGGGGAAGATTTTGGCTGCAACGCCATGCTCATCCAGCACCAGAGGATCCACACGGGTGAAAGGCCTTATGAATGTACTGAATGTGGACAAGCCTTTAGTCAAAAGGACAGTCTCACTCAGCATAAGAGAATCCACACTGTAGAAATGCCTTACAAGTGTCCTGAATGTGGCAAATACTTCAGCCATCACTCCAACCTCATAGTACACCAGCGAGTTCACAGTAGGCATTATATAACAACTGTGGGAAAGTCTCCAGACACAAATCTACGCTTGTTCAGCATGAAGGTTTTCACACTGGAGTATTTCCTAATGATTGCAGTGATTGTGGGAAATCCTTTGGGCACAGATACACACTCTTTAGACATCAGAGAATTCACACACACACAAACATGGGACATTTTTTTAGTAGAAGCTCTGATTTTATTGCACACCAAAGGGTCCATACTGGGGAAAGGCCTTTTGTGTGCAGCAAGTGAGGGAAGGATTTCACCCGGACCTCCCACCTTGTTCCACACGAGAAAGCTCACTCTGGAGAAAGGCCATATGAGTGCAGTGAATGAGGGAAAGCCTACAGGTTAAGCTCCCACCTGAATTGGCCCCAAAAGATTCACGCTGCAATACTACGAGTGTTCACAAGAGTGTCCAGCCAGGTATTGAATCTTATACAGTGGATAATCGTGCCAGGGAGATGTCTTACGGTTGGCATCGAGGAACTTTCTGACCAGCTGAAGTAACCGCCCAGAGTTCTGTCACTCAATAGGTATAACTGAAACCATCTGAATTCCACTGTGGTCACTCCAACATCCTCTGGGAAGACAAGACATTTACTCTGCCCAGTCCAGTCCCTACAGCAATTGTGAAGCACATGATAATAAGATTCCTCAGTCTGTCATTTGACTTGTAAAGCTCTATACATGGCCAATCTTCAGCCCAGGGGACCTAAGATACGCTTTGTATTTGGCTTGCAGAGATGATTTCTTTCATGGGTGTTATTTTGGTGTGAAATGTGTTTTATTTACTTATTTGAGACAGTATTATTGTTTCCCAAGCTAGCGCTGAACTTCTCTTTCCTCAGTGTCCTCAGTAGCTGAGAGTTTAGACATGTGTCATATCCCCAGCTCTTTATGAACTGTGTAATGTAATGGGCCCTGCCAGTCTTATAAGTCATCCAGACAGAGCAAGCCCTTGTCTCCTATTACTCTAGTTTCCAACAATAAATGCCTTAGAATGGAACTTACTTGTAATCTTAGGGGAGGTTAGAATATACTGAATGCAAAGTTAGAATATGACAACCTAAAGAGATAAATGGTTTTGTATTTTCAATGCGACAGTGGATTTCTTGAGAACAGTCCCCAGTACAGTTCTGGAGTTACCTTCGATTGTTGAAAAAAGCTTCATAAATAGTACTTGCAAGTATTTCTTGAGTCTGACTCTACTATGACCTGGATTTCACGGTTATCCTAAGGCTCTCAGTGGGATATTGTGACAACGTGCTATGTGCTTGGCAGCACAATGAATCACGTGACTCATTCCTAGCACATGCATTATATCTCCTTGCATGTTTGAGGAGACCTATGAATATGCTTATGTTCCCCAGGACCAGGAATGGGATGCAGGCCACCAACTGTGTAACCCAAAGTGCAGCTGAACAAAAGTACATGGACAGTGGATGTGAGTATTTGGAATTACAAAGAAATACCAATTAACATCACAGGGGAAACTCCCATGGTAAGGAAATTCCTAATGATAGCTGTGTGTTATCTGAGGGCTTATAGAATTCATCATCATAAAGTACTGTGTCACTTAGGACCAAGAGCATAAGTTCAGCATTCCCCTCCCCCCAGACATTCCTATGCGTCTGGAGATCTTGGCCAAATGTCTTTACTGTATAAGCAGTATCCCCAAGAGGACAGGGATATTAGCCAAGAATGTAACTTTTATGAATAGCTACAATTCTTCTTACAAGTGAAAGTGACCTTTATTGCTTAGCACTGGGGAAGGTGACTTTCCTAAGGCCTTCACAGTAATATGGTAGTAGTACTATATTGATGTTCACCTGTGTGATTTGCCAGTAGAACTAGGTGATCTAGAACTACTAAAATGATTTATTTATTTATTTAATGTATATGAGAACATGGTGACTATCTTCAGACACACCAGAAGAGGACAGTGGACCCCATTACAGATGGTTGTGAGCCACCATGTGGTTGCTGGGAATTGAACTCAGGACCTCTGGAAGAGCAGTGAGTTCTCTGAACTCCAGAGCCATCTCTCCAGCCCCTGAACTGAAGTTTTTTTTTTATTATTTGATATATTCTTTATTTACATTTCAAATGATTTCCCCTTTCCTGGAACCCCCCTCCCTGAAAGTCCCATAAACCCTCTTCCCTCCCCCTGTTCCCCAATCCACCCCTTCCCACTTCCCTGTCCTGATACTCCCCTACAATGCTGCACTGAGCCTTTCTAAAACTAGGGGCCTCTCCTTCCTTCTTCTTAGACATCATTTGATATGTCAATTGTTTCTTGGGTATCCCGAGCTTTTGGGATAATATCCACTTATCAGTCAGTGCATTCCATGTGTGTTCTTTTGTGATTGTCATCTCACTCAGGATGACATTCTCCAGTTCTCCCCACTTGCCTAAGAAATTCATGAATTCATTGTTTTTAATAGCTGAGTAGTATTCCATTGTATAAATATACCACATGTTTTGTATCCATTCCTCCATTGAGGGACATCTGGGTTCTTTCCAGCTTCTGGCTATTATAAATAAGGCTGCTATGAATATAATGGAGCATGCGTCCTTATTACATGCCGGGGAATCCTCTGGGTATATGCCCAGGAGTGGTATAGAGGGGTCCTTCGGTAGTATCATGCCCAGTTTTTCTGAGGAACCACCAGACTGATTTCCAGAGTGGTTGTACCAGCTTGCAACCCCACCAGCAGTGGAGGAGTGTTCCTCTTTCTCCACATCCTCACTAACACCTGCTGTCTCCTGAGTTTTTGATCTTAGCCATTATGACTGGTGTGAGGTGAAATCTCAGGGTTGTTTTGATTTGCATTTCCCTGATGACTAAGGATGTTGACCACTTCTTTTGGTGCTTCTCTGCCATTCAATATTCCTCAGGTGAATATTCTTTGATTAGCTCTGTACCCCATTTTTAATAGGAGTATTTGGCACATTGGAGTCTACCTTCTTGAGTTCTTTGTATATGTTGGATATAAGCCCTCTGTCGGATGTAGGGTTGGTAAACATCATTTCCCAATTTGTTGGTTGCCATTTTGTCCTTTTGACCATGTCCTTTGCCTTACAGAAACTTAGTAATTTTATGAGGTCCCATTTGTCAATTCTTGATCTTAGAGCATAAGATTTGTTGGTGATCTGTTCAGGAAATTTTCCCCTGTGCCCATAAGCTCAAGGCTCTTCCCCAGTTTCTTTTCTATTCGTTTCAGTGTGTCTGGGTTTATGTGGAAGTCCTTGATCCACTTGGATTTGAGCTTAGTACAAGGAGATAAGAATGGATTGATGCACATTCTTCTGCATGCTGACCTCCAATTGATCCAGCACCATTTGTTGAAAAGGCTATCTTTTTTCCACTGGATGCTTTCAGCTCCTTTGTCGAAGATCAAGTGACCATAGGTGTGTGGGTTCATTTCTGGGTCTTCAATTCTATTCCACTGATCTACTTGCCTGTCACTGTACCAGTACCATGCAGTTTTTAACATTATTGCTTGACGTCGGTGATACTGATTCCCCTAGAAGTTCTTTTAATGTTGAGAATAGTTTTAGCTATCCTGGATTTTTTGTTATTCCAGATGAATTTGAGAGTTGCTCTTTCTAACTCTATGAAGAATTGATTTGGGATTTTGATGGGGATTGCATTGAATATGTAGATTGTTTTTGGCAAGATGGCCATTTTAACTATATTAATCCTGCCAATCCATGAGCATGGAAGATTTTAACATCTTCTGAGGTCTTGTATTTACTTCTTCAGTAAGTTGAAGTTCCTGTCATGCAGATATTTCACTTGTTTGGTTAGAGTCACACCAAGATACTTTATATTGTTTGTGGCTATTGTGAAGGGTGTCATTTCCCTAATTTCTTTCTCAGCCTGTTTATCCTCTGAGTATAGCAAGGCAACTGATTTTCTTGAGTTAATTTTATATCCAGCTGAAGTTATTTATCAGCTGTAGAAGTTGTCTGGTGGAGTTTTTTGGGTCGCTTAAGTATACTATCATATCATCTGCAAATAGTGATATTTTGACTTCTTCCTTTACAATTTGTATCCCTTTGACCTCCTTATATTGTATAATTGCTCTAGCTCAAGTACTATACTGAAAAGATATGGAGAGAGGGGGCAGCCTTGTCTAGTCCCTGATTTTAGTGGGATTGCTTCAAGTTTCTCTCCATTTAGTTTGGCTACTGGTTTGCTATATATTGTTTTTATTATGTTTAGGTATGGACCTTGAATTCCTGCTCTTTCCAAGACCTTTAACATGAAAGGATGTTGAATTTTGTCAAATGCATTTTCAGCATTTAATGAAATAACCAGGTGGTTTCTTTTCTTTGAGTTTGTTTATGTAGTGGATTATATTGATGGATTTACGTATATTGAACCATCCCTGCATCCCTGGGATGAAGCCTACTTGATCATGGTGAATGACCATTTTGATGTGTTCTTGGATTCAGTTGGCAAGAATTTTATTGAGTATTTTTGCATTGATATTCATAAGAGTAATTGGTCTAAACTTCTCTTTCTTTGTTGGATATTTGTGTAGTTTTGGTATCAGCAAAATTGTGGCTTCACAGAACGAGTTGGGTAGTGTTCCTTCTGTTTCTCTTTTGTTAAATAGTTTGAAGAGTATTGGTGTTAGGTCTTCTTTGACAGTCTGATAGAATTCTGCACTAAAACCATCTGGTCCTGTGCTATTTTTGGTTGGGAGACTGTCAGTGACCACTTCTATTTCTTTAGGGGTTATGGGACCATTTAGATGGTCTATCTGATCCTGATTAAACTTTGGTATTTGGTATCTGTCTAGGAAATTGTCCATTTCATCCAGATTTTTCAGTTGTGTTGAGTATAGGCTTTTGTAATAGGATCTGATAATTTTTTGAATTTCCTCAGTTTCTGTTGTTATTTCTCCCTTTTCATTTCTGATTTTGTTTGTTTGGATATTGTCTCTGTGCCCTCTGGTTAGTCTAGCTAAGGGTTTATCTATCTTGTTGATTTTCTCAACGAACCAGCTCCTGGTTTTGTTGATTCTCTGTATAGTTCTTTTTGTTTCAACTTGGTTGATTTCAGCCCTGAGTTTGATGATTTCCTGCCTTCTACTCCTCTTGGGTGTATTTGCTTCTTTGTGTTCTAGAGCTTTCAGGTGTGCTGTCAAGCTGCTAGTGCATGCTCTCTCCAGCTTCTTTCTGGAGGCACGCAGAGCTATGAGTTTTCCTCTTAGCACTGCTTTCATTGTGTCCCATAGATGTGGGTATGTTATGCCCCAAACAAGGAAGGAGTACATTCCAGAGTTCTCTGCAGGCGACGGTCACTATGGAGAAGACGGGGGAATGGAGCAAAGTGTGAGGGAAGAAGCTGTCTCTAGTTGACCAAAAGTGACCCACAAGGATCAGGAAAGATATAATGCTAAAAGTGTCCAGAAATTGTAAGAATTTTTTTTTTGAAATACGATGATTGAAGGAAGGAAAAATTACAAGAAAGCAATGTGAGTGAGATAGAGAAGAGTTGTGCTTCAACACAGGAAAACATGACCCTGAGTGCGAGCAAAAGCAGCTAAGACAATGCATTCAAGGTCAAAAGACAGTGGTGAACATGGTGCTCTAAGGTTTATAGGGCGTCCCCATCACAGTCACTCACAATGATGGACTGCGAGGACGTGGAGCACAGCCATTATGCAAATCAGAATAGTACCACTTTTCATTTCTCAAAATCAGAGTCCTCTCAGAAAAGATTTTATAGTAAATAGTAATAAGAAATATCTCTTAAAAATGGTCTTGCTGTAGCAGATGTCACTGAATGATACAAAATGTATTCCACATTTGGTTATTTTCTTCTATCTGGCAAACTGGGGAGTTATTCACAAGTGTTTTCCTAACTGTAAACAATTTTAGATCATCTACAAAAAGATTTCTAAATACCAGTACTGAGGACAACAACAATACATTCACACAATCATACAAAGTGATACAAAACATCAAAATGTACAATAGTTACTGATAACAGGACTCAATGTATAAAAGCCCCACACAAGTAAAATGTGATCTAACCTCTGAAATGTTTACCAAGAGGTCTGTTCCCTTCAACAATGCAGTAGAGATCTGGTTTTGGTTAATTAGTTAAAGGGAAGTTGAAGAATCGTACGTAAACTATTGTTTTCACTCTTATCATGCTTCCAGTTTGCTTCACTTGTGAAATTTCTCTGAAATGTATGGTTGTAATTTTTCTTGCATTAGTTAACAATGTACATGTGAAAAGAGGGGAGAGGGGAGAGAGGTGGAGGTTCACAAAAGAAGAAAGGAAGATAGGAAAGAAGAAAGGAAGAAATGCAGTTTGGGTTTAGGTTTATTGCTGGATGGCACTGGTGTTCGCCCATAACCCTCTTGGAATTACAGTGTGAGACCATGATGCCAACAAACATCATCCTGTATTTGGGAGTTCCGAGGCTGACTGAGGTGTGAGTTCACTGAAATGTTCTCAGAGCAAATCTCAAAACACGTTCTTCATTTATGTTTTTAGTGCTCAATCAGATGATCATCCATGTAGTAAATATAACATCATTTAGGTCACACACTGTCAAACAGGAGTCACATGAAAACCCAACACCCCTCAAAGTTTGATAAAGCTGTGCCTACATGGAGTTGTGCTTACTGAGAGGCCATGTACACTCCCATGAAAATAATGCCAGTGGACTTGCCCACAACATCTGTGAATATGGAAAAAATTAAAATTATTGACAAGATGCTTAACTCAAGAGATACTGTGGCCTGTGAGACTCCTTGGATGAGAATGACTAAGCAGTATGTGTGCCACTTGCTTGAGATTTGAGTATCCACCTGCATTCAGTGTAGCAAAGTAAGAAGAAATATTAGAAAAGAAGCAGTGACCAACATGGACCACAATTCAACGCCATTCCTGTGTTCATATATGTGAGGTCACTCTTCCCAATTCTGGAAAAGGCTGTTTGTCATCACAGGCATAATATCGTGTGCATAAAAAGGTATAGAATATTCATACTGGTCACATCCACTAAAATCTTATTGTTTCTGACAAATATTCACTGTGATTTATTATGCTGTTTTATTAAGTTAAATGTAAAATGGCAAATATAATTATTAAACATTTGTTTATGTGTTTATATTGTATGCATACCAATCTGTGTAATTAACATCCTACAGCCTTTCGTACCAGAAATGATCATGATGTGGATCAATCCAGCACCTAAAGAAGTCCAGTACCAATGAAGTCCCTCTACTTTGACTCCCTCATTCCTTCCCTCCCTCCCTCCTTTACCCCTTCCTCCTTCTTTGTCTTTCCTTTCTTCCTTCATTCCATCTTCCCTCCTCTCTCTTTCCCTCCTTCCTTTCTACCTTCCTTCCTTTTTTTCTTTTCAAGGCAGGATTTGTTTGTGTAATTCCTACTGTTCTGGAACTTGTTTTGTAAAGCAGGCCAGCCTTGAACTCAGAGAACTGACTACCTCTGCCTCCAGATTGCTAGGATTAATGGTTGTAAGAAGTTGTATTTGTGGGTAATAGAGGACTCAGTTGTAAGAAACACCTGATGGTGTTGGAAAGAACCTGGTTTTGGTTCCCAGTACCCACATGGTGGCTCACCACTGCCTCTGATTCTAGTTCTACACACACTCTGGATTCAACAGTACTTCAGTCTCAGCACTCAGTGCTCTCTCTCTCTCTCTCTCTCTCTCTCACTCACTCACACACACACACACACACACACACACACACACACACACAGAGAGGTAAACTATACACACAAAATTATAGTAGACAAATATTTTTTAAAAATAACTTTCATTTTGAAATATAGGTTTATTTCATAGGCGAATAAAACTCTTGATATTTAAATAAAATAAAGTGTTCTAAGTGTGGTCTGACAGCTGCCCCATCACCCTTTCGAATTCACAACCACAAGATAGACCTGATGTTTATGATGCCACTGGAAATATGCCTTGCTGCTGCAGAGATAAAGGCTAAAGTGGCAACCACAGATGCATTACTCACACCATTACTCTGTTCCAAGGGCAACATGAAATCCTACCATATTTAAATACCATGAGAAGTTGTACCTAAAATATTTCCCTTCATGTTGCATATATACTTATATAGATGGAACTATTATACTATTTATAACACACTCAAATAGCAGAGAGGCAAAACACAAATTTGAATGGGAAAACATAAATAATGTGCAAACTAAATAAAGAAGTAAGTGTGGAAATAGATGGGTGGAGTCATGGCCTACTATGCTCAAGGGTCTGTGTTCCATTATCAACAATGATAAAACAGAGAGAAGACATGCCGGCCCTTTCCACTTAACATTAGTGTGTGACTAAACCAGGATAGATAATCCCAGACATTTTTTCTCTTGGCTGCCATTGCCTAATACTCTTACTGTAACTTCTGTGTTACCCTCTCACGTTAGCAGTGAAGTTTCAAGTAAGTCATTTGACCACTTGTCTTCAGTATAGTCTCAGTCACTGCCTCTTTATCTCATAAAATTTAGGTTACACAAGAATACCTTTTACTGCAGAAAGAGAATCACATCCTAATTCTTCCATGGTTGTGTGCTTCTTATATTTCTATTTGAATATTTACTACATATGTGAAACTATGGTAAGCTCAATCATGATAATCACACTGCAGAGATAGTCTACACATCATACTAAGTACGATGAGCTATAATGACTTATTTTCACAGATGGATGGCATTAGCCTCATGATACCCACAGTCAAACTCAGTTTACACTACAGGAATACCTAACATGAAGTGGCACAAGTTAGGTGTGCCTATGCTTTGGCTAATACCTTTGCTATAGAATTATTCTTGTGCTTTCTCGGCCTGTTCCACAGATCTGTTTCAACCCCAGATGTCCATTACCAGACATGAGCAACTACATGTACAAGTTTCTCTTCTTTGCTGGCTCTGCTGCTCAGAATGAAATACAAAGTACTCACCTGGCTTCTTGCCTCTGAAGGATGATGGTGTCATTGGGTCAATCCAGAATCATGAATAACTCCTGTAGGAGAGTCAGCTCAAGCCTGAGGGAGAGGTATGTGAGTCTGGCCTCACCTCCCTCCAGAACTGCACTGTTCATTTCACCTTCAGTGGGAGTGATAACGCTGGCTTTGTGGGAAAAAAATGACACTTTTTCCAGTTACTAATTAATAAATATATTTAAGAGTTTTTTGTTTCGTTTTGTTTTGTCTGTGAATATCTCCAAAGAGACAAGGTACTGTGAACAGGCATTGAGTTTTCAATATTTTGGAAGGCTCACTAAATCTCCTGTGGAAGGTTCAACATATTTGCTGTCAGACTATGAGAAAGTTAGAGAAGTATCTATGTTTAATTGGACCCAGGCTTCTTTGACTTCTTCCAGCACAAATAAACTTAGGTTATTTATTTATTTTTTTAATTTTTGCTGTTGTTTTTTTTTGTTGGATAACCAATTGGCATGTTATTTTCTTTTTTTATTAAATTAATAAAATTTATTTTAAAATATACAATTCAGAATTGACATTTTTAAGTCATCAAAATAATGTATAATAGATAAGTGCCCCTTAAATATACATGATATCCTCTGAAGAAAAGAAGTCCATGGTGATCTGATAGTATGCATGGGATTATGTTTTGTGACTGGTTAGATGGTCAGTTTTGGAGAAGGTACCATAAGGTTCTGAGAAGAAGCTATATTCGTTTGTTCTAGGATGAAATGTTTTATATATATGTTAAATCACTTTGGTCCATAACTTCTGCTAGTTTCACTGTGTCTCCGCTTAGTTTCTGTTTCTATGATCTGCCCATTGCTGAGAGTGGGGTGTTGAAGTCTCCCATTATTATTGTGTGAGGTTCAATGTGTGATTTGAGCTTTAGTAAAGCTTCTTTTGTGAATGTGGGTGCTCTTGCATTTGTAGCACAGATGTTCAGAATTGAGAGTTCATCTTGGTAGATTTTTCCTTTGATGAGTATGAAGTGTACTTCCTTATCCTTTTTTACAACTTTGGTTGAAAGTTGATTTTATTCCATGTTAGAATGGCTACTCCAGCTTTTTTCTTGAGACAAATTGCTTGGAAAAACTTTTCCAGCCTTTTACTCTGAGGTAGTGTGTCTATCTTTGACATTAAGGTACATTTCTTGTATGCAGCAAAATGCTGGGTCTTGTTTACACATCCAATCTGTTAATGTGTATATTTTTGTTGGGGAATTAAGTCCATTGATGTTAAGAGATATTAAGAAAAAGTGAGTGTTGCTTCCTGTTATTTTTGTTGTTAGAGGTGGAGTTATGTTTGTGTGACTATCTTCTTTTGGGTTTGTTGCACGAAGATACTTTCTTGCTATTTCTCGGGTGTACTTTTCCTCCTTGTGTTGGCGTTTTTTCATCTATTATCCTTTGTAGGTCTGGATTTGTGTAAAGATATTGTGTAAATTTGGTTTTGTCCTGAAATATCTTGGTTTCTCCATCTATGGTAATTGAGAGTTTTGCTGGGTATAGTAGCCTGGGCTGACATTTGTGTTCTCTTAGGGTCTGTATAACATCTGCCCAGGATGTTCTAGCTTTCATAGTCTCTTGTGAGAAGTCTGGTGTAATTCTGATAGCTCTACCTTTACATGTTACTTGACCTTTTCCCCTTACTACCTTTGATATTCTTTCTATTTTTGTGCATTTGGTGTTTTGACTATTATGTGATGGAAGGAATTTCTTTTCTGGTCCATTCTATTTGGAGTTCTGTAGGCCTCTTGTATCTTTATGGGCATCTATTTCTTTAGGTTAGGGAAGTTTTCTTCTATAATTTTGTTGAAGATATTTACTGGCCCTTTAGATTGAGAATCTTCAGTTTCTTCTATACTGATGATCCTTAGGTTTGGTCTTCTCATTGTGTTCTGGATTTCCTGGATGTTTTGGGTAAAGAGTTTTTTGCATTATGCATTTTCTTTGACTGTTATGTCAATGTTTTCTATGGTACCTTCTGCATCTGAGATTCTTCTATCTCTTATATTCTGTTGGTGATGCTTGCATCTATGACTTCTGATCTCTTTCCTAGGTTTTCTATCTCCAGAGTAGTATTCCTTTGTGATTTATTTATTATTTCTACTTCCATTTTTAGACCCTGGATGGTTTTGTTCAATTCCTCCACCTGTTTGGCTATGTTTTCTTGTAATTCTTTAAGGGATTTTTGTGTTTCCTCTTTGAGGACTTCTACCTGTTTACCTGTGTTCTCCTGTATTTCTTTCAGTGAATTATTTATGTACTTCCTAAAGTCCTCTATCATCATCATGAGATGTGTCTTTAAATAAGAGTCTTACTTTTCTGGTGTGTTGCAGCATCCAGGGCTTGCTGTGGTGGAATAACTGGGTTCTGATGATGCCAAGTACCCTTGGTTTCTGTTGCTTATGTTCTTGCCCTTGCCTCTCACCATTTGGTTATCTCTTGTGTTAGCTGGCCTTGCTGGCTCTGACTATGGCTCATCTGTTCTACTGTGTATCAGTCAGTAGTCCTGGGAGTTCAGTCCTCTGTGAGAGGAACTTAGGAATGAAGAGCTGTGGCACATTCAGCTCCAGGGTGCAGATAGAAACCTTAAGGATCCTGTTCCTGGCAGTTCCTTGGTGCCTGTGTCCTGAAAGCTCTAGGTGGGTCCCTCTGAGCATAAGTGATGGCCTTACCTACACTCACAGGCTTGCCAGAACTCCTAGGAGACCTGCTCTCTCCCAGTGCTATTTGGGTATGGAGTGCTTAGGCACAGGCTCAGCTCCTGAGCAGACAAAATCCGGAAGGATTCTTTCCCAGGCTGCTTCTTGTTTCCTGTGTCCTGAGGGTTCTGGGCTGGTCCCTCTGAACAAAATTGGTGGTCTTAACTGTGCTCACAGATGTGTTCACACCCCGGGAGACCAGCTCTCTTCCCAAACTCAGGTCTTTAAAAAACTATTTAAAATATTTATTGCTTAAAATATCTTTCAAGTATTTCAAACATGAATTATTGTTTTAGTCAAGTTGCTTCCCAGTGTTTCTCTTTGAATTCCTTTTTTAAAAATTTTATTGGCTATATTATTTATTTACATTTACATTACAAACCTTTCTGGTTTCCCCTCCACAAACTTCCTATCCTATCCACCAAACCCCCATCCCTGCTGTTTCTATGAGAGAGCTCCTCCAGCCCCCTACCCACTCCTGCTTCATTGCCCTAGCATTCCCCTGCAGTGGGGCAAGTCGCCCATTGATGGGAAGACCAAGGACCTCCCCTCCTATTGATACCAGATAAGGCAATCCTCTGCTACATGTGCAGCTGGAGCCATGTATACTCTTTGGTTGGTGGTTTAGTCCCTTTGAACTCTGGGTATCTGGTTGGTTGATATTGTTGTTCTTCCTATGGGGTTGCAAACACCTTCAGCTCCTTCAGTCCTTCCCTAATCCCTGTACTTGGGTGCCTATGTTCAGTCTTGTGGTCGTCTTTAAGCATCTGCATCTACATTAGTTAGACTCTGGCAGAGCATCTCAGGAGACATCCATACCAGGCTCCTGTTAGCCAGTGCTTCTTGGCATCAGCAATAGTGTCTGTGTTTGATGTCTGCAGATCGATGGATCCCTAGGCATATGGCGCAGTCTCTGGATGGCCTTTCCTCCAGTCTCTGATCTACTCTTTGTTCCTGTATTTCCTTTATATAGGAACAATTCTGTGTTATTCCAGTTTTTTAAATATCCCACAACCACTATTTCTTCGAAATTTTATCTATTCCTTAAAAACAAACAAACCAACTAATAATCAAGAAAATCAAAATGAAATAAAACAAAAACCATAAAACACTGAGACTACTTAGTGACAATAGTATGTGTCTAGTGCTGTGCAATCTATGGAGGAATTGGTAGCCCCTTAAAGATTAATTCCTTAAATAAATCTAAAATATATATTTGTAGAGGTTAGATACACTCTGTGCAACAGCTCTTCTGATGTAAGTGGGACCTCCTGATCCCCTTCATTGTTCTGGGATTTTGCCTAACTTGATCTTGTGCAGGTTTTGTAAGTACTGTCATGGCAAGTAAATTCGCATGTGCAAGTGTCCTGTTTAATATGGACAAAACCTACTTCCTTGGAATCACCTACCACCTCTGGTTCTTATAATACATTTATCTCTGTTTCCATGTGATTCCTGAGATGTGAGAAGAAGAGGTGTCATATGAATGACCTATTTTTAATTGGTCACTCTAGAGTCTCTTATTCTTGAGCCCGGAATGATTGTGGGCCTCTGTTTCAATCACCATATACTGCAAAGGAAGTTTCTCTGATGAGGGTTGGGAGATAGCCTAACCCAATAGCATATAATAAGAGTTTATGTGACTGTTTACTACTATGTGTTTTTAGTAAAATGATAGTATTAAGTTCCCTACCCCAGGATCGATGTAACTTGTTCTTGCCACATGTTCTTGACCCTGATAATGGTGCCAGTCATGGGTTCCATCTTGTGATATGGGTCTTTAATTCAGTCATGAAGTGACTGTTTACTCCCATGGTGTTCATGACACTATTGCACCAGGATTGTTGGTGTTATAGACCTTGGGATTCACACTTGGGTGATATTTATGTTTACTTATAGGACCGCAAAAACTATCCAGTAGGGTTGAAGCTTACAGGCTGAATTCTCTGTGTTCTAGGACTCAGGGATATGGTATTTTCAGCAATAGGGTCTTAAATTATTGAGACCATAGACCATTAGACATTACAGTCATTTAAAAGATTGACATTGAACTTCTTTGTTCTCAAACACTGAGACTCTCAATTTATTTCTTGATTTTGTAACATAACCTGCTATAGTTTAGACTACTCAACATAGAAGCAAATCAAGGAAAATTTCTGAAAAATATCTAATGAAGATGAAATAAAAGGAGAAACATGATGTCAAAATTGGCATTGGAGATCATTTGAACACTTAGCATAATGTAATAAAATTAATTTTATAATGATGGTATGAGAATATTCTGGGGGAAAATATAGACCATGCCATGATATAAACTCTTTAAAATAAAAAATACTTCAAAAATATATAACTATAATTATCTTCCTCTTTCTCTTTTATCTTTCCAACCCTTGCCATGTACTCCACTCCATCTTTTTAAACTCATCACTTCTCTTTCTTTAATTGTTGTTTCTCACTTTTCTTCTATCAGGCTGAGGTCTTTTGTCCATTTGGAAGTGATTTTTCTGTAGCATGTTAAGTATGGAAGTATTGTCATTCTTCAGAGATCTGGTTTGAGAAGTAAAATTTGTCATTTTCCCATTATGCATTTGTATATTCTTTATATAAAACAGGTCTGAGTATGTATGTGAAATTATGTCTGGGTCTTAATTTTGATTCCATTAATCAACACATCTGTTTTTACGCCACTACCCTGGAATTTCTAGTACTATAGCTCTACAGTACAAATTGAAATGGAGATTAATGATACCTCCAGGAGTTATTTTATTGTTCAGGATTGTTTTGAGTATTCAGAGTTTTTGTGTTTCTATATGAAGTTGAGAAAAGTTCTTTTAAGTTCTGTAAAGAATTGTGTTAGAATTTTGAAGGGGATTGCATTAAATTTGTAGATTGCTTTTTGTAGAATGGTCATTTTTACTATATTAATCCCACCAATCCATAAGCATGAGAGATTTTCATGTTTTTTTTAATTTTTTTCTTAGTTGCTCCAGAAATACTGTGGGTTCTGCATGCTCCTTTTCTGCAAGTGCATCACTCTTCATGAACTCCATGTTACTTTCAACCATCTGTAATGGGATCCAATGCACTCTTCTGTTATGTCTGAAGATAGTGAAAGTGTACTCCAATACATAAAATAAATAAATATCTAAAAAACAAACAGACAACAACAACAAAAACAACAAAGATCATTACAAGAAATCGCAGCTAACCAAAATTCATAAAACAAGTGATTTTTGTAAAACCAAGATCCTGATGATTTATCTGCAATAGAATTTCTACACACGCAGCTCGGGGAGCAGATTCATAGTGGAGGCAGAACAACATTAAAAGCCAGAGGAGCAGATATTTACTCTGTGATTGGGATTCCATCTCCTGGAAGTGTAAGGGAACCTGCTACCTTAACGTGGAAACATACCTGCTTAAACCAACAACAGACATGCTAATACGAAAATAGAAATATATCTCGCCTCAGTAATCCTAATTTTAAAAATAATTACACAAATGAGCTTACTTTTGCACCATCTTGTAACAATCATGGATGGTTTGACCTGTAGATCACTCATACATGTCTAGAGTCAGCCCTTAATCAATGAACTGTCACACACAAGATATAATTGCACACACCAACTCCAGGTCCCATGCTCTCATTTCTGGGAACATTGTCTGCTGCTTCTGATGAGCTGGGTAGGAGTGTACTGAGGTGACCTTGCACCAGTGCGTAAGCAGCCACCATGCCAATGATCGCACTAATGGTTCCACAGTATGAACTAAATATGTGGCAATTTTGACGTGCCAGAGGCTCGCAGCCTGTAAGTAGAGAAGGCTGAGCAGCATTTGGCAACAACCATTCATCAAAACTATTTGCACCAGCAGCATTAGCATGTTGCTACGCAATTCCCAAAAGGAAGACCTGAAAATTCAAACTCAGACCTAGAAGTTTTCCAAAGATCTTGAACAAAAAGATGAAAACACAGCTCAGGGGAACAAGAGAAGCTGGCAAATGAGACTGAGTAATGAAACATCTGGGAGAACCAATGAGGATATAGTGCGTCTTTTTGCAAATATAATAATATTAATAATGATGATGATGATGATGATGATGATGATGATGGTGATGTTGGTGGTGGTGGTGGTGGTGGTGATGATGATGATGATGATGGTGATGGTGGTGATGGTGATGATGATGATGATGGTGATGGTGGTGATGGTGATGATGATGATGATGGTGATGGTGGTGATGGTGATGATGATGATGATGATGATGATGATGGTGATGGTGGTGATGGTGATGATGATGATGATGATGATGGTGATGGTGGTGATGGTGATGATGATGATGATGGTGGTGATGGTGACGATGATGATGATGAAAAGGTGAGTTACAAGGAAAATAGGATGAAGCTCATTTTGGAGTTCCCTGGAGCCAGTTCTTATGGATAAATAGAAGAATCCTACCAAGAGTGAGGAAGGAAGTTACTTCTCCAGCACGAGTGAGCCACAAGGATTAGAGGAGGCGTGATGCTGAGATCTCCCTGGAATTGCAAGACAAATTTTTGGACAATTTGCTTGATATCTGAAGACTGAAGAAAATAAAGTTTAAAGAAATGCAAAAGAGTAAGAAAAGTCATTCTTGGAAAAAGGGAAACCTCATCCTGAGTGCAAGCCAAAGCAGCTAAGTTGATACAAAGTCAAAAGCTCTCCATGAGCACAGTGTTCTAAGACTGACAGGGCGTCGTAAATACCACCACTTAAAACAATGGACTCTTAGCTTCTGGGCCAGACATATTATACAAACCAGCACAATGTCAGATGCCATTTCTCTAAAAAGGAGTTCTTTTATAACTTTTCTATAACAAGCAGTAAAAATAAAATAAAATAAAATTTTAAAACTCAAGAATGTCTCTTAAAATGACTTTTCTGCAGTAAAGATCTATGAGTGATACAAAATGTATTATGTGCTGTTTTTCCCTCTATCTGGCGTTCTGGGGACTTACTAGGAAGTATTTTCCTAACTGTAAACAATTTTACATAATTTTTTTAAAAAAAAAGAGATTTATACATACCAGTGCTGAGGAAGAAAATAATGCATTCACACAATCATATGAGCTAACAAACACCCCAATATCCAACAGATATAGATGTGGGACTCCATCTAATAAAGCCCTGCACAATGCAGTTGTGTCCTAACCATTGAAATGTTTTACCCATCATTAGCCCCGGATTATGATTTGCCGTGTTCTGTCTGCCTGCTCCTAATTTCAATTAGCCAGCCCTAATGGTCATGCATGCTTTTACAACATACCTGCCCCTTGGAATCTTCCTTCTCTCTCCCTTCTCCTGCCTTGTGGTCTCCTCAGAACCAAGTTCAGGAATGCAAAAACCATGGAAATCTTCTGCAAAGCTACTGGCTTGTAGGCATCTTTATTTTCATATTATTTTATTATTATTATTATTATTATTATTATTATTATACAAGCAAAAGAGAAACCTCAACACAACCCTCAAATACACAACATACACATACATGCACATATTCATATAGTGATATATATGTACATATATAAGAATATTTATAATGAGCCTTAAGCTCATCATGTTCATGATCCAGGCTAACCATCAGTATCTAGTCAACATATGAACTGCTAGAGCACATGAAGATGTGGATTCTTGAGGTTCAGAATGACAGGATCTCCTTAACACAAGACAAAAACAACATATTCAGGAAAAATCCCATGGAGGATCCAGTATTGATAGTATAACAGATGCCAGAGGCCTAGAACCAAGAGCAATGACTCATTGCATTGAACATTTACAAAAGACAGAGAGAGAGAGAGCGAGAGAGAGAGAGAGAGAGAGAGAGAGAGAGAGAGAGAGAGAGAGAGAGAGAGAAAGAAGAAAGAAAAAAAAGAAGCTGTTTGGGCAGAAGAGTATATACCATGTTACATACCTCAACACACCACAGCTTTCACAGAGAGATGTTTGATTATTTGTTTGTTTCCTTTTTGGGGGGAGGTTGCAATGACAAAGAATATATATGGAGGAAGGACAGATGGTTGGGTTTTGGGAGAATGGTGTGAAATTCAGACAGAATCAATTAAAAATTTAAAAAAGAGGGTGCTGGAGAGATAGCTCTGAGGTTAACAGCACTGACTGCTCTTCCAGAGGTCCTGAGTTCAATCCCCAGCAACCACATGGTGGCTCACAACCATCTGTAATGGGATCCGACGCCCTCTTCTGGTACCTGTGAAGACAGAAACGATAATAAAATAAATCTTTAAAAAAATTTTTAACTCTGTACCCCATTTTTTTCCATGGTTGTTTTCGATATAATTTATTTACATTTCAAATGATTTCCCCTTTTCTAGCCCCCCCATTCCCTGAGTGTACCCCATTTTTTAATAGGGTTGTTCAGTTTTCTGGAGTCTAACTTCTTGAGTTCTTTATATATATTGGATATTAGCCCTCTATCTGATGTAGGATTGGTAAAGATCTTTTCCCAATTTGTTGGTTGCCGATTTGTCCTCTTGATGGTGTCCTTTGCCTTACAGAAACTTTGTAATTTTATGAGGTCCCATTTGTCAATTCTTGCTCTTAGAGCATACGCTATTGGTGTTCTGTTCAGAAACTTACTTCCTGTACCGATGTCCTCAAGGGTCTTGCCCAGTTTCTTTTCTATTAGCTTCAGAGTGTCTGGCTTTATGTGGAGGTCCTTGATCCATTTGGATTTGAGCTTAGTACAAGGAGACAAGGATGGGTCAATTCGCATTCTTCTGCATGCTGATCTCCGAACAACCCTATTAAAAAATGGGGTACAGAGTTAAACAAAGAATTCTCACCTGAAGAACTTTGGATGGCGGAGAAGCATCTTAAAAAATGCTCAACTTCATTAGTCATTAGGGAAATGCAAATCAAAACAACCCTAAGATTTCATCTTACACCAGTCAGAATGGCTAAGATTAAAAATTCAGGAGACAGCAGGTGTTGGAGAGGGTGTGGAGAAAGAGGAACACTTCTCCACTGCTGGTGGGGTTGCAAATTGGTACAACCACTCTGGAAATCAGTCTGGCGGTTCCTCCGAAAACTGGGCACCTCACTTCCAGAAGATCCTGCTATACCACTCCTGGGCATATACCCAGAGGATTCCCCACCATGTAATAAGGATACATGCTCTACTATGTTCATAGCAGCCCTATTTATAATTGCCAGATGCTGGAAAGAACCCAGGTATCCCTCAACAGAAGAGTGGATGCAAAAAATGTGGTATATCTACACAATGGAGTACTATTCAGCCATTAGAAACAATGAATTCATGAAATTCTTAGGCAAATGGATGGAGCTAGAGAACATCATACTAAGTGAGGTAACCCAGACTCAAAAGGTGAATCATGGTATGCACTCACTAATAAGTGGTTATTAACCTAGAAAACTGGAATACCCAAAACATAATCCACACATCAAATGAGGTACAAGAAGAAAGGAAGAGTTGCCCCTGGTTCTGGAAAGACTCAGTCAAACAGTATTCGGCAAAACCAGAACGTGGAAGTGGGAAGGGGTGGGTGGGAGGACAGGGAATGAGAAGGGGGCTTATGGGACTTTCGGGGAGTGGGGGGCTAGAAAAGGGGAAATCATTTGAAATGTAAATAAATTATATCGAATAAAAAAAATTAAAAAAAAATTTTAAAGAAACAAATTCCATTTTTATCACTATTCTTCCTTTGGACAGCAAAATTTCTGGGTTAAAAACTTTGAGATGGGTGAGTGGCCCCATCCCTCCACCAGGGGGCATGCCTACCTACTAGAAGTAGTCTCAATAGGTTCTATCTCCCCTTCTCTGCACATTTTGGCTATACCACCACTGGGCATATACCCAAAAGATGCTCCAACATATAACAAGGACATATGCTCCACTATGTTCATAGCAGCTTTATTTACAATAGTCAGAAGCTGGAAAGAACATAGATGTCCCTCCACAGAAAAATAGATACAGAAAATGTGGTACATATACACAATGGAGTACTACACAGCAAGTAAAAATTACTTCATGAAATTTGCAGGCAAATGGATAGAACTAGGAAATACCATCCTCAGTGAAGTAACCTAGACACAAAAGAACACACATGGTATGTTACTCTGTAATAAGTGGATAGTAGCCCCCAAACTCACAACCACATTCCATATGGAGGCCTGAAGGAAGGAAGACCAGAGAGTGGACGCTTCAGTCCTGCATTGAGGGGAGAACAGGAAGATCAAAGGGGCAACTGGGAACTGCCACACCTGGGGAACAATCATGACTGCAGACACCAAACCCAACACTGTTGCCATGGTCAAGAGGTGCTTGTCGACAGGAATGGGGTGTGGCGGTTCCTTGGGAGGTCCTTCCTTCCTTCCTTCCTTCCTTCCTTCCTTCCTTCCTTCCTTCCTTCCTTCCTTCCTTCCTTCCTTTCTTCCTTTCTTCCTTCCTTCCTTCCTTTCTTCCTTCCTTTCTGCCTGCCCGCCTTCATTCCTTTCATTTAGTTTTGATTTACCTGAGGAATATCGAATGGCTGAGAAGCACCTAAAGAAATGTTCAACATCCTTAGGCATCAGGGAAATGAAATCCAAAACAACCCTGAGATTTCACCTCACACCAGTCAGAATGGCTAAGATAAACAACTCAGGAGAAAACAGGTGCTGGGGAGGATGTAGAGGAAAAAGGAACCCCTCCACTGCTGGTGGGGTTGCAAGCTGATACAATCACTCTGGAAATCAGTCTGGTGGTTCCCCAGAAAACTGGGCATAATATTGCCGGAGGACACCACTATACTACTCCTGGGCATATACCCAGAGGATTACCTAGCATATGATAATGACACATGCTCCACTATGTTCATAGCAGCCCTATTTATAATAGTCAGAAGATGGAAAGAACCCAGATAGCCCACAATGGAGAAATGGATACAGAAAATGTGGTACATTTACACAATGGAATACTACTCAGCTATTAAAAACAATGAATTCATGAAATTCTTAGGCAAATGGGTGGAACTGGAGAACGTCATCCTGATGTGATCCCATCACAAAAGAACACACATGGTATGCCCTCACTGATAAACAGATATTAGCCCAGAAGTTTGGGATGCCCAGGAAATAATTCACATATCAAATGAATCCCAAGAAGAAGGAAGGAGAGGCCCCTGGTCCTGGAAAGACTCAGTGCAGCAGTGTAGGTGAATACCAGGACAGAGAAGCAGGAAGGGGTCGATGGGGGAACAGGGGGAGGGAAGAGGACCTGCAGTTTCCTGAGAGGCACTCGCCACCTGTGGAACAAGCTAACTGGTTCTTCGAGTTTCCAGCCTTTGGGGGAAGGGAGTTCCCCCACCTATATATATTTGGAGACCCCCATTAAACTTCGAGCCTTGATCAGGAAATGTGTCTTGGCTTTATGTTTCCCCCAGCACTTCTGTTGTAGTTTTATCCCCAGCTTACTTCCAGGTAACCCAGTAACCTGTTTGAAGTAACTGCAGGCCGTTACAAGTGACAGTCTCTCTCTCTCTCTCTCTCTCTCTCTCTCTCTCTCACACACACACACACACACACACACACACACACACAAGGTAAGCACAGACTCACAAGCTTTGAGTTGAGTATTGAAGTGGGCCTCACACAATATCAGTAGACCATGTAAGCTACTGATTCAAAGAGCTGAGAAACTCCCACACTCATTTTGTCTAATCTTAACAAAAGCAAGGTACTACTGATTTAACTCCCTTTATTGATCCTTTGAGGAATAGTGTGAGTTAACACCTGGAAACCAAGCAAAATATATCATTTAAATACGTAACATAAGATTAAGAGCTTTTATTCCTTATCCTGACCAAACTGAGTCTGGGCGTGACAGAGTAATGACTCCTCAAAATAAAGAGTCCCAAAGATGGAAATCAGACAAGTGAAGTGAGTAATGTTCATCGGCCACACGCTGTGATTTTGCACAAAGGCACTGCACCCATTTAAGACTGAGGATAGAGTATAAAAAGTCAGAAAGAAGACAGTAATAACAATGTTCTGCATGGCTCTTGACACTGGGGAGTCTCTGCTGGAAACATGAGTGCTATCGATGTGTTGAAGCCTCTATGTCTGCACAAAATGACAACCATGGCGCCACTAGATGAGGCAATGAACAGAGAAAAGTGATCGGAGGATATCCCACCAATGCTGCATAGAGCGAGTCATTGATCATATCACATTTTATAATGGAGCCGTACTCACAATCTCGGTTTCTTGCCATGTTCATTCTATTCCTCTTGACAAATATGTCCACAGAGAAAATGAAATTTATAAACATGCACAAGGCCCAGAGGAAGGAAATGGAGAGACCAATGTACTCGGCAGTCTTGGCTTTTTGATACTTACAACAGGATCCCCTGTGACTGGTGGGGATCTCCTGTAAGACAGTGAAGAGACAGGTAGTGCCAGTGGACACACACCAGCCAAGTCTGTGAATGTACAAAATCAATCTGCATCCAAAATCATTTACACAGTGCTTCGATCCAAATGCTGCCATTGTGTAGGGCATTCCTATAGAGGACTGTAAAACCATGATGGATGCGCCATTGTAGGCTAGGTCAAAGGGAACACATTTTAGGAAAGACTGCTGTTATGTGTTCCCTGCTTTTATATATATATATATCACTAGGTATTAGCCCACCCTTTTTGACAGATTTCTGCAACCAATGAAGATATATTTGTAGTGATGTTATATAGACAAATAGATGATTTTTAATTCTTAATGATTATCTGATAAACTGTACTAATAATTATTAAGCCCTTTATAATAGGACTGTTGTTAAAGTCCTCTCTGATATAAAAACTGCAATTGTAGCTCTGTAGGCTTCACATGCCATGAGTTAATTTCTTCTAAGACAGAAAGCAGAAATGCACAACGTAGAACACATTCCAAGAGGTTGTAAAACAAGTAACCGAAGTCACTAAAGGGAAGTAACAAGGTACAAGGACAGGAGAAGAAATATTGACTGGGTTTATCTATACAAAACTTCAGTGTTACTTTAGTCACAAAAATTATGATTTTTTAAACTTGCAATGAACCTGTGGTGCTAATGACTAGCTAGATAGCTAGTAATGAATGTCTAGCTATAGAACTAGTTTTAATGTAAAGATATGTAAAAACCCCTATTGTAAAGTTATCAATTTATTATTTGAATTTATGCTTGAACTTTTGTGAACTTTTGTAAAACAAACAAACAAACAAACAAAAAGGATGCTTGGCAAAACTTTGTGATCTGTTCCCCTAGACAAGGTACAAAAACCTTGGAATGATTGCCCTACCTGACATTATTGTGACATCAGAGCAGGAGAAGAGAGCAAGATTAGGAGGAGAAAGGAGAAGCACAGCAGAGTAGAGTAACTTAGAAATTAATAAAGCAATCTAGACATTTAGTGAGCTAAATTTATTGAGCTAAATGATAGTCTGGTAAGTTTTTCTCACTCTTTTCCTTTCCCCTCAAAATAATGAGAACATTAGGGCAGGAGCAGAGGAAGAGATCAATATGCAGACTGCAGAGAGAGAGAGAGTGACAAAGAGGAATCTGGAGAGAGAGAGAGAGAGAGAGAGAGAGAGAGAGAGAGAGAGAGAGAGAGAGAGAGAGAGAGAGTCAGGTAGGCTTCTCCTTACTATGGGGCACACAGGTTTTTGTCTTTTTTTTTTTTTTAAAGCAAGGTAGGTTTAGTTTTACCAAGAAGACAAAGTCTTTTTTCTTACAAACTTGGGTTTAATTCATTTAGCAATAAAATGGTAGAATCTTTTCCTCTTCTTTGTGATAAGGATTGGAGTTCATTTTTTAACCCAGAAGGAGCAAGTTGTTTTGCCACTGGCACATGGACTTTTGTTCCGTATGAATATGTAAGTATGCATGTGTGTTTGTAACTATGTAATTATAAGTAGAGGCAGGCCTCTATTGGGACACATGAAGGTATATGAGTATGTGTGCATGAATTTGTATATGATTGTGAGTTTATGCATATTTGCTTGTCTAAATGCTTCTTCTTCCTATGAGTGATGTTCACTAGCAGGCTGGGAGCTTAATAAACTCCTGGTCCTAGCAGGAAATTTCCAGTGGCGACAAGAACAAAGGCTACTTTGGTTAATGCCCTACTGTTTTATATAAGGTGCTAAACACCAGAGACTGCAGTTTCTGGCCACAGGGGAACTCAGTGAGGTCATCTACTGCAGTAGAGTAATTTAAAGAAACAATAGCTAAATATTATTATGATAAAAGTAACCTAATCTTTCAAAAGACCCAGTTTTATCACAACCAATGCTCTTCCCCTTGGCTAAGTTCAAGAGAGAAACAACTCCAGAGCTGACTTGGCAGCAGCTTACAATGAGTTAGTCAATGTAGACATGATATAGATAGAATTCTATATAGCCACTGAACCTTGAAAATCTTATTTATTCTTGCTTTATGTACTGGATTCCAAGTTATGTTTCACTTGTAAAATTCCAATGAGATGCATGATTACATGATTTTTTTCCTTCATTGAAAATGTACAAATGACAAACAACAAAGAAATATAGTTTAGTTACAGGTTGTTGAAGGAATGGGAGCTTGTTTCTGTACATGAAACTCATAGAATCACAGTTTTAGATTAATATCCAAAGAAATATCATCCAATATTGTTAACAATGATACTCCCTGAGGTGTGAATACATTGAAATGTTCATCAGAACATTATCACAAATGTGTTCTTCATTGGTCATTTTGCTGCTTTATCTGATGACCATATACACAAGAACTATGATGTGCTGTAGGATAAGCATTGTCCAAAAGGGAACAAGTGAAAACCCTACATCCTTGGAAGATCTTTAAGTTCTATTTACCTGAAGTTTTTGGCTTCCTGAGAGGCCATGAAAATTTCTTGCAAAATACCAGTGGTCCTGCACTGCCACACCTGTGAGAATGAAAAAATAATTAAAGTATTGATAGGATGCTTTATTCTAAGCTGTTTTGACTTTTAAGACTCCTTGTAACACCATAACTATTTGTTCCACATTCTTGAGAACTATTTGGGTGTTTACCTGAATTTAGTTTAGTGAAGTAAAATGCAATGTTAAAGAAAAGAAACAGTGATTACTGTACACTATGGTGTGAGACCACTCCTGTACTCAGATCTGTGAAGTTAGTGTGCCTAATCTATATGTTTGTATTCACAGCCATAGGATTAGACACACAAAGGTACGGTGTAGTCACACTGGTCACATCCACTGAAATCCAATCTTCTCACTGAAAAATATTCACCTTTTAAAACTTCATAAATGGTTAGGTGTAAAATGGAAAATATAATTTGTTGCGAGTTACGTGTTAACGGGGCAAATAGTGAGAACTGGTGACCCACGGCTGTCCTATCAGACTGCCATTTTCTTTGATGTTTATAACTGTAGGGTGTGGACAGTAACATTAATTCCTCAGGCAAGACGTGAACTTAGAAAACCAAAGGGTAAGTGTCACTTTAAATACAAAACTGTTTTAGCGACAGAGTGGATACCCAAAGGACTTGGACATGGCTAGCATGGCACAGAGGAAGTCCTCTCAGCCTGTGCTCGCAATGCCATGGAAGATGTTTGCACACACCCACCCCTTTCTATGTAGTCTGTGTTCCTCACCTGACATGGTGTTCACTGTATTTTATTGTTTGCTTTTCAGAGCAAACAAAATTAGCTTCAATTGGTGGGAACTTGAGAGAAGACTCAATGGTCAGAGACACTTGCTTCTGTTTCAGAGTAGCTGGGTTTGGTTCCCAGAACCCACATGGTGCAGCATAACTGTTGTAACTTCACATCCATGTGTTCTGTCACAGTCTAGTGGCCTCTGCAGATGCTGGATTGTCATAGTGCACATATATACATGCAGGGAACACATGCACACACACAAATATAGATATATAAACCATTTAAAAATAACCCTTCACTCTAACATAAAGTGTCATTTCACAAGCTAATGCCAAATGCTAATACTTTTAAGCTTTTAAATAAAATGCAGTGCATTTAGTGTGGTCTGACAGGTCAGAAAGCTGTCTCATGTCCCATTTTTATTTCAGAACCACAAGATGGATGTGATAATTAATATGCCACTAGATATATGAAGTATTGTCATTAAATTGGTAAAAGTTATAGAAGGAAGTCCAGATACATTACTAATATGATTACCCTGTACAAAATGCAGCATGAAATACAAATATATGCTTAATAATTAATAGTATGAGATATAAATAAGTCACTAACATATTTCTTTAAAACTCAGCATGTATTTGCTATTTTAAATGCATTTTCTCATAATACAGTCTTACTATGTAGCTCTAGGTGTTTGGGAAATCACTATGTAGACTGTGTTGGCCTCAGAATTAGAGATCTGTCTATCCTTGACTCACAAATGATGATATTAAAGGTTTTCACCACACACCTGGCTTACTTGCTAATTCCTATATTGATGACTTTACTATTATGAATTTAGAATGGATTCATTAGAAGTGATGCATAAAACACAATAAAGTTCATAATAAACAATCTGAATAATGTGAAACCTTAAACACTGTCCAATGAGATATATCACTAAGTGTGAGTGCAGACTTATCTAAATGGTAGAACTCTGGTACATGACCAACAGTGGCTTTTGTCCCATGAGCTACAACAGTAAGCAGAGAAGAGCCTGCCATCAGTTGTGTGTAGAGTATGGCTAACCCTGGGGAAATATTACAACACACATTTGGTCCTGGTTGTCATTGCTCAATACTCAGAGTATACCTTACCTTCCATGTTGCCCTCCCACATTTATGGCAGATCCTCAAACCAGACATTGTGCTAATAACCATTCAATACATGCTCAGTTAGTGCTTCTGTAACAAGACCATAAATGTACAGTCACATATGAATTCTTTCCACTCCACAAGCATATTCCCATCCTGCATGCGCCAGGATGGTGTGCTACTTATACTCCCATTCTAATGCTGCTCATGGCATGAAATATGATAAGTTAAATGGTGATAATACTATTTCAAAGTTAGCCTACTCATCTGGTGAGGTAAGGTAGATATCACATTGACTTATTACCGAGATGATTGAGCACCTTCAAAGATGGGCTGCATTGTCCTGGTGTTACCCAAAGTCAACCTTAGTTGGGGACATACATTGCAGTAAGAAACAACAGAGACTGGAAACGTGGTATATTTACACAATGGAATACTACTCAGCAATTAGAAACAATGAATTCACAAAATTTTTAGGCAAATGGTTAGATCTGGAAAATATCATCCTAAGTGAGGTAACCCAATCACAAAAGAATACACATGGAACGCAGTCTCTTATAAGTGGATATTAATTAGCCCAGAAGCCCTGAATACCCAAGGCACAAATTGCATAACAAATGACTCCCATGAAGAAGTAAGGAGAGGGTCCTGATCCTGGAAAGGATTGATCTAGCATTGGAAGGGAATATAAGGACAGAGAAAAAGGAGGGAGGTGATTGGAGAAGGGATGGAGAGAAGAAGGTTTATGGGACATATGGGGAGGGGGGATCTGGGAAAGGGGAAATCATTTGGAATGTAAACAAAGAATATAGAAAATAAAAATATTTAAAAAAAGAAAAATGTTTAATAAAAAAAACATTTTAACATTTTCAGTCATTTCTTAATTATGGAATTATTCTTGTGCCTTCTCGGTCTCTTTCATTGATCTGTTTCGACAGCATTTTCTGATTAGCAGACCTGAGCATTTTACTCATTTTACTCTCTTCTTTGCTGACTGGCACTCAGACTGAAATACAAAGTAGTCACCAGGCTTCTTCCCTCTGCAGGACACTGAGTCCATTTTGCAGATTTAGACTCATTAATAAGCAGTGCTATACGAGAGTCAAGCCTGAGTAGAGGTGTTTGACTCTGTGACTTCACCTCCTTCCTGAACTGCAATTTTCATTTCTTTCTCAGTAGCAAAGGCAGCACTGGCTTTGGGAGAAAAGATCATCTATAAATTTTTCAGTTGTTAATTAAGAAATACACTTTATAGGGAGTTTCTTGTTAATATATACAAAGGGATAAGGTGGATTTTAGGAGGGATTCTGTTTTTATGATTCATGAAGCCCAAACAGGTCTCCTGTGAAGGGTGTATGAAACTCTAAGGTTGGATTTATGAGAAAGTTAGATGAGGCCATTTGTTGATTTGAATCCATGCTTCACTGACTTCTTCCAACATAAATCAACATAATTTATTGTTAGGACATTTACAAAATTTAGTTATTAAAATGGAAGAGTGTTTTACACAGGCATATGTGTTTTATTCGTATCTATAAATGATTATCTCTTTCCAACTCCATTCTTAACTATCCACCACAATTTCACCAAAACCTTCGGTGTTTGTTAAAACAAACAAACAATTCTTTGAGTTTTCATCATAAACTAGTATGTGCCTAGAGTAGGGATATGATACAAACATGAGTCCTTTCTAAAAGTTTTAAACTTAATGAAATCGGACACTTCTATCAGAAGCCATCTGTAGCCAATAGCTATTTAATTAGGAGTGGGACATACCAATCTTCCCCACTCAGTTGGGATTTCCCTGGGCTGTTATTGTCAGGTTGTGTGCATACAATCATAGTAAGTGAAATCACATGTGCAAGGTCTCTGCTCGGGCTGGACAACCCCTGTTTACTAGGAATCGTCTGCCACCAGGAACTACCTAACACTCATTCTGTCTTGTCTTCCATGATGACCCCTGAGAATTGGAATGGTTTTGATATAGGTGTTCCATATTTTATCTGGGCTTTCTATAGTCTTTTATTTTCAGCACCTTTAACAAATGTGGGTCTTTGGTTAATTAAAATGTTATGCCAAAATATTTTCTTTAAAGAGGGCTGAGAGAAGTACTAATCTCTGGGTATAAAGGTTATAGTGTAGGAGCCAGTATAATCCCATTTCCTTTTATCAGAATAATGTGTGTGTGTGTGTGTGTGTGTGTGTGTGTGTATGTGTGTGTGTATGTGTGTGTGTATGTGTGTGTGTGTGTGTGTGTGTGTATTTCAATACAACCTGCTTTAAAAATGTTACTTTTATGTGTTATATTTCAGGTTTAACCAGTTAAGTTGGATGACCAACTTAGAGGCTCTCCCCTAGATAAGACTATTTCTCCCAATCTCAGCATTTATATGGCCAGGCATGTATAGACTCATGCCTAGCCATGAGTCTAGGACCCAAGCTGCTAGAGACAGGCTCCATAGAAGGAGTGTGAGCCAAAATACATTTCCCATCAAGTTTTTCTTTCTGGCCCTTTCATCAAAGTTACAGAAATGTAATAATTCCTATTTAATACACCAATATTACTAATAAGGGTAAAGCATGAAACATAAGGTATATTGATCATAGTTAACAAAAGTAGAGTTATAATATACATTAACTATCCATCCAGAAGCTTCAGCTGATTAATAAAACAATTGGTAAAAAACTAAGCTTCATTTTAAATAATACATGGGAGTAATCGTGAGAGGAGTGTAGTACAGAAATCCCACTCAGGGCTGAGCACTCTCAGTCTCTTCTCAGCATTGATTGGCAATGCAACTCTTCAGAGATGGCTGCCAATGAAAAAAGAAATTTCTGCGACACAGGCTGAGATAGCACAGTTCTATGGGTATAAACACAATATCCAAAATGTAGTTTGAGAGCATGACAATTTAATAAAATAACTATAGCAGTGTCCTGACCTGCAGGACAGCCAACAGGG
Source organism: Apodemus sylvaticus (assembly GCF_947179515.1). Taxonomy (NCBI): domain Eukaryota; kingdom Metazoa; phylum Chordata; class Mammalia; order Rodentia; family Muridae; genus Apodemus; species Apodemus sylvaticus. The sequence continues at coordinate 209,372,694 of NC_067472.1, read as the reverse complement.
TCCCCAGAACTACCTAGGGAAAGGCAAGAGACAAGAGAGACAAGGAAATGGACAGCAAGTCTGTACTCTGATCAATCTGTCAATCTTTAATTTTCACACAAGGCATTATAAAGGCAAGCAAGCAGGTGTGGGGAGGGGTGAAGGGGGAAAGTCATTGTATTCAGGGAACAATCTCAGGGGGCTAGCATCATCCCTCAAAAACAGTTTCTCAGAATTGTTTCTCAGAATCTCAGGGAAGATTTGGCAAGTGCAGTAGGAACTTGGAATCATATTTCGATCATGAGGAGGTGAAGTGGAAAGGAGTTACTATGGTAACCTAACCACAGGTAAGCTTCATTTGTTCGAGCCCACTCAGGTGAGCTCTGTATGTACTGACCATCTAGCTTACTTGACTAATCTTTAAACTAGTACATTTCCTTCTAAAAGCAGCCTCAAGAAAGCCAGCTGGAAGTGGCTGAGAGGAGGGGGTTTTGAGATCTCTGTGAGAACGGCTCCTGGCATAGCAGGATCTACCTTTAGGCAATTACGAACCAGACCATTCGATTTTAACCAAGATCACAGGGTGAGACATGAATTCACTCCTGTGGATTTGGTGTGAAATGTATTCAGGAAGCATTTAGCTACCCTATAGCAGTCAAGCTAATACTGTACCAATGGACCTTTCTTGGCAGGTCAGCATTGACATATGCAGGATTCATCAATGGGTAAGAACATTGATGTCTCACCCCCCACCACACACACACAATATATCTGTAGCATTTTCTAACACTATGAACGATAGCCAGCACAGATACTTCCACATCAGGGTTCAGGAGGTTGTAAGACTCAGTGCTTTGGAATATTCAAGGAGAGAATAGTGACAACATAAGTGATCTTTGACTGAGCTGTACCAAATGATTTGCTAAATTTACTGCTGAGAAAATATTGGAGTACGATCTTTGTCAACAGGAACATATCCAACATCGGGTGTTGTGATTGGGAACTGAAATAACAATGATGGTTCTACAGTTTCTTCCCATCGAGAGTCCTACATTGTTCCTTGGTAGCAATTTGAACATAAGATAGCATGCATTTACTTAAATTTTCTCTACTGCATGATATTAAACATATAAAACCACGTGTCATCCTACAAGATTACTTCAAAGGATAGACTCAGACATATCACAAGGTTATTAATCTAATACCCATGTCTCAAAAGACCCTTGGCAAATTGAGAGCTATCAATTACCATGGCGACAAAGTTGGGAGGGATGTGAGTTCAGAGCAAGTGCTATTGATGTTATATAGTTACTAAAGTCGGGTGAATGTTTTGATTTATAGTCCAATATAAATTACAAATAATTCAGAATCTTTTCCCAATCTTTTGGTTGCCATTTTGTTCTGTTGACAATGTCCTTTGTCTTACAGAAGCTTAGAAATTTTAAGAGGTCCCATTTGTCAATTGTTGATCTCACAGCATAACACGTCGGTGTTCTGTTCAGGAACATTTCCCCTGTGCCTATGTGTTCAAGATTTTCCCCCAGCTTCTCTTCTATTAGATTCAGTGTGTCTGGTTTTATGTGGAGGTCCTTGATCCACTTGGACTTGAGCTTTGTACAGGAAGATAAGAATGGACCAATTTGCATTCTTCTATTTGTTGACTGCCAGTTGAGCCATCATGATTTGCTGAAAATGCTGTCCTTTTTCCACTGGATGGTTTTAACTTCTTTGTCAAAGATCAAGTGACAAAGTGTGTGAGTTCTGGGTCTTCAATTCTATTCCATTGATCTACCTGCCTCTCACTGGACCAATACCATGCACTTTTTATACTATTTTTCTGTAGTACAGCTTGACCTTCCTCCAGAAATTCTTTTATTGTTGAGAATAGTTTTTGCTATCCTGGGTTTTTTGTTACTCCAAATGAATTTGTGAATTGCTCTTTCTACCTCTATGAAGAATTGAGTTGAAATTTTGAAGATGATTGCATTGAATTGGTGGATTGTTTTCAGCAAGATCACCATTTTCACTATTTTAATCATGCCAATCCACTGGCATGGGAGATCTTTCTATCTTCTGAAGTATTCTTCGATTTCTTTCTTCAGAGACTTGACATTCTTGTCCTACAGATATTTCACTTGTTTGGTTAGAGTCACACCAAGGCACTTTACATAGTTTGTGACTATTGTGAAGGGTGTCATTTCCCTAATTTCTTTCTCAGCCTATTTATCCTTTGAGTATAGAAAGGCTACTGACTTGTTTGAGGTAATTTTATATTCAGCTAATTTGCTGAAGTTGTTTAGAAGCTGTTGAGTTCTCTGATGGAGGTTTTGGGATCTCTTAGCTATACTATCATATCATCTGCAAATAGTGATACTTTGATTTCTTTCTTTTCAATTTATATCCTTTGACCTTCTTTTGTTTTCTAATTGCTCTAACTAGAATTTCAAGTACTATATTGAATAGATAGGAAGAGAGAGGACGGCATTGTCTAATCCCTGATGTTAGTAGAATTGCTTCAAGTTTCTCTCCATTTAGGATGATGTTGGCTACTGTTTTGCTGGATATTGCTTTTACTATGTTTAGGTATTGGCCTTGAATTCCTGAGCTTTCCAACACTTTTAACATGAAGGGATGTTGAATTTTGTCAAATGCCTTTTCAGCATCTAATGAAATGATCATGTGGTTCTTTTCTTTGAGTTTGTTTATGTAGTGGATAGCATTGATTGCTTTCCATGTATTGAACCATGCTTGCATCCCTGGGATGAAGCCTAAATGATCATGGTGAATGATCATTTTGATGTGTTCTTGGATTTGGTTTGCAAGAATTTTAATGAGTAATTTTGCATCAATGTTCATAAGAGAAATTAGTCTGAAGTTCTCTTTCTTTGTTGGGTCTTTGTGAAGATCTTTACCAATCTCCTATTGGAAAGAGGGCTAATATTCAATCTATACATAGAACTGAAGAAGTTAGACTCCAGAGAACCAAATAACCCTTTAAAAATACATGTAACAGAGCTAAACAGAGAATTTTCAATTGAAGAAATTCCAATGGCTGAAAAATCCCTAAGGAAATCGTCAACATCCTGAGTCATCAGGGAAATGCAAATCAAAATGATGCTGAGACTCCGCCTCACACCAGTCAGAATGGCTAAGATCAAAACCTCAGGTGCTAGCAGATGCTGGCAGGGAACACTCCTCTTCCATTGCCAGTGGATTATAAGTAGGTACAATCCCTTTGGAAATCAATGTGGTGATTGCTCAGAAAATTGGACATAGTATTACCTGAGAACCCAGCTATACCACTCCTGGGCATATACCCAAATGATGTTCCTACATGTAATAAGGACACATGCTCCACTATGTTCATAGCAGCCTTATTTATAATAGCCAGAATCTGGAAACACCCCATATGTCTCTCAACAGAGAAATTGATACAGAAAATGTGGTACATTTACACAGTGGAATACTACTCAGCTGTTTAAAAACAATGACTTCGTGAAGTTTGCAGGCAAGTGAATGGAACTTGAAGATATCATCTTGATTGAGATATCATCTTCTATTGTAACTCAGTTACAATAGAAGACATATGATATGTACACACTAATAAGTGATATTATCATATTAGCCTAAAAGTTCAGAATACCCAAATTCAATTCACATACCTTATGAAGTCTAAGAAGAAGGAAGACCAAAATGTGGATGCTTAATGCTTCTTAGAAGGGTGAACAAATTACTTCCAGGGGGAAATATGGAGACAAAGTGTGGAGCAAAGGCTGAAGGAAAGGCCATCCAGAGACTTCCCACTGGAGTATCCATCCTATATATAGCCACCAAACACTATTGTGAATGCTGTGAAGTGCTTCCTAATGGAAGCTCTCTATGATATGACTATCTCCTGAGAGGTTCTGCTAGAACCCAACGAATACAGAGGAGGATGTTCCCAGCCAGCCATTGGACTGGGCTCAGGGTGTCCCCGATGGAGGAGTTGGAGAAGGGACTGAAGGAGCTGAGTGGGTTTGCAGCCCCATGGAGGGAGCAATAGTGTTAACAGGACAGACCTCCTAGAGCTCCTGGGGACTGGACCACCAACCAAACAATATACATGAAGGGACCCCTGGTGCTGGCCACCTATGTGGCAAAGGATGGCCTTGTTGAACCTCAGTGGGAGGAGAGGTCCTTGGGCCAGAGGAAATTTGATGCCCCTATATAGGGGAATGCCAGGGTGGGGAGAAGGGAGTGGGGTGGGTAGGGTAGCGCAGTCATCAGAGCAAGGGAAGGTAGGATGGGATAGGGGGCTGCCAGGGGAGACCTGGGAAGGAGAAAACATTTGAAATGTAAACAAAGAAAATATCCAATAAAGAAAACCTAGTAAGAAAAAGAATCATTCACAATCCTCATGGGGTCATTGTCAAAACAGTATCTACATCCACTATCTTTCTATATTTCTGACACATAGAAATTCACCATAGATCCGTTATTCCTTACAGTTTCTAAAGCTTCTCATCTCTATTGTGCCAAACCCTGTAAGTGCACTGATGGAGTCCAAAGTTTAGGAGTGATCATCCTAAACTTCATTTTCTTATTCATTCTTATGTCTTCCACTCTCTTGTTCTGTGCTTTCCAAGTCATATACTTTACCATGTCCTCTACATGTCCTATGGTGCTCAATTTGTAGACATCGTCAACACCTCCACGACCCTAGTGATTACTCTTGTCCTCCGACTCATGACTCTAGAGCCCTTTTCTTTAATTATTTTAAAGACAATTTTACCCAAACAATGTTCAATTCCTTGGCCCTATGTAGCTCAAAAACTTTTACTATGTTTACTTTGCTTCCATTAGCAGGTATGCATGTACCACTGAAACACAGTCCTTTAGTTATATGACCAAGTATAAATATCACCTAATAACTTGTGTTTTAAAGTTATAGCCTAGTTATGGAACTATTGAGATAGATCAAAGGAACTTCAAAGTGTTAAATATGATTGGAGTTAGTCACTGAATGCTGTCGGTCTTGCTTTTAAGAGTCTCAGGTACCAACCCTGGGCTGATCCTTGGAATTCGTCCAGCGATGGCACACTGTACTGTTTGCAGTCTCTGGTCTCTGATCAGCCATGACATCAGCTATGTGTTTTCTCTACCCAGACTCATTCTGTGTAACTTTAGTAAATTCCTTGCTTTGGTTTGTGTTGTCAATGATAGGTTTTGTGAAGCAAGAAAACCTTTGCCTGCCTCTGCTCTACCAGTCGTAAAGATGACAATCTGCAATTAAATGGTATCTGGAAGTTATCTACCTAGATGTAGGAAATCTGCATGGAATATATTACATGATCTCTCATAATCACACACACACATATTGTCTCTGTTATTCATCTCTTATACTCTCTATAATCTCTCTCTTTCCATCATTTTCTCACACACACAGTCTCCTCATTGATATATGACATGGCTACTAATAAGTGTGATGATTTGTAAACACTTTGTTTAATTAAAAATCACTAAGAGTTTTGAGCAGAGATTTTGGGGGGAGGTATTTTATGATGCATATCTTAATCATATCTGCAAATAGAAACATTTTGACTTCTTTTCCTTTTTGTATCCCTTTCTTTCATTCTCCTGTCTTATTTTCTTAGCTTATGAGATTCACTCAAAGCATGTTATTGATCAGAAGTGGAGAGACTAGACGACCCTGTCTTGTTCCTCATTGTAGTTTAATCCTTTGTTTTTTCCCCATTTACTATTATGTTGGCCTAAGTCTGCAACATGTAGCCTTTATTATGATGAGGTATAAGCCATTCGTCCTTATAGTGCCCATGGCTTTTATGATGAAGTGATGATAGCAACCTTCAAGGGTTTTTCTGTATATGTTGTGGAAATTATTTAAACAGGATTTCTCTCTATGTATCCCTGGCTGTCCTGAACTCACTCTGTAGATTAGACTGGTCTCAATCGCAGAGTCATCTGCCTCTGCATCCTGAGTGCTGGAATTAAAGGCTTCACAGCCTCCTGGCTAAGGCAGGGTTTCTCTGTGTTGCGCTGGATATACTAGAACTGCCTTCATAAACCAGGCTAACCTGGAACTCATAAAAATCCACTTGCATCCGCCTCCCAAGTTCTACGATTAAAGGCAAGCACCACCACTTCCAGAGTACACCTAAAGTTTTTAATGTGTGTTCTTGGGTTCAAACTCAGCCAGGCAAGTCCACTGCTGACAAGGGCGGGCTATCTCTCCACCCAAACCCAGACAGGCAAGCCTACTGCTGATGGGGTGGGCTATCTCTCCCCTCAGCCCACCCATTTTCCATCTGTATTGGATTTGTCTTGAGAGACAGGGTCTCAGATGGCCTTGCTTGCCTTGAACTCTCTTAGTCAGTTGAAGGTCCTTCAACTACTTTTGGAAATAAAATAACAAATTTAAGAGACTGGTGATAACTAAGTAGTATTAAATATACAATTTTGCAGAAAGGGAAGACTGGTATACAGAAAAGGCGTGAATCATCAAGCTGCTGATTTGGCACAAGACAGTGGTTTTTGAAAAACCTATAGAGAGTCATTCCAGTTCTCATTGCCCACAGGACTTTCATAGGTCTTGCCTCCCTCTAGGTCCCCCTGTCATTGGCCTAGGCCATCTAGGCCATCATCTAATAAAACAACGACAACAACAACAAACCCAGGACTCAAGACTGGACCCCTTCTGATCGCTGGCTTCCCTATCTGACCAGGTTAAGTAACCAGGCCCACCTCGTTTAACTTGCCGAGACAAAGCAGGGCTAGCGAACGGCCTGCGTGTCTGCACCTTACATGGGCTCATGCTTGCCTCATGCCAAAAAGGGTGCAAAGTGGTCTATGCCACATACTCTGTATCTTCCTCCAACATCTGAGTTCTCAGTCTATGTCATATACTCTGTATCTTCCTCCAACATCTGAGTTCTCAGTCTATGTCATATACTCTGTATCTTCCTCCAACATCTGAGTTCTCAGTCTATGTCATGTACTCTGTATCTTCCTCCAACATCTGAGTTCTCAGTCTGTCATATACTCTGTATCTTCCTCCAACATCTGAGTTCTCAGTCTATGTCATGTACTCTGTATCTTCCTCCAACATCTGAGTTCTCAGTCTATGTCATATACTCTGTATCTTCCTCCAACATCTGAGTTCTCAGTCTGTCATGTACTCTGTATCTTCCTCCAACATCTGAGTTCTCAGTCTATGTCATATACTCTGTATCTTCCTCCAACATCTGAGTTCTCAGTCTGTCATGTACTCTGTATCTTCCTCCAACATCTGAGTTCTCAGTCTATGTCATATACTCTGTATCTTCCTCCAACATCTGAGTTCTCAGTCTGTCATGTACTCTGTATCTTCCTCCAACATCTGAGTTCTCAGTCTATGTCATATACTCTGTATCTTCCTCCAACATCTGAGTTCTCAGTCTGTCATATACTCTGTGTCTTCCTCCAACATCTGAATTCTCAGTCTATGTCATATACTCTGTATCTTCCTCCAACATCTGAGTTCTCAGTCTATGTCATATACTCTGTATCTTCCTCCAACATCTGAGTTCTCAGTCTATGTCATATACTCTGTATCTTCCTCCAACATCTGAGTTCTCAGTCTATGTCATATACTCTGTATCTTCCTCCAACATCTGAGTTCTCAGTCTGTCATGTACTCTGTATCTTCCTCCAACATCTGAGTTCTCAGTCTATGTCATATACTCTGTGTCTTCCTCCAACATCTGAGTTCTGAGATTGTTTTTACCATTTGAGATTATAAAGTAGTTTATGCATGACACATATTACAAGATAAGGTTGCTGTACATCAGTTCCAAGGAATCAAGGGGCATTTTTACAGAAGATGTGTCCTGTTCGTGAAACTGTTGTGATTCTCAGCCTTTCTCTTCTCCTGTGTTTATCCTCTTGGTTTTCTTGTTCTGTCTGCCCAGCATCTCCTTGGGGGGCTGCTGTGTTCTTCCAGAGAAAAAGCTGTTAATCAGAGTGCACAAGCTGTACAGAGGCTGGGACTTCATCGCAGGCTGTCATTGGTTGCTTCCTGGTGTGCCCTGTATGGATGAAGACAAACCGAGTCTAGTGGAGGAAACTGATTCTGCAACAGCATGGAAATAGTGAACACCTGTCCCAGGAAGTGGCTGAGCATGTGAGGGTGGCTAAAGGGCAACCCGACAGCTCTGGGTAGGGGACTGGAGTGCCTGACAACACATGCCTCCCTTGGTCACCTTTGCCACCCAATCCCCAGGGAATGCTGGCCTGAACTTCAGCTTTCCAAGGCTAAGGCTAGCCCTTGTGCTAGGTTCATGCTGTGCGTGCTGCTGAGTTTTAGTCCCGGAGGGGGGCCTGCTGGGCTGCACTGTGTAGGTGTTAACAGAGCCTGCTGGGCTTTGTTCATGCCCTGGCCCACAGCGGGCATGGTTAGTGCCAGTTTTGTGCCCTCCTGAGCACACGCAGTGACTGGGTGCAGCAGACACTGAAGGTGGAACTGGTCCAGCATCAGCTGGGTCTGTGTGTGGTGATGGAAGCCACCTACTCATCTGGGCTCTGAGGCAGGAGGGCAGAGTTGCTGTGCAGGTGTGAGAGCTACCTAGGCCCCAGGGGCCACAGCGCCTTCTGTCCATCAACAAGGCAGGTGAGACTCAAGACCACACTAGGGCTGCTAGCTCTCATCTCGATGCTGTTTGGGCAGGTGGAGGGCAGGTCCCCAAAAGTCCAAACTCCAAGAGGAGAGAGGATGTCGCTGCAGGTGTGGCCTAACTGGTTTTTCTAAAGTGCCTCCTGTGGGTGTGTGAAGCAAGGCATCTTGAACAAACCCCATTGCTTCTCTAAAGAGCTCTCATGTGCACTCGTAGTTTGCATCAGGGATGTGTGCAGGGTTGAAGCAGAGGGACAGCCATTAGCTGTGAGGAGGAACTGTGGAAGGTGTGGGGGGAAGACAGCCATATCTGCTGTGTCATTCCTTCAATCTTGTTCATTTCTTCGTTTGTTTTTGTTTGCTTGTTTGTTTGTTTGTTCTTTCAGAGGCTTTCTTGGGGATGTTTCCCCAAATAATGGGAATTACTCAGCTAAGTGATGGGAATTACCCAGCTGCGGTGAAAAACTACTTGGCTCTGAACGTGCCCTCCATGTTCTGCTTAACCTCGTGTGCCTTCCTGGATAGCCCTGGCCTCTCAGCAAGACTGTAGTTACCATTACATCCCTGTGTGCACAGCAGCTCTTCAAGGTCTGGGGGCTGTGCTGTGCCGCGAAGGCTGCCTGACACAGATCCTGGCTGTTAAGACACCAGCATGAGGGTGCTGATCGATGCCCAGGGCAGGTGGCTGGCACTGACATTGCTGTCCTTCTGGGGGCCAAGCAAGGAGGAGAATTTGATCTTTATTCTCAATAAAGAATCCAAAGACTGTAGTGCCCCTCCCTCTGGTCCTGACTCCTCACTTTGTAAGAAAAATAGACTCCTAAGAAGTTGGATTAATCAGTGCTAGAGGTACGCAGCCTTAGGAGTTTTCCAATTGGCAAGTGTCATAAAACACTCATACACATAAAAAGTAATTAGAATTAAAATTAAAAAACAAAATGCTTTCATATGTTTAGGTGTCTGCTTTTCAATCTCAAGGGAAGCACTATTCCTTCCTGTAGCTTCTGCCCCCAGCAAAGCAGTATAAAGGCTGGGCGCAATAAATGTTCAAACGAAGCAAACAGATGTTGTTGAGTGGTGAGTGTCTCGGGCTGAGCTGTGCTGAGAACATTGAATGGAATGGAGAAAGGGTTCTGGGATGTAGAAGAGAGGGGCCTGTTCTTATGGAAGTTAAAGCGTATTTTGTTTTCTCATACATGTGTTGTCTGACCAGCATCATAAGATGCCACCATGCCTTTCTTCTAAACTTGTGATTTCAGTGGTAGAAGGTAGCAGCATGTGATAGGAAGTGTGGACAACCAAAAGGGGTGAGATCCAGTTGTCTGTATCTCTTGGATGAGGACAGGATCCTAGAGACACAGAGGCAAAATGGTCTCTGTCTAATGCCCTAGCGATACAGGACCAAGGTTGTTTCTAACTCCTTGATCTATGCTGGATCGCCTCATATTGTCTAGCATGTGCCCTATACACATATCCATGATCTCTCTTGTTCCAGAACTCAACTCACGTGCTCTGAGATCAGCCTAGGATCCTTTAGACAGTGATCACATATAAACCATATCTAGGAGGGAAGCCAATTCCAGAAGGGCACAGAACTAAATTAGCTCTCTAGAGGCTACTCCAGGATCCATGTAGGAACTGAGAAGATCCCCAAGAGATCGAAGACAAGCATGGGCCAGCCTAGTTTTCATTTCAGTCTCTGGCAGAATGTTCTAACAGGTTTCCAATAGAGAAGTCTATTTGGAAAGAAAGCAAGCCTCTCCCCAGAGGTGCTCAAGGAGATAAAACTCGGCACAGTAGAGCACTTGAGTGGTGGGAGCTGGGAGTTCAAAGTCAGCTCTGGCTACACAGCAAGGTAGAGGGCAGCATGGGCTTTAAGAGACTATCTCAAAACACAAGAGAGAAGGAGATAATCAGGGGAGGAGTCAAGCTAGAGGACATTTAAATATTGGCAAAATATAATTTTTCCAGTCCTTATGTTCCATGATTTTTCTGTCCCTAAACCACCATTAATGTTTGGGAGGCTTCATAATTCCATTAGCAGGCAGGAGACATTTCCCAGAAATGCCACTAAACATGACAAAGTTTGTTAGAAAGAGAGAAGTCTTATGTGTGTGTGTATGTGTGTGCGCGTGTGCGTGTGTGTGTGTGTGTGTGTGTGAGAGAGAGAGAGAGAGAGAGAGAGAGAGAGAGAGAGAGAGAGAGATATTTGCCTGAATGTCTATCATATCCATGCAGTACCTTCAGACTAAAAGAGAGCATCAATCCCTGTAACTGGACTCACAAATCGTTGTAAGCCGCCATGTTGGTACTAGGAATCAAGCTTCAGTTCTCTGAAAGAACAGCAAATGCAATGAACTGTGTGACGACTATGTCTCCATCCCCTACACTAAGCTTTTTGCTGGGGATTTGAACCAGATCCTCATGCTTATACAGTAAGAACTTTACCAACCGAGTCCCTCATCCAGGGCATCTGAGAAGCCATGTCAGCCCAGCAAGGTGCCACCAGATGAATTTATCACAGGGATGAGAAGTGGTGTTGAAATCAGTAGAAAAGCAAGTTGTGACATGTACCTGATTGGCAGGGTTCAAAGATGTCAAAGGTCTCACCTGGTCCCTGGTTGGCTGTAGATGGAGTGGGGACTTATCTGTTACTTATCTGTTAATATAATGGGAAAGTCAGGAAGAGATGTTATGTGGACAAGAGGTGATGAGCTTGATTTTAAACCATGCGTAATAGACTTTAGCTTTGAATCTGAAACTCAGTGGTAATGTGGTATAGTGGTCCTTACTTGCAATCCCAGCATTGGAGTACTGAGGTAAAAAGATCCCAAGTTTCAAGAATACATAGGAAGACCATAACTGAAAAAAAAGTTTAATAGGCAACATAAGAGAGCCTCCCGCCAGACCTGACTCATCTCTAGTCTCCACAAACAGCAGGGGCTACAACCTCTGTTTCTATTTGTGCTTTCCATCCACAAGCCCTAAATTGGTAGTCTTTATTAAATCTCTCCCCTGAGGGCTCAGGGAACCCTGTGAAAGGGGATGTATAAAGACACTGCCAGACATTATGCAGAAAGTGAGAGATCTTGAAGCACTTGGCCCTACATTCCTAGTCTTTTAAAAATCCCTCCCTTGAGGAAACCTGTGGAAGGGGAGGTATAAAAAGTGTAACAGCCAGCAGGGATTGAAGGACACCTAGAAAACAGGCCCTCTCAGTCAACAGGAGCAAAGATCCTATGAACTAAAAGACTGAAGCAGAAGGTCTTCTATGTATATATGATGAGTTCCAGTTTAGTCTTGTTATAGGATTCCTGAGTGTGTGAATGAGTGTGTCTCTGATTTTTGAGCCTTCTCTTTGTTTGTCTTGTCCAACTCTGATATGATAGGGTTTTATTTTAATCATATAACATTTTATTTTGCCATATGCTATTGTTACCTCTTAGAGGCCTGTTTTCTTTTGTTGTTTTTCATTTTTCTTTTATTGGATATTTTATTTATTTACATTTCAAATGATATCCCTATTCCTGGTTTCCCCTCCAGAAAGCCCCTGTCCTACTCCCCCCTCCCTGTTCTATGAGAGTGCTGACCCACCCAGCCACTCCCGCCTCCCCGCCCTGGAATTCCCCTACATTGGGGTCTTGAGGGAGTTAGGTGAATATGATCAAAACATGTACAAAATTTTCAAAGAACTAATGAATGAGAATAATGTATGTATTAACCATTATTTTTAATCAGACATGGAGAATACAGATACTGAATTTTCATATTTATTTCTCAAAGTGTTTAGGATTTTCTCTGTTTTTGGTTGTTGGCTTGTTTCCTCGGTCTCCAGTCAGGGCTTATCTCTGGCTTTCCTGGAACTCTACTGTAGACCAAGCTCACCTAGAGTTCATAGAGACCCCCTTGTTGGATCTAAGTGGTGAAATCTGACAAAATCACACAAAATCAAACTTCTTAGTGGGAAGTTTTAAAGGGAGGAGGGCAGGGGCACAGAGGCCGCCACTGGGTGGGGGAAGGGAAGAGAGAGAGGGGCGAGGGAAAGCACAGCTTTTTATCAGGGGTGCGCAAGCTCAGGAGGACAGACATCACTAGCTGATGATGGGGTGCACATGCACAGGAGGACAGACATCACTAGCTGATGATGGGATGCGCATGCACAGGAGGACAGACATCGCTAGCTGAAGATGGGGGTGTGCATGCTCAGGAGGACAGACATCACTAGCTGATGATGGGGTGCGCATGCACAGGAGGACAGACATCACTAGTTGGCGATGGGGTGTGCATGCTCAGGAGGACAGACATCACTAGCTGATGATGGGGTGCGCATGCTCAGAAGGACAGACATCACTAGCTGATGATGGGGTGCACATGCATAGGAGGACAGACATCACTAGCTGATGATGGGATGCGCATGCACAGGAGGACAGACATCACTAGCTGAAGATGGGGGTGTGCATGCTAAGGAGGACAGACATCACTAGCTGATGGGGTGCGCATGCACAGGAGGACAGACATCACTAGTTGGCGATGGGGTGTGCATGCTCAGGAGGACAGACATCACTAGCTGATGATGGGAATTTGTCACCTCTGGGCAGCTGGCAATGACCTGCTCTTGAGGTTCCTTCAGGCTCACGATGGAGGTGCCTCTGCCTTCCCCTTCCCCTTCCCCTTCCCCTTCCCCTTCCCCTTCCCCTTCCCCTTCCCCTTCTCTGCCTCCTGAATGCTGGCTTCCAGGAAAAGTGTCAGCTCTCAGAATCCCCAGTACCAAGTTCTCAGCACAAAGGAGCTTTTTTTTTCCCCTCGGAGGGACAGAGGGAAGGGAAGAAGAGACAAAGATGAGAGATGGAGGCTGAGGAGACACGGAAGGGACCAAGGGACAGGGAAGAAGTGTGTTTGTCTTGGAGGGGACAAAGGACTGCCTTTGGAGAAGTGGCCCAAAGGCAAATGGCAGCTTGTAAAGGTAAAATGGGCTGAAACCCCATGTTAGGGTGAAGTGATTAATTTTATCTGGGCATATTAATAATGTGAGCCACAGGGGGCTTTTGTTTGCGAGACAAAAATACTTTAATAATTGGACATTGGTAGCCTGAACAGGAGGAAGGACCAGATAAGGGAATACATTTTGGTGCTGAGCTATAAGATTGTAAACTACTGGTCTGAATAAGGCAGAGGGGACTTGGGAGAAGGCCAGGGCTGCCAGATCCATGCAAAGATGCTTTCTTTGGATTTTCTCCAGCCGCCCAGCCTCCCTCCATTCCTGCCTTTCTGTGTTATTATTGGATGGCTGTGTAAAGGAAAAGCCGGGACAAAAACAGAGCAGAGGCCGCAGGCAAGGCCATCCAGTGGCCGCCCCATGGCGGGATCCATTCCATCCATAAACACCAAATACCGAGGGGACTGTGGATGCCAAGACGTGCTTGCAAGCAGGGGCCTGGCATGGCCATCCTTCCTGAGACTCTGCCCACGCCCAGCTAAGACAGGTGCAGACCTTCACAGCCAACCATTGGACCGAAGCGGGAGAACCCAGTGGAACAGTTCGGGGAAGGGCTGAATGAACGCAAGGGGATCACAAGCCCATAGGAAGCAGAGCAGTATCAGCCAGCAGGACCCCTCCGAGTTCCCAGGGACCAAACCACCAGCCAAGAGTATGCATGGGCAGGAGCATGCAACCGCTACATGTGTAACACAGGACTGCCTCGTCTGGCATGAATAGGAGGGGATGTACTTGGTCCGTCCGAGGGAGGCTTTATGCCGCCCAAGAAGGGGGTTACTAGAGGGTGAGGCAGGACTGGGTCAGTGGTGGGGGGAGCACCCTCTTAGAAGCAAAGGGGGGGACGCTCTGGGGCATTTGTGAAGAGGGGACCAGGAAGGGGGACAATATTTGAAATGTAAACAAAACAATTAAAAATTAAGAAAACCTACAAAAATAAAATAATAAAAAGGATAAGGAATCAATCAGGTGTATGAGTTGGCAATAGAACATTGGGGCAAATGGCTTTAATAACTGAGAAAAGGTGTAAGAAAAATCCTCCCCATCCATCTCTTCATCAATATGTAATTACTTTGGTAATAGTTAAACCAAAAGTAATGAATAAAAGGATTGTAATAAACTATTTCTGACATTCTGTAGCAAGCAATTTGAGACTATGTTTAATAAGTGTATATTTTTTATTGAAAATTAAACTTCCACCCTCTCGACCCCAAAATGATTTTAATGGAGTTGGTTATGCTACATTATCAGATGATACCCCAGCCTGAAACCTCATGCTTACAAACAGTAATCTCAATTACAGGAATGGGCTTCTTAATTTTCTGCTGTTTTCCAGTAGACTCACATCGATTGCCAATAATGAAAGGCTATTGCTGATATAGCTGTTCTGTCCTACTCAGAAGGGATATCCAAGCTCATTGTGACTGGGGTAACCCTTCTTGCTCTTGATATGGGATTCTTGGTAACAGTTTAGAACAACATACAGAAGTATTCTTTGACCCCTCCTGGATAATGTTTCATGCTATAGTGGGAGCCATCATAATAATTATATTACTTGAATGTCTTGTGCAGCAATCTCTTGGCCATGCTCTCTTAAAAAGTCTACACTTCAAGTACTCATGGCTATAGAGCATCCAGACTGCAGCCTGCCCAGAGAGGTGTTTAGAGCTTGGCTCAGAGATATCCAAGAGGCCTCTGTTTCTGTTCCCTCCTTACCTGCTGATAGGCCCTCTAGGATGGCTGTCATACTGTGCATGTAAACCTCATCATCAGCTAGTGATGTCTGTCCTCCTGAGTATGTGCACCCCATCGTCAGCTAGTGATGTCTGTCCTCCTGTGCATGTGAAGCCCATCGTCAGCTAGTGATGTCTGTCCTCCTGTGCATGCACACCCCATCATCAGCTAGTGATGTCTGTCCTCCTGTGCATGTGAACCCCATCATCAGCTAGTGATGTCTGTCCTCCTGTGCATGCGCACCCCATCGTCAGCTAGTGATGTCTGTCCTCCTGTGCATGCGCATCCCATTGTCAGCTAGTGATGTCTGTCCTCCTGAGCATGCGCACCCCATCGTCAGCTAGTGATGTCTGTCCTCCTGTGCATGTGAACCCCATCATCAACTAGTGATGTCTGTCCTCCTGTGCATGTGAACCCCATCGTCAGCTAGTGATGTCTGTCCTCCTGAGCTAGCGCACCCCTGATAAAAAGCTGTGCTTTCCCTCGCCCCTCTCTCTCTTCCCTTCCCCCACCCAGTGGCGGCCTCTGTGCCCCTGCCCTCCTCCCTTTAAAACTTCCCACTAAGAAGAGTCACATCGTGTGATTTTGTCAGATTTCACCACTTAGATCCAACAAGGGGGATCTCTATGAATTCTAGGTCAGCTTGGTCTACAGTAGAGTTCCAGGAAAGCCAGAGATAAGCCCTGACTGGAGACCGAGAAAACAAGCCAACAACCAAAAACAGAAAATCTTAACACTTTGAGAAATAAATATGAAAATCCAGTATCTGTATTCTCCATGTCTGATTAAAAATAATGGTTAATACATACATTATTCTCATTCATTAGTTCTTCGAAAATTTTGTACATGTTTTGATCATATTCACCTAACTCCCTCAAGACCCAGCGTTCCCTTCCACACTGTGAAGCAGATGTTTTGATGAAAAAAAATCTGCTACCTTGGAAAGTTCATGAAACACAGGATGTGAAATTGACCTGACACCAACAGTGTTCTTTGTGGGGCTGAAACACTCTACCCAGTAGCAGCTCAAGAAAGAAAGTAACTCACTCAAAATCGCTCCAGAAAGGCGTGAAATGGCCCAGATACATTAGTGCCCCCTCCCCCTACTGAAGAGTAACAGTAACGACCATGCAGAGTGCAGCTTTTGCCTCCCAGTCTCTAAGCTTCAGAGACCATGCCAGCAGCTTGGATCTAGCAGGACAGCCTAGCACTACCAGAGCCCAGCTGTTTGGAAAGAACACTCTAAGATACTGAGATGCTTACAGACTGCAGAGTGTATTCCCTGTTCCTATCTTTGTGATGTGAGCTGTCATGCATGCTGGGATGGGCTGGGATGATGGAGCACACTTTGCATCATTTCTGCTCCTCTGAGTAACCCCAATAAAACTTACTGGCTCTTCCATGTTGGATTCAGGTGGTATATACTTTGTTCTGTAATTGATCCCCATCTCAGACACCAAATTAAGACCAAATTCCTGCATGAAGTTTAAAGTTGGGCATGAAATTCTACCTCTATCAGATGAAAAGAAACTGTAAGCTTCTGAAAGCATCAGTTTAAGTAATGCCACATATCAGTAAAAGAGCTCATATTCAAGAATGCTTGGATAACATATACTGGCTTTGATGGGAGAAGGGGTGAAAAATAAATTTGGATGCAAAGAGAAGGAGGATGGATCTGGGAAGAACTAAGAGGGAGGAATGTTGAATATGATCAAAATGCATGGTATGAAATTCTCAAATAATAAAAGTATAAAAATGTGATTTATATATGCCTTCATCCAGAAACAAAAGAGAAAAATTCCTAACTCAATTGCTAGTAAGATGAAGACTCAAATGAGATCAGCCTTTTCAAGATCTCTATATGGCCATCATCTTTCTAAGGCAAGAGAGACAAGAGGTTAGGGAGATGACCCAGCAGATAAGCTCACCAGTGCTCTAAACAGGACATAAGTTCAGTTCCCAGGACAGGCAGCTCATTATAGCCCAAAAGCCCAGCTCCAAGGGATCTGAGGTCCTGTGTCCTTTGCAGGTACCTGGACTGATTTTTATGTAGAACACTCACAAGTAGACATGTGTGTTCATGCAGGCATGCAAACACACACACACCTATGTCTGCACTAACATTTGAAATGAGAACTCAGTAGATTTAGAAAATGCCAAAATTATTCTTTAATACAAAACACAAAATAGCATGAATTTCCATTTCCTGAGTGTCCAGTCCAGGCCTCTGCAAAAGACTTATGCACATCCAAGTAAAATTTCCCCAACAACATTTGGTTATGATTATTTCCTGGACCTACACTATAGCTCCAGTAAAGCAACAAAAGGCACACCTACTCTTAGAAGATTCCAAAATATTGATTGAAAATATGTAACACTTTATTGTGTACTTCATTTTAGCACGGATGTCTTTAAATGGCCTGTCTGAAAATGCAGTGCAAACAAAAAGCCCCATCTATCTCACACACACACACACACACACAAAAAAACATTTTAAGGAGGTACAAATAAATCTAATCTCATTGGAATGTCAGTGACCTATAAGGATTTTTTGTTTGGTTTTTGTTTTTTTGTTTTTATACAGTGGGGCAAAATAAAGATCCTCTTCTCTTTCTCCTGGAAGAGTTTTGAGGTCAGCATACACCCAGGGTTCTTGCATGTCCACCCTGGTTTTCTGCTTCTGTGTATACCCTGCTTCTGATGCTCAATCAAGGATTTTTCTTTTTCTCAGAAGCCAGAAATGCCCGGGATTCATTATCAAAGTCAGTAATCTGTAGTCTAGAAAGACATAAAAAATAAAAAGCATTAATTAATTCACTCATCTTTTATGTTTGTGTGTATGTGCATGTGCCTGTTTGAATTTATGTGCACCATGTATGAACAGGTGCCTGTGGGAATCAGAAGGCACTGGATCCCCTGGAAAGAGGGTTACAGCAGTGTGAGCAATCATGGCGGGTGCTGGGAACTGAAGCTGAGTCTTATGCAAGAGCACCAAGTGCTCTTAACTGAAGAACCATTTCCCTAGAAACTCACTGGTCCATTTGTGCTTTCCAATTTCTCATTTTTCCTCCATAATTTTTTCTAAGGCCAAGTTCAGAAGATGCTTCTGTGTCCTCTAATAGTGTGGAATATCCATGTTGTGTGTGTGTGTCCATACATGTTTGACATCCAGACTCTTCATTAGAAACTGATCTGGGATCTGGACAGGTCACTCAGTGGTTAACAGCACAGGCTACACTTGTGAAGGACACAGGTTTAATTCCCCACCTTGCAGCTTACAACCATTTGAACCTCCACTTCCAGGAAATCTCATATCATCTTCTAGCCTTCAAGTCAGAATATGCATGCAGGTAAATTGCCTATACACATAAAATGTGAAAAGTTAAGGTAAGAGAAATCTAACAGACAGAGACAGGTATGCAGACATAGACCAAGGCTAACATCGCTTGGGTCTCAGCCTGTCAGGCTTTTGGCTGCACCAAGGGCCTGGGCAGCTCTGCGGGCCTGTGCACCAACATTGTCGGGGGAGGGGGGTGGAAGGGGGAGGTCCTTTGTGGTGACACTTGGAAAGGCGCTCTGCCATCTTGGCTCCCATATGGCAGAGAAATCTAACAGACAGCGCCAGGTACTCAGATATATCCCAAGGCTAACGTCCCTTGGGTCTCAGCCTGTCAGGCTTTTGCCTGCACCCAGGGCCTGGGCATCTCTGGGGACCATCTGTGTGCCAACCCTGTCAGGGGTCATTTACCCTGCAGAGTGATCAGCACTTGGAAATGTCCCCATAGCATCTGCCAACTTAGCTCCCTGATGGAGAGACAGGCAGAACCAGGATCACAGAGACAACTCGAGTATAGCATTACTTGGGGAAAGACACACCAGGGCTCCAAGGGAGGGCACCCATCAGCAATCTGTGCCAGGGGAAACCCAGTTATCCAGGGGTGCAGAAATAGCCTTACAAGATGACAGGAGGTTCAAGCACCAGTCAGTGACAACAAGACTAACTAACGCCAGAGAAAACCAGATGGCAAAAGGCAAATGTAGGACCAATACTAACAGAAATTGAGGTAATATGGTACCATCTGAACCCAATTCTCCAAAAACAACAAGTCCTGCATAACCGAACACACCATAAAAACAAGATTTGGATTTAAAATTACTGGTCATGATGTTGTTAGAGGAACATAAAAAGGACATATATAAGTCTCTTGAAGAAATACAGGGGAACATAAGTTAGAAGCCCTTACAATGGAAACACAAAAATCATTTAAAGAAATTCAGGAGAATATGGGTCAACAGATAGAAGCCAATAAAGAGGAAACACAAAAGTCACTTAAAGAAATGCAGGAGAAATTGAGTAAACAGGCAGAAGTTATGAAAGAGGAAACGCAAAAATCTCTTAAAGAATTACAGAAAAACACAAACAAGTGAAGGAACTGAGCAAAACTGTCCTGGATCTAAAAACAGAAGTAGAATCAACTAAGAAATCGCAAAGGGAGACAACTTGGGAGATAGAAAAGTTTGAGAAGAAATCAGGGGTCATAGATGCAAATATCAACAACACAACACAAGAGACAGAAGAATCTCTGATGCCGAAGATACCATAGAAACCATTGATTCAACAGTCAAAGAAAATGCAAAATGCAAAAAGGTTGTAATGCAAAACATCCAGGAAATCCAGGACACAATAAGAAGACCAAACCTAAGGATTATAGGCATAGATGAGAGGGAAGATTTACAACTTAAAGGGACTGCAAATATCTTCAACAAAATTATGGAAGAAAACTTCCCTAACCTAAAGAGAGAGATGCCCATGAATATACAAGAAGCCTACAGAACTCCAAACAGACTGGACTAGAACAGAAATACCTTCTGTCACATAATAATCAAAACCCCAAATGTACTAAACAAAGAAAGAATATTAAAGGCAGTAAGAGAAAAAGGCCAAGTAACATATAAAGACTTATCAGAATCACACCAGACTTCTCACCAGAGACCATGAAAGCTAGAAGATCCTGGGTAGATCTCATACAGACCCTAAGAGAACACAAATGTCAGGCAAGACTACTATACCCAGCAAAACTCTCAATCACCATAGATGGAGAAGCCAAGATATTCCATGACAAAACCAAATTTACACAATATCTTCCCATAAACCCAGCCCTAGAAAAAGCAATATAGTAACCTTTTTTCATCAAACCCAAAAGAAGATAACCACTCAAATACAAAAATAACATCAAATATGACAGTAATAATCACTATTCCTTAATATCTCTTAACATCAATGGACTCAATTGCCCAATAAAAAGACATAGACTAACAGACTGGATATGTAAATAGGACCCTACATTTTGATACATGCAGGAAACACACCTCAGTGTCAAAGATAAACACTACCTTAGAGTAAAAGGCTGGAAACAAAGAGAACCATACAAAGAATCAACAAAATCAGGAGCTGGTTCTTTGAGAAAATCAACAAGATAGATAAAACCTTAGCCAGACTAACCTAAGGACACAGAGACAGTATCCAAATTAACAAAATTAGAAATGAAAAGCGAAATACTTTTTGTTCCAGGGCTTTCAGGTGTGTCATTAAGCTGTTAGTGTATTCTCTCTCCATTTTCTTTTTTGAGGCACTCAGGGCTATGAGTTTTCCTCTTAGCACTGCTTTCATTGTGTCCCATAGATTTGGGTATGTTGTGTCTTCATTTTCATTATGTTCTAAAAAGTCTTTAATTTCTTTATTTCTTCCTTGACCAAGGTATCATTGAGTAGAATATTGTTCAGTTTCCACATGTATGTGGCTTTTCTGGTTTTTTTTTTTTTTTTTTTTTTTTTTTTTTGCTGCTACTGAAGACCACTTTTACTCCATAGTGATCTGATAGGAGGCATGGGATTAGTTCGATCTTTCTTATAGCTTTTGATGACTTTGGGTTGAAAGCCAATTTTATCTGATATTAGAATGGCTACTGCCGCTTGTTTCCTGAGACCATTTGCTTGTAAAATTGTCTTCCAGCCTTTTACTCTAACGTAGTATCTTTGACACTGAGGTGTGTTTCTTGTATGCAGCAAAATGTAGGGTCCTGTTTACGTGTCCAGTTGGTTAGTCTATGTCTTTTTATTGGGGCATTGAGCCCATTGATGTTAAGAGATAAAGGAATAGTGCTTATTACTTCCTGACATTTTTGATATTTTTTAAATTTGATTGGTTATCTTCTTTTGGGTTTGATGAAAGAAGGTTACTATCTTGCTTTTTCAAGGGTGAAATTTCCCTCCTTGTATTGGTGTTTTCCTCCTATTATCCTTTGTAGGGCTGGGTTTGTGGATAGATATTGGGTAAACTTGGTTTTGTCATGGAATATCTTAGTTTCTCCATCTATGGTGATTGAGCGTTTGGCTGGGTATAGTAGTTTTGGCTGGCATTTGTGTTCTCTTAGAGTCTGCATGAGATCTGCCCAGGATCTTCTAGCTTTCATAGTCTCAGGTGAGAAGTCTGGTATGATTCTGATAGGTCTTCCTTTATATGTTACTTGGCCTTTTTCTCTTACTGCCTTTAATATTCTTTCTTTGTTTAGTGCATTTGGGGTTTTGATTATTATGTGACAGAAGGTATTTCTGTTCTAGTCCAGTCTGTTTGGAGTTCTGTAGGCTTCTTGTATATTCATGGGCATCTCTCTTTTTAAGTTAGGGAAGTTTTCTTCCACAGAGGGCTAATATCCAATATATACAAAGAACTCAAGAAGTTAGACCCCAGGGAACCAAATAACCCTATTAAAAATGGGGTACAGATCTAAACAAAGAATTTTCACCTGAAGAAATTCGGATGGCCAAGAGGCACCTTAAGAAGTACTCAACATCATTAGTCATTAGGGAAATGCAGATCAAAACAACCATGAGATTTCACCTTACACCAGTCAGAATCGCTAAGATCAAAACCTCAGGAGACAGCAGGTGTTGGAGAGGATGTGGAGAAAGAGGAATACTCCTCCACTGCTGGTGGGGTTGCAAATTGGTAGAACCACTCTGGAAATCAGTCTGGCGGTTCCTCAGAAAACTGGACATGACACTTCCAGAGGACCCTGCTATACCTCTCCTTGGCATATACCCAAAGGATTCCCCAGCATGCAATAAAGACACATGCTCCATTATGTTCATAGCAGCCTTATTTATAATAGCCAGAAGCTGGAAAGAACCCAGATGCCCCTCAAAGGAGGAATGGACACAGAAAATGTGGTATATTTACACAATGGAATACTACTCAGCAATTAGAAACAATGAATTCACAAAATTTTGAGGCAAATGGTTTGATCTGGAAAATATCATCCTAAGTGAGCTAACCCAATCACAAAAGAATACACATGGAATTCAGTCTCTGATAAGTGGATATTAATTAGCCCAGAAGCCCTGAATACCCAAGGCACAAATCACATAACAAATGACTCCCATGAAGAAGTATGGAGAGGGTCCTGATCCTGGAAAGAATTGATCTAGCATTGGAGGGGAATATAAGGACAGAGAAAAAGGAGGGAGGTGATTGGAGAAGGGATGGAAGAGAAGAAGGTTTATGGGACATATGGGGGGGGGGACCCGGGAAAGGGGAAATCATTTGGAATGTAAACAAAGAATATAGAAACTAAAAATATTTAAAAAAGAAAGAAAGAAAAGTAAGAAGAGATGGAAAGTGAGATAAAAATGAAGATAAATAGAATAAAGGAGAAGAATCAAAAGGGGGGGAAGAAATGAAAAGCAATATATAACAACAGAAACTGAGTAAATTCAGAAATCATCAGATCCTACCTCAAAAGCCTATACTCAAAACAACCTAAGAATCTGGAGGAAATGGACAATTTCTTACATACCAAACACCAAAATTAAATCAGGATCAAATAGATCATCTGAACAGTCCCATAAACACTAAAGAAATAAAAGTGGTCATAGAAAGCCTTCCAACCAAAAAAAAAAAAAAAAAAAAAAAAAAAAAAAAAAAAAAAGACAGGCCCAGATGGTTTTAATGCAGAATTCTATCAGACCTTCAAAGAAGACCTAACACTAATGTGCTTGAAACTATTCCACAACATAGAAACAGAAGGAACACTACCCAACTCATTCTATGAAGCCACAATTATGCTGATACCAAAACCACACAAAGACCCAACAAAGAAAGAGAACTTCAGAACAATTG
This sequence comes from Apodemus sylvaticus, assembly GCF_947179515.1. Lineage (NCBI taxonomy): Eukaryota > Metazoa > Chordata > Mammalia > Rodentia > Muridae > Apodemus > Apodemus sylvaticus. The sequence continues at coordinate 209,349,162 of NC_067472.1, read as the reverse complement.
GCCTTATGAATATTGATGCAAAAATACTCAATAAAATTCTTGCCAACCGAATGCAGGAACACATCAAAACGATCATCCACTATGATCAAGTAGGCTTATTCCCAGGGATGCAGGGATGGTTCAATATACCGAAATCCAACAATGCAATCCACTATGTAAACAAACTCAAAGAAAAAAAAAACCACATTATCATTTCATTAGATGCTGAAAAAGCATTTGACAAAATTCAGCATCCTTTCATGCTAAAAGCCTTGTAAAGAACAGGAGTTCAAGTTCCATACCTAAACATAGTAAAAGCAATATACAGCAGCAAACCAGTAGCCAACATCAAATTAAATGGAGAGAAACTTGAAGCAACCCCACTAAAATCAGGGACTAGACAAGGCTGCACCCTCTTTGCATATCATTTCAATATAGTACTTGAGATACTAGCTAGAGCAATTAGACAACATAAGGAGGTCAAAGGGATACAAACTGGAAAGGAAGAAGTCAAATTGTCACTATTTGCAAATGATATGATAGTGTACTTAAGTGACTGAAAAAACTCTACCACAGAACTCCTACAGCTGATAAACAACTTCAGCAAAGTGGCTGGTTATAAAATCAACTCAAGCAAATCAGTAACCTTCCTATACTCAATGGATAAGCAGGCTGAGAAAGAAGTTAGGGAAATGACACCCTTCACAATAGCCACAAACAATATAAAGTATCATGGGATGACTCTAACCAAACAAGTGAAAGATCTCTATGACAAGAACTTCAGGTTTCTAAAGAAAGAAATTGAAGAAGACCTCAGAAAATGGAAAAATCTTCCATACTCATGGATTGGCAGGATTAATAGAGTTAAAATGGCCATCTTGCCAAAAGCAATATACAGATAGAATGCAATCCCATCAAAATCCCAACTCAGTTCTTCATAGAGTTATAAAGAGCAATTCTCAAATTCATCTGGAATAACAAAAAACCCAGGATAGCTAAAACTATTCTCAACAGTAAAAGAACTTCTTGGGGAATCAGTATCCCAGACTTCAAGCAATACTACAGGGCAATAGTGTTAAAAACTGCATGATCTTGGCACAGTGACAGGCAGGTGGATCAATGGAATAGGATTGAATATGCAGCAATGAACCCACACACCTATGGTCACTTGATCTTTGACAAAGGAGCTGAAAACATCCAGTGGAAAAAAGATAGCTTTTTCGACAAATGGTGCTGGCTCAACTGGAGGTCAGCATGCAGAATGGGAATTGATCCATTCTTATCTCCTTGTACTAAGCTCAACTCCAAGTGGATCAAGGACCTCCACGTAACTCCAGACACACTGAAACTAATAAAAAAGAAATAGAAAAGAAACTGGGTAAGACCCTTGAGGACATGGGCACAAGAGGAAAGTTCCTGAACCAATAGCTTATGCACTAAGATCAAGAATTGACAAATGGGACCTCATAAAATCACAAAGTTTCTGTAAGGCAAAGGACACCATAAAAAAGACAAATCAGCAACCAACAAATTGGGAAAAGATTTTCACCAACCCTACATCCGACAGAGGGCTAATACCCAATATATACAAAGAACTCAAGAAGTTAGACCCCAGAAAACCAAATAACCCTATTAACAAATGGGGTACAGATCTAAACAAAAAATTTTCACCTGAAGAACGTTGGATGGCTGAGAAGCACCTTAAGAAATGTTCAGCATCATTAGTCATTAGGGAAATGCAAATCAAAACAACCCTGAGATTTGAGCTCACGCCAGTCAGAATGACTAAGATCAAAAATTCCAGAGACAGCAGGTGTTGGTGAGGATGTAGAGAAAGAGGAACACTCCTCTACTGCTGGTGGGGTTGCAAGCTGGTACCACTACTCTGGAAATCAGTCTGGCGGTTCCTCAGAAAACTGGGCATGACACTTCCGGAGCACCCTGCTCTACCACTTCTGGGCATATACCCAGAGGATTCCCTGGCATGTAATAAGGATACATGCACCACTGTGTTCATAGCATCCCTATTTATAATAGCCAGAAGCTGTTAAGAACCCTCATGTCCCTCGATGGATGAATGGATACAAAAAATGTGGTGTATATACACAATGGAGTACTATTCAGCCATTAGAAACAATGAATTCATGAAATTCTTAGACAAATGGATGGAGTTGGAGAATATCATACTAAGTGAGGTAACCCAGTCTCAAAAGAACACTCATGGTATGCACTCACTATTAAATGGATATTAACCAAAAAGCTTGGAATACCCATGACACAATCCACATATCAAATGATGTCCAAGAAGGAAGGAAGGAGAGGCCCCTTGTTCTGGAAAAGCTCAGTGCAGCAGTGTAGGGGAATATGAGAACAGGGAAGTGGAAGGGGTGGATGGGAGAACAGGGGGAGGGAAGAGGGCTTATGGGTCTTTCGAGGAGGGGGGGAACCAGGAAAGGGGAAATTATTTGAAATGTAAATAAAGAATATATCTAATTAAAAAAGTTAAGGTAAAAATTGAATTTGTTGGTTTGCCTGTGTGTGTGTGTGTGTGTGTGTGTGTGTGTGTGTGTGTGTGTGTGTTTTCTGCCTTATTTTTTTGAAATGATTTTCCCCTATGAATCTACCATTTATAGATTCTCTGGCCAGTAATCTTTTTTAAGTTTTGCATTGTTTTTTCTTTTCTTCTTTTTTATTAGATTTTTTTATTCACATTTCAAATATCACCCCCTTCCCGGGGTTCCCCTCTGAAAATACCCTACCCCATCCTTCCTTCCGCCCCCTGTTCACCAACCCACTCACTCCCACTTCCCTGTCCTGGCATTCCCCTACACTAGGGCATCAAGCCTTCTCAAGACCAAGGGCCTCTCCTCCCTTTGATGTTCAACAAGGCTATCCTCTGCTACATATACAGCTGGAGCCAGGGATCCTTCCATATATACTCTTTAGTTGATGATTTAGTCCCTGGGAGCTCTGGGTGTACTGGTTGGTTCATATTGTTGTTCCTCCTATGGGGTTGCAAGCTCCTTCAGCTCCTTGGGTCCTTTCTCTACCACCTCCATTGGGGACACTGTGCTCAGTCCAATGGTTGGCTGAGAGCATCCACCTCTGTATTTGTCAGGTACTGACAGATCCTCTCAGGAGAAAGCTCTCCAGGCTACTGTCAACAAGTGTTTGTTGGCATCCTCAATAATGTCTTGGTTTAAAGGAGCCTCCTGGCTCCACCCTTCTACAGGTCCCTATGCTTATTGAACTATGAGACCACAACCATGTTTTATGTGGATGCTGAAGGTCTGAAATCTGGTACTTCTAGTTCTGATATAAGAACTTTGCTTGACTGAGCCTCTATTTTGGCCATCTCTGTGCTATGAATTCTATCCCCTAACTGTGGACTATTTCAGTGTGATATAAATATCTAGAATATTGATTGGAAGCACTGATTACATATAAACCTTAGGATTTTGCATAGAAGACGTGGAAAAGGCTTGGGGATTTTTTTTTATTCAAGCCCCAAACAATAATACATAATAATACATAATCTGACTGTCTGAGCTGAGTTCTTTGGTTAACTCTTCTCATGCATGTGTATCCACACACATACACAATCACAGTCACACTACTACTACTACTCACACACACACACACACACACACACACACACAAAACCTAGTTCCTGTCTCTTTGCTGTATTAGCTACTTTCTTATTTTTAAAGTAAAACACCATGACCAACTGGCATTCAGTAGGAAGAGACTATTTGCCTAAAACCCCTACAGTTCCAGTGGGATAAAAATCTATCACCATGGTGGCAGGAAGAGTGACAGCAAGAGCAGGAAGTCGCACTACTTCTTAAAACACAAGCACCACGCAGAGAAAAGTCATTGAGACTGGTACAAAGTTTCCAACCTCAAAACCTGTCCTGGTGACATACTTCCCCCAGCAAGGCCACACCTCCAACACCTACCCAATTAGCAATGTCAACTGCAGATCAAATATTCAAACACCTGAGCCCATGGGAGACATTTTCATTCAAGCCATCACACTGTGTATATGTTTATGTTTCAAGCAGTTTTGTCCTGTAGTGATGAACCACAGTCCTAGGACATATATTAAGTGTAGTGTACATCTTCCAAACTTTTTATGGTGCTATACGAGAACACCATAAAAACTTGCTTGGTTTCACAAGATCTACCACATCGTCTGATCTGTATTTATTTTTTATTTTCTCATGTTAAATAACAACTCTGACTTTGCAGATCAAATCTGACGAGCTGATTGATACCTTGGCCCCAGGTGCACAGTAAACATGGAAACAAACTTAGGGCTGGACAACTTAGAAAATGACAGATAACTCACATCTTTCTGCTTTGTTATGCCTTCATTCCAGCTTGGTACCCTTCCAACCTCCAACAAACCCCATGTAAGAAAGAAATCTTGCAGGCACTCAATATTTCCAGGGGGTAGGGGAACTATCAAGAGTCAATCTTAAGGAGCTTGTGCCTTCTTCCAGAAGAGACAGAGTTATATTATTACCCAACATCTGGTAGACATACTCAACCTCTGGTTCATGGGCCACATGCAGACAATTGCAGATAAGAAAAGGTCTAGCACAAGTGGATAAATTTACTAAGAACAAGATTTTTTTGTAAACTAACTGAACAGTTTTTGAGAAGGAATTGTACATGCGTCTGTGTATCATGTTGTAATGTCAAAAATGTTGCAAACCCTGATAAGTTTTGCTTTCCTAGAATTGAGTGGCTTATAACTCCCTAAAATGATCAGAACTTGGAGGCCATGGGAGACAGCTCTCACAGCGAAGCTTTACGTACAGGAGCAAGAAGACCTGCGGCTACTTCCCACCATCCACATAAAAGGGTAGAAATAGTGGCTTAGGACTGTGGTTCAAGGACAAATTAAGTAGTGACTGACAAGTCCCTAGCACTCAATGGAAAGACAGCTTAACAGAATTTGTTATGGTCGGGTTCCAGTAAGAGAGCCAATCTCAAAAATAACCGAGGTGGATCACATCTGATGATGGATGGCCATTAGATGTTGTCTCCTGGTCTCCACACTTGTGTACACAATCTATAGACACACACCTGTGCACCTGAAACCACATACTTTCACAAAACATTCCTTGATGTCATATGGGTTTGAAGACCAGAGGGGGGGGAGATAAACAAACCGAAGAGATAATTGTGGGTGATTTTTTAAAATATTGTATACTGTACATCATATTTATAAAATACCTTATGCTTATATAAAGTATTCAGAATCACAGGCTTATATGATAAAATTTTAACATAAACCTTTATCTACACGCAGACTTCCCTAGTCTACTTAGCTTATCTTAAATGTCTTCAGACCACTCACATTAGAATCCAGGTGGGTTAACATCAAATTATTTGGCAAAAAGACCAGACCCTGCTATATTAAAATGTTAAAATGTCAAAATAGTTTCTCATGTGTTCATGAAAACAGTGAATGACTTGGTATGCCTTCATATTGTAGATTCAACCAATCTTAAGTCAGGACTTTTTCCATAAACAGTCATATTTTCAAGTATATTTGTTATCTTCATAATAGTACCAAGTATCACCAGTACTTGGACACTCACCAGTCACAGAGCAAGGAAGGGCTTCATACTTAATCTAATATTTCTGCAGTGCACACCTCAACCAGTGAGGTAACGTTAGTTGAATATATTTTTAATATAAATTTTAAAAACATTTTATGGTGTCCTTTCCCCCAAACACTAAATAGTCTCTCAGTGAGAGGGAGTATCTTGATAAGATATGCTCACTGGTGTAGCAATTGCAGAGTTATTATGGTTGTGAATAACTACCTTATTATTGATCTACTTGCAGTTTGTTTGTGTGCATATGTAAATAGGCAGATGTCAGAGACCTACCTCAGTTTTCACTCTTCATTTATGAGATGGGGGTCACTCATTTGTCTTAAAACTCACCAATTTGACTAGACTTGCTGCCCAGTGAATATTAAGATCCTTTTGCATTTACCTCTCCAGTACTGAATTACAATTGCAAACCCCATGCCTGAGTTTTTCATATAGTCTTCGAGGAAGCCATCACTGATAAGTATGCATGTATGACTAGGACTCTATGGACTGAACATCTCCACAACACTATTTTTATCTTTAATGATTATACTATTACTTGCATATTTCAGAGTCCAGTTAACCCTAATTCCTAAGGATTCATCATACCAAGGAAAACAGAGGCCAGCTCACCCAAGTGCATGAAGGGAACAATTCTCTGTTTCAGCACATCGTAGAGAAAATTATCCCACTGAAGTTGAGGTCATTTCCATCTAGGTTGATCATCTTCAAGGTGTTACACTGGGTAAAAGCAGAAGAAAGGTCCTCATCACTGGCACTAGTTATTTCACAGTCTTCTAACCTACAAAAACAACAAAGAAAACAGTTATATGTCAGGGTGGGAAGGAATGTGAATTTGAGATTTAGACTACGCTCACTCCATAGCCTCTGTGGACAATCTCTTAAAAGCCCAGTGTTCAGACATCAAATTTTCCCTTCATTGGCAGATGGGACCACTTTGCCCATTCTCAGTATCTATGTTTATGTTGAACTAATAGTTCAATTAATAGTCTGCTGTCCCAGCCCTTGAATCCTGGATGAAATTGGATTTTGCCCTGTAATAGAGTTAAACAAGTGTTGGTTAGTTCTGAGCCTAAACATGAAATATCTTGACACCTTTTGATTTGAACAACTGACATTCATTCTACCATGAACTAAACTATGGAAAGTCAAAATTAATGTGTTGAAGTCCTAATGCCCAGTATACCATAGGACTGTATTTTGAGATAGTGTCTTCACAGAGCAATCTAAGATAAAAAGAGGATAAAATTAGTTTGGATCTAATCTTGTAAAACTGTGAGGGCACATGGAAAAAACACACATTTTCAAATCAATGAGAAAGGCCTGGAACATACTCTTTGTCTTTGTCCTCTAAAGGAACCATCCCTGTTGACAGCCTAATCTATAATCTAGCCTCTGCAAGTGTGTTTGTCAATAAATCTCTACTATGTGAACCACTCAATCTATTTTGTCATAGCAGCCAAATCATTTACCACATCAGTTAATCTACTCAAATGGGTCACTGAGATGTGGTCTAGTCACTCCTGTCATCTCCACGTGTCATCCATCCATGCTTCTGTCCAACCATCTATGTTCCCATCCAGTACCTATATATGCTCTCAACCAAGAAAGAGTGATCTATTTACACAGGCTTGCATTTATGAGGACAAGCACAGACCTGGACCTGCAACCATCAATCATCCACATATCTATGGAACCCACCATCTATGCATGCATCTGCTATCCATATATGCTCCTATCCAAGTAAAAGCACAGTTTACAGTTGTGAACTGTCATGTGGGAGCTGGGAATTGAATGGGGATCATCAGGAAATACAGCCAGTGCTCTTAACTACTTAGCCACTGCTTCAGCCCCCTATGGAGTTTTAATTTCCCTTTCTGCACATTAATTGCCCACGTTTTGTCATCCTCAAAGACATGGCTATAACCTGAAGGATACTCACCCAAGTTCCTCTAAGTGGCAATTGGGATGTTTTATAGCATCGCACAATAGCTTTACACCAGTGTCTCCCAACTTATTGTTCGAAACATGTAGGCACTTTAGGTTCTGGTTGTTTCTCAATACATCAGACAGGTCCTGGCAGCCACTAGACGTGATCAAACAATGTATCATACTGCAAGAGAAAAATCACAATACAATGGTTACTCCCTGATTTGAAAAGAAAGTATTTCACAAGTCTCAGTGATGCCTAAAACTGAAGACAATACTCAGTGATTCAGAACAAAATCATCTTCTCATTTGTCAATAGACAATAAAAAACTAAATAAACTTGGTATACACTCAGATTTTCAACATGGCATAGAAAATCCACTATACTATCCACTAATGAACATTGATGCAAGGGGCTGGAGAAGTGCTTTAGAGGTTAAGCGCACACTTTGCTTGCAGAACACCCAGGTTTGATGGCCAGAATCCATGTCAGACAGCTCACAAACCCCTGTCACTCCAGTTCCAGGAGCTCAGATTTCTTCTTACAGCCACCTCAGGCACTTGCACATACAAACACTGAGAAACAAACGCACACATTAGATGAAGGGAAAATATTTTTAAAGTTAAAATAATAGTGTTAAATAATACTCTTGAGCAATTATTGACTATAGAGAACTCATATAAAAATGGAGCAAAGCACTATGGGTAGCCTGCAATGAGAGTAAAGAGTGACTACTCTATAGCTTTCAAGTCTTAAACTGTACCTCAAGGGAAGAAAGATGATATGGTGTCTCATTGAAGTCCAGTATGGCCAAACCAACCAGCCAAGTATTGCATATAAAAACATAAAGTCTATTTTGTGTTGGCCAACTACTTTTGAGTACAGGACATACCCTAGATTGTGGGTGATATACTAAGTTTCATTCCATTGGAGAAAATGGATGTTTGCTCTGAGACATAAAGTGGTTTATACTTTTGAACTGCTTTTTCTTCATTCTTTAAAGTGCTGCCAAATCACAGATACTATTAATGTTTTTAAAATAAATCCTCTATGGAGAATACCAGCTTGTCTGCTCCTTTCAACACACCACAGTCTGTAGGTCTCACAGAAGTTTGACTACATGCATGGCAACGGCAATAGGTAAGGGACCCTCCCAAACAAAACACGGCAGCTGGAAACCCCAAGGAGCCCAGAAGACACAGGACTGAACACCATCTAAATGCCTCACCCCTGGAATTCCACTCCCTGTCTGGCCCGTGCCTTCAGCCAGAGCATATCATCAGATTGTCTGCTCCTCTGAAAGCCCGCATACACATGGAAGCTGAACAATTGTCTCAAGGAAGAAATAAAGAAATCAAAGATTTTCTAGAATTTAATGAAAATGAAGGCATAGCATACCCAGATTTATGGGACACAATGAAAGCAGTGCTAAGAGGAAAACTCATAGCCGTAAGTGCCTACAAAAAGAAACTAGAGAGAGCATACACTAGCAGCTTAACAGGACACCTTAAAGCCCTGGAACAAAAACTAACAGAATCAACAAGACAGATAAACCCTTAGCCAGATTAATCAGAGGGTACAGAGACAGTATCCAAATTAACAAAATTAGAAATGAAAATGGAGATATAACAGAATCTGAGGAAATTCAAAAAAATCATTAGAAACTACTACAAAAACCTATACTCAAAAAAAGGGAGAATCTGGAGGAAATGGACAATTCCCTAGACAAATACCAAATACCAAAATTAAATCAGGATCAAATACATCATCTATACAGTCCCATAACCCCTAAAGAAATAGAAGTGATCATTGAAAATCTTCCAACCAAAAAAAAGCACGGGGCCAGATGGTTTTAGTGCAAAATTCTATCAGACCTTGATAGAAGGCATAACATCAATACTCTCAAAACTATTCCACAAAATAGAAACAGAAGGGATACTACCCAACTGGTTCCATGAAGCTACAATCATACTGATACCAAAACATCGAAAAAGCAATATACAGCAAACTGGTAGCCAACATCAAACTAAATGGAGAAAAACTTGAATCAATCCCACTAAAATCAGGGACTGGACAAGGCTGCCACCTCTTTCCATATCTTTTCAAAATAGTTCTTTTAGAGCAATTAGACAACATAAGGAGGTCAAATGGATATAAATTGAAAAGGAAGAATTCAAACTATCACTATTTGCAGATGCCCAAAAAATTCCATCAGAGAACTCCTACAGTTGATAAACAACTTCAGAAAAATGGCTGGTTATAAAATCAACTCAAGCAATCAGTAGCCTTCCTATACTCAAAGAATAAGCAGGCTGAGAAAGAAAGTAGGGAAATGACACCCTTCACAATAGCCACAAACAGCATAAAATATCTTGGCGTGACTCTAACCAAACAAGTGAAAGACCTATACGACAAGAACTTCAGGTCTCTGAAGAAGGAAATTGAAGAAGACCTCAGAAAATGGAAAAATATTCCATGCTCATGGATTGGCAGGATTAATAGAGTTAAAATGGCCATCTTGCTAAAAGCAATATACAGATAGAATGCAATCCCATCAAAATCCCAACTCAGTTCTTCATAGAGTTAGAAAGAGCAATTCTCAAATTCATATGGAACAATAAAAAAACCCAGGCTAGGTAAAACTATTCTCAATAGTAAAAGAACTTCTAGGGGAATCAGTATCCTTGACCTCAAGCAATACTAAGAGCAATAGTGTTAAAAACTGCATGGTCTTGGCACAGTGACAGGCAGGTGGATCAATGGAATAGGATTGAATATGCAGCAATGAACCCACACACCTATGGTCATTTGATATTTGACAAGGAGTGGAAAAAAAGATAGCCTTTTAAACAAATGGTGCTGGTTTTACTGGAGGTCAGCATGCAGAAGAATGGAGAATGCTCTAAGATCAAGAACTGACACATGGAACCTCATAAAATTACAAAGTCTCTGTAAGGCAAAGGACACTGGAAAAAGGACAGAAAGGCAACCACCAAACTGGGAAAGGATCTTCACCAACCCTAACTCTGACAGAGGGATAATATCCAATATATACAAAGAACTCAAGAAGTTAGACCCCAGGGAACCAAATAACCCTATTAACAAATGGGGTACAGATCTAAACAAAGAATTTTCACCTGAAAAACTTCAGATGGCTGAGAAGCACCTTAAGAAATGTTCAACATCATTAGTCATTAGGGAAATGCAAATCAAAACAACCCTGAGATTTCACCTCACACCAGTCAGAATGGCTAAGGTTAAAAATTCAGGAGACAGCAGGTATTGGCGAGGATGTGGAGAAAGAGGAACACTCCTCCACTGCTGGTGGGATTGTGAGATGGTATAACCACTTTGGAAATCAGTCTGGTGGTTCCTCAGAAAACTGGACATGACATATCTGGAGGACCCTGCTATACCGCTCCTGGGCATATACCTAGAGGATTCCCTGGCATGCAATAAGGACACATGCTCCACTATGTTCATAGCAGCCTTATTTATAATAGCCAGAAGCTGGAAAGAACCCAGATGTCCCTCAATGGAGGAATGGATACAGAAAATGTGGTATATTTATATAATGGTATATTACTCAGCAATTAAAAACAATGAATTCATGAAATTTTTAGGCAAATGGTTGGAACTGGAAAATATCATCCTAAGTGTGGTAACCCAATCACAAAAGAATACACATGGAATGCAATCACTGATAAGTGGATATTAATTAGCCCAGAAGCTCAGAATACTCAAGACACACATAACATATCAAATAATTCCCAAGAAGAAGGAAGGAGAGGGCCCTGGTCCTGGAAAGGCTTGATGCAGCATCATAGGGGAGTACCAGGACAGAGAAATGGGAGGAAGGTGATTGGGGAATGGGCAGAGGGAAGAGGGCTTGTGGGACTTATGCAGAGGGGGAAGCCAGGAAAGCAGAAAGCATTTGGAATGTAAACAAAGAATATAGAAAATTAAAATAAAAAGAAACAAAGCAAAACAAAAAATATATCTAATAAAAAAAGAGATAAAAGAGAATCTCAGGTATAGAAGATTCCTTGGAGTAAATTGACACAGCATTCAAAAGAAATTCAAAACATAAAAACCTACTATCCCAGGAAATCCAAGATACAAAGAAAAGACCAAATCTAAGAATAGCAGGAATATTCCAGATGAATTTAAGAATTGCTCTTTCTAACTCTATGAAGAATTGAGTTAGGATTTTGATGGGTATTGGGTTGAATCTGTATATTGCTTTTGGCAAAATAGCCATTTTAACTATATTAATCCTGCGGATCCATGAGCATGGGAGGGTTTTCCATTTTTTGAGGTCTTCTATTTCCTTCTACAGAGTCTTGAAGTTCTTGTCATACATATCTTTCACATGTTGGGTAAAAGTCAGCCCAAGGTACTTTATACTGTTTGAGTGGGGGGGCCAGAAAAAGGGAAATCATTTGAAATGTAAATAAAAAATATATAGAATAAAAAACAAAACAAAAGAAAAAGAATAATAGGAATAAAGGAGAACTATGGTTCCCAGCTCAAAGACATAAAAACCTCTTCAACAAAATTTTAAAGAAAATTTCCCCAACCTAAATAAAGAGGTGACCATAAATAGAAAGGAAGTCTGTTGAACACCAAATAGATTGGAGCAGAAAAGAAAATCCTCACATTACATAGTAATCAAAACACTAAATGCAAAAGAGAGAGAGAGAGAGAAGAATATCAAAAGTAACAAGGAAAAAGGCCAAGTAACATATGAAGGCAGACATATCAGAATTATATCTGACTTCTCAAAAGAGACATTAAAAGCCAGAAGATCCTGAACAGATGTCATACAGACCCTAAAAGAACACAAAGGCCAGTCCAGGCTACTATACCCAGCATAACCCTCAGTCAACTTAGATGGAGAAACCAAAATATTCTAGGACAAAACCAAATTCAAACAATATCTACCAATCCAGACCTACAGAGGATTCTAGAAGGAAAACTCCAACACAAGGAAGCCACCTACACCACAGAAAATAACAACATATTAATCATCTCACAGCAAAACCAGGAAAAGAGAGTCCCATGCACATAATGCCACCTGCAAAACAATCATATCAGGATCTAATAATTATTGGTCTTTAGTATCGCTCAATATCAACAGTCTTGATTCTCCAATAAAAAAAAACGTAAGCTAACAGACTTCGTAGAACTAAGTACCCTGGTAAAGAAATTGGAGAGATGCCACTCTAGCAAATTAACAGCACACCTGATACCTCTAGAACAAAAGAAGCACCACACTCAAGAGAAGTAGATCGTAGGAAATAGTCAAACTCAGGTCTGAAATCTAATGAATAGAAACAAAGAGAATTATACAAAGAATCAACAAAACCAAAAGCTGGTTATTTGAGAAAATTAGCAAGAGATAAACCCTTAGTTTAAATTGCCAAAGGGCACATAGACAGTATCAGAATTAACAAAGTCAAAAATGATAAGAGACACATAGCAACTGAAATTCTGGAAACTCAAAACATCATCAGTTCCTACTATAAAAAAGCCTATATTCAACAAAACTGGAAAATATAATGGAATGGATGATTTTCTCAACAGATATCACATTCCAAATTTAAATGAAGAGCAGGTAAACTTTTTAAATTGTCCCATATACACTAAGGAAATATAAGAAATTATTAAAAACCTCCAAACCACAAGAATTCCCAGGGCCAGATGGCTTTAGTGTAGAATTTTACTAGACCTTCAAAGAAAAGCCAACAGAAATGCTTCTCAAACTATTCCACAAAATAGTTTGAAACAGAAGGAATACTATCCAATTCATTCTATGAAGCCACAGTTATTTTGATATCTAAGGCACAAAAGCACCCAACAACAAAATAACTTCAGATAAACTTCACTTATGATGTTGATGTATAAATACTCAATACAGTTCTCACACCGAATCCAAGAACACATCAAAACCATCATTCATTATGATCAAGTAGGTGTCATCCTACTGATGCAAGGTTAGTACAATATACAAAAATACTTTATTGTAATCCACTATATAAACAAACTCAAAGAAAAAATACAGGATCATCTCATTATATGCTGAAAAGGAATCTGACAAAATACAACACCCCTTCATGCTAAAAGACAGACAGGTTGATCAATGAAATAGAATTGAAGACCCAGAAATAGAACCACATACTTACAGGCACTTGGTCTTTGACAAAGAAGCAAAAAACATACAGTGGAAAAAAAGAAAGCATCTTTATTATATGGTGCTGGTCTCACTGGTACTCTGAGTGTTGAAAAATGAAAATAGATCTTTATTTGACACCTTCAACAAAGCTAAAGCCCATGTGAATCAAGGACATCAACATAAAATCAGATATACTCAATCTAAGAGGAGAGAAAGTGGGGGAAAGCCTCAAATTCATTCAATAGGGGTGGAGGGTATTTCCTAAACAGAACTCCAATGGCTCATGCTCTAAGATGAAGAATTGATAAATGGAACCTCACGAAACTTAAAAGCTTCTGTAATGCAAAGAAACAGTCAATAGGACAAGTTGTCAACCTACAGATTGGGGGAAAAAGTTCACTAATCCTACATCTGATAGAGAGCTAATATTCAAATATATATAAAGAACTCAAGAAGCTAGCCAACCCCAAACCAAACAAACCAATAAAAAATGCAGTATAGAACCAAACAGAGGAGTTCGGTCATAGAGGAGAAAGCGCAGCAGATGCCACCAGCTCAGGGATTTCTGGTTCTTTTGTCTTCACCTTAAATTCGGGTGTCTTTATGAATAATCAAAAGCAGCAAAAAACAACACTATCAGGCCAGTGTTTTAAAACCAGAAAAAGAGGTGAAAAAGAGAGGTTTGACCCTACTCAGTTGCAAGACTGTATTATTCAAGGCTTAACTGAAATAGGTACAGATTTGGAAGCAATAGTTCCATTTCTGGATGCTTCTGGAGCAATACTTGGCTACCGCCGATGATTGAGTTGATAACATGAATCCTGACATTGTGTATATGTGAACATTTTCTTACATTTTTAACCCCAGATGATATTTGGATTCTGGGTTTCGTCCTTAGTAAAGCCATGGAAAGCAAACTTGAGTTTGAGAACTCTGTGCTGCAGAGGTAGGGAGAAGGAAGTTGAGTCCTTTCCCAGAAACTTCTAGGTGAATTTGCATCTTTCCCAGTAGAACAAGTTGATAACTTCTCACACAAATGTTCTACCCCAGGACACAGCTAGACTGCTAGGAAAGAGTTCCCACAAGGAATGAGTCAGGAAATGTCACTAAACTGTAAGATGGTTAGAAGTGTTTTGGGTGAGCATGTTCTAACAGGATCTCTGCAACACTCCATTTTCTTTTGTGAAGTGGAAAGACAGTCCTTAGCGGCCTGCCCTTCAGTTGTCTGGGCCTGACCCCCATTCTACTATACTCAAGTACCTAGGAACTCACCCTGGTTGCTATTTTTTTTAATTGCCATGAGTCAAATACTTCAATTGATTAATCCATTTATTTTAATGCCTGCCTTCATCGCTTTTCTCTTTGCTATCCATTTATACTTAGTTGGTAGGGGAAGATGTGGCCACCTTTTAAGCAAAGGCTAAAAGTGGACATTTTGTAAGTTTTTTTTCCTTAAAAAATCAGTAAAAGAAAATAGTAGGAATAATGCCACCAGAGACTTCAGTGAAAATTGCCCATTTTGAAGGTACCATTCTTAGAAGACAAGAATTTGGTATTTAAAGTTTATCTTGAGAGAATAACATGTAATATAATTTGAAATAAAGGTGTAGTAACCTTAAGAGCATTACAGTGAAGACATTGGTGGGTAGGGTGAATTTGTTAAATGAATGACTTTGATACAGTTTTATGCACAGGCAAATGTAGTCATTAAATCCTGTGTAGTGATGTTTCCATTTGTAATTTTTAGTCCTAAAAAGATTTTTTTTAAATAAAGTCCATCCTTATATTTAGGTTTTATTTTTTAAAAAGAGAACTAAACAGAGAATTCACAGCAAGGGGATCTCAAAGGGCTGAGAATCACTTAAATATTCATAGACCTTAGTGATCAGGGAACTACAAATCAAAAGGACTCTGATTCCACCTAAGAGCAATCAGAATGGCTAAGATCAAAGGTTCAAGTGATGGCCCATGTTGGAGAGGATGTGGGGAAAGAGGAACACTCCTCCATTGCTGGTGGGATTGCAAACTGGTCAGCCACTCTGGCAATCAGTCTGGAGGTTCTTCAGAAAACTGGAAATATATCTACCTGAAGACCCCAAAAGATGCCCCGTCGTGGCGGAAGGTCACGTGTTCAGCTATGTTCATAGTGGCCTTATTTGTGATAGTCAGAAGCTGGAAACCACACAGACCTCTGAGAACAGAAGAATGGATACAGAACATGTGGTTTATGTGCATGATGGAATTCTGCCCAGCTCCAGCTATTAAGGAAAAGGACATCCTGACTTTTGAAGGCAAATGGATGGAAGTAGAAATCATCATCCTGAGTGAGGCAGCTCAGACCCAAAAGACATGTGTGGTATATACTCAACAATTAGTGAATATTAGCCAAAATAACCCACTTCAGAATACCCTGTTTACAATACAGAGAACTCAGGAAGGTTAGCAAACTGAAGGGCCCAAGTGAGGATGCCTCAGTCCCACTAGGGAGGGAGAAGAAAGCAATCTTTGGGGGCAGAGGGAGGAGAGAGACCTGGGTGCAAAGCAGACAGAGAGGGGAAAGGGCAGCATGATCAGGTATTGGACAGGAAACAGGAGTGAAGAACTGAGGGCCAGATGATAGAACAGAAATGAGCGGCCTGGGAGGTGGGGGTCTAGAATGTGTCTGAGACCTGGGATGTGAAAGATACTCACAACTCAAAGGAGACACCTTACAGGAAATGCCCAACAGTGGGGAGAGGGAACTTTTATAGTCTGTCTCCAGTAGAATGTGGAGGGGTGGGGTTGCCATCACACAGTCAAAACCTCTGACAGAGATTTGTTCCTGTCTAAAAGAAGTGCAGGAAACAAAGAACAGCTGGGGTAAAGGAGGTCCAGTGACAGCCCAAACAGAACCCAGCTCCAGGGGAGGCCCAAGGCCTGAGAGGACTACTAATGCTATGTGTGTTCACAGACAGCAGTCTAGCATGGCTGCCTTCCACGAGGCCCAACAAGCAGCTGAAGGAATCAGACGAAGCTACTTAACCCACAGACAGAAGCTGGGATTAGGAAAAGGCTGGAAGAAGCTGAGCGGTAGGGCAACTCCATAAAGACCAGCAGTCTCAACTAACCTGAACCCCTGCGATCTCTGACTGCGAGCCAACAACCAGGCAGCATGCACCAGTCGATATGAGGCTCCAGCACATATACAACAGAGGACTGCCTAGCCGGGCCTCAGGGAGAGAAGATACAGCTACCCATGGAGAGACTTGAGGCCTCAGGTGGTTTAGAGGTCTGGTGGGGTGGTGGTTAGGGGTGGGGACATCCTCCTAGAGACAGCAGGTGTGAGGAGGAATGGGAAGAGGAACAGTGAGAGGGTGAACCAGGAGGGCGATAACTATTGGACTATATAAAAAAGATTAAAGAATGATAATTTAAAATAAATAATTAAGAAAGAATGAAATTGAAATGGTACAATTCTACTGTTCTATATAAAATACATATGACAGATTTATGTGTATATGAATATATATGTAAAAGGTAAGACACTGTATCTATAGAAAAAAATATATATACACACATACTTATAAGCTCCTATTACATGTTGTATAATTTCAGTGATCTTTTATACATCTTTATTTTTCTTATTTAAAATATCTAAATGTCTTGTTTATTAAAATATAAAAGATATTATTTATAACATTCAAAAGTAACATTGCACAATGGAAAAGTTAATGACAAAAAATTGTATTTGTACTTACTCTAAAATATATCCTATATGACATCTTAATGGGTTTTTAAAATCAAACAATACATGGAAAACACAGTCTACATTGTGTTTCATATTGTTCCTTATCCCCTTTCTAGAAAAGACAAAACTGTTGTGACTCTGAGATTTCACAACACAAAAGATAGCAATGTTCTACAAAGTCCCACACATCTGGATTTCTCACCAAAATCCATTCGATCTTGGAATATTAATCTACTTGGCATGATAAAAACAACCACCACTCTAAATTATTCAAATACCTCTAGATTTATAGTTTGAAATCGAGAGTTCTTTTTTTAAAAATATTTTTCCAGTATATTTTTTATTTACATTTCAAATGATTTCCCCTTTACAGGTGCCCCAACTCCCAGAAAGTCATGTAAGCCCCCTTCCCTCCCCCTTGTCCTCCCACCCACCCCTTCCCACTTCCCTTTTCTGGTTTTGCCCTATACTGCTACACTGAGTCTTTCCAGAACCAGGGGCCACTCCTCTTTCTTCTTGTACCTCATTTGATGTGTGGATTATGTTTTGGGTATTCCAATTTTCTAGGCTAATATCCACTTATCAGTGAGTGCATACCATGATTGATCTTTTGAGTCTAGGTTACCTCACTTAGTATGATGTTCTCCAGCTCCATCCATTTGCCTAAGAATTTCATGAATTCATTGTTTCTAATGGCTGAATGCTACTCCATTGTGTATATACACCACATTTTTTGCATCCATTCTTCTGTTGAGTGATACCTGGGCTCTTACCAGCTTCTGGCTATTATAAATAGGGCTGATATGAACATAGTGGAGCACATATCCTTATTACATGCTGGGGAATCCTCTGTGTATATGCCCAGGAGTGGTATAGCAGGATCTTCTGGAAGTGAGGTGCCCAGTTTTCTGAGGAACCGCCTGACTGATTTCCAGAGTGGTTGCACCAATTTGCAACCCCATCAGCAGTGGAGGAGTGTTCCTCTTTTTCCACATCTTCACTAACACCTGCTGTCTCCTGAATTTTTATTCTTAGCCATTCTGACTGGTGTAAGGTAATCAACTTAAAAAGTGATAGAGAAACACAAAAAAACTTAAAGAAATGCAGGAGAAATTGAGTCAAATGGCAGAAATCAAGAGTTCTCACATGTATCTTTCAGTTACTGTTACACTGCTGCTTCATCTTTCCGAAGTAGAATTTTGATGCACACAAATTAATCACCACACAAATTTTTGGAACCCCTCTTCCATGTCTTACTCTTTGTTTGGACTTGAAATATTGCCAATAGGTTACTGTGTTTAAATACTTATTCCCCAAATGCAGGCACTCTACTGGAACACTGTGGTATCTGGAGTATTGGGGTCTCACAGGTAGGTGTGGCTATTGGGTATGGGCTTCAGGATTATGTCTTGATTGTTGTGCTACACTCTGCTTCCTGATACACAAAGATAAGAACTTTTATCTGATATTAGAATGGCTACTCCAGCTTGTTTCCTGAGACCATTTGTTTGTAAAATTGTCTCTGTATACCCAAGGCACAATTAGCATAACAAATGACTCCCATGAAGAAGGAGAGGGTCCTGATCCTGGAATGGCTTAATCTAGCACTGGAGGGGAGTATAAGGACAGAGAAAAAGGAGAGAGGTGATTGGAGAATGGGTGGAGAGAAGAAGGTTTATGGGACATATGGGGAGGGAGGAACTTGGAAAGAGGAAATCATTTGGAATGTAAACAAAGAATATAGAAAATAAAAATACATAATAAAAAAGAAGAACTTTTATCCACTCTCCTGCCCCCATGAAGCCACTCCAACCATACATTTTTCTCTCACAGTAGAGATTACACCATTCCATAACATGACTTATAATGACTCCTACATCTGTTAAGGTGCTTATATTAGACATTTCATCACAGTCACAGTGATTACAAAAATTAGGATTCATCTTCTAGTCCACACTCCAAACATCTTAACCATTCCTAGGTCTCAAGTCATAGTCCTCTTTTTCTCTGTCTTTTCTATCTATATGCTGATCGGCAGCCTACCACATACCAAAACCATAATAAAGATGTCAAAGCACAGATCTGTCCTAAGGAAAGGGTCTTCAGGAACCAGAAATAAGTGTCTCCACTCTGCATATTCTCAGATTTAAACACTAAAGATTCTTAAACCGGGCCTCCAAGGCCAAGCTCAAGGAATCCTACCTTAGTGACTCTAGAACACAGTCTTGGAGAGCCAGAGCCTTACAAAGAATCCTCAGTCCTTCATCTGTCAGATCATTGAAGCTGAGGTCTAGATGCCTCAGAGTTTTGCTCTGCCTAAGAACTTCAAATAGGTGGTCCCAACATTGCTCACTGAGGAAGCAGCCGGCCAACCTGAGGAGGAAAGGAGATCATGTGAAGGGAGAAAATGGATCATTTCCACAATGTTACAAATAATAATCGTAACAGAATACTCAATCCAGAGTGGGAACTTACGTCTTATTCTAACCAAGCTCCCTACATTTCTTCTGGTTCACAGCAGATCTCCCTTGAAACTGAATAAATCCTTGAAAATGCTAATATTTTCAGATCTTATCCAAAGCTAACCTAAATCCTTTATATTAGCAATGCCTTAGTTACTGTCTCTAATGATATTTTTAAAGCTACGTGATTATTGTAATGTAGGGAAACATATTTATGTTGTCTTGTATAATAAACTATATGAAAAATATATATGAAAAACTGTGTGTGTGTGTGTGTGTGTGTATGTGTGTGTGTGTGTGTGTGGTTTAGTCTCAATTCTGTTGCCATAATAAACATTATCCTTAGAAAATCAATTTTAGAGAGAGAGGGTCTTATTTAGCTCACTATTCAGGATTGTACACACAGTGTCTGAAGTCAGGAGGACAGAAACATCAAAGAGCTTGTCAGATTACATCTAGAATCAAGGGCATGGAGAATTCCTATATGTATGCCTATGTTTTCCTCTATTCTATAATCCAGGACCCAAACTTGGGGTAATGGTTCTGTACATGATGGGCTTGATCTTCAGAGACCAATTAACATAATCAAGATAATTCCTTAGTGGCATGCTCATAGCGTCACCTGATCTTGACGTTCCTTCCTTGACATTCATTTACCAGGTGAGTCAACATTGTGCCATGATAATATAATATGATAATATGATAACCATGATAATACGAAATATATAGGAATTCACCATATGAAAAACTGAAATCACTTGGCCCCATTCAAATCTCTAAATCATCTTTCTCTGCTGAGGTCTAAAAGAGCTTAATTTCTCCATGCTACCCTACCCATTTACTCTATCACCAGGTAGAAGAGAGGCGCACTCAGGATGAAATGTGATAAACAGATTTATAAAGATTGTACTCAATGAAGGTCCCAGTTGAGAGTCCATTCTACATTCAAAGAAGTAGTAATTGACACATTTTTATGTGTTTACTATACAGACTTTAGTCTACTATCTTTTGAAATTTAGTACATTATTCCTTGGTATTTAAGGGTAGTGTGTGTGTATGTGGAGTCAGAGTCACTGTGAATGCAACAATCCACAGGTTCTCAAGAGCTTTCTGTTCAGTGTTTCAGTTCACCATTTGTCCAATCTGGTCCAAACTCTTCTGTGTGCTACTTTTAAACTTCTCCAGTCTTCTTATAATATATAATTTAAATGCCACATACCTGTTCTACTATGTAAACTAGGTAATGACAATAAGAAAAATATACATATGTTAAGTTCCAAACAATTTAGTAAGTTTAAATGAATATTTTTGAGTATGTGTGTGTATATGATGCATACAGGAACATGTGGAAGTGAAAACAGCTTTATGGAATTGGCTGCCTCCTACATTTATGTGCACTGTTTTGAAGGTTGAACCTGAAATCCTCATCTCTCAACCTCCTGAACAGTGAGAACTACAGGAATGTAAAACCAACCATGATGCATGTGTGCATGAGTAGGTGTTCTAAAGATTTTATTCTTAACTCTGTACATGTGAATATACTATGTATGGCTCTCTCCATATGAGAGAGGGTGCCTGTGGAGGTGCTTTGATTCCTCAGACCTAGACCTACAAGTGTTTAAGTTAGGTAAGAGGAGACAAAAGGTTCCTCTGGAAAAGCAATGCCTGTTTTCTTAACTACTTAGCCGTCTCTCCAGGCCCCTTTTCTTTTCCGGTTCTTAGGTTTGTCATTTGAAATTTCTGCAATGAGACTTATCAATGGGAAGATATGATAAGTAATTAATTGGTCTGTGTGATGTCTGAGAGAATGCCTTGGTCTCTGGACAGGATTCAGGTAGATGACCTTCCTCCAGTCACCAAGTCAATACAGAAACTGATAATTCAAAGAAGGAAAGGATTCAGAACTGCCCCAGCACACGTTGGCTGCATTCTCTGCCCAAGCATGAGAGACTGGGTCACCATCCAGCCCATTATGGGTGCAAACCGTCCTCCCACATCACTCCTATCAAGAATCTCAGCCATCTGACACAGGCAGCCCTTTCCCACAGGAAAGGTCTTGTCCTTCGCGGTTTTGGAATAAGCAGTCTAGTCTGTGGAGATTAAGGTTCCGTATCTTTGTCTGTCCCTGGTGTCTCTATACTGCCTCAGAGATCTAACAATGCGTAAGTTTCGTGTTTGCTCCTATGCTTGGTGGCTGGCGGATGATGCTGACCCCTCTTCTGCCCTTGCTCTCTGCCTTGTTTGGAGCCTGTACCTCATCGATAAGGCTAATCCTTGAGCTCTAGGACCCACCTATCTTCGTTCCTCAGCTCTAGGATCACAGACATTGAGGGCTGCTGCTCTCAGCACAGAAAATGCTGACCCATGGAGCCATTTCCCCTGCCACAAAACTGGAAGATTTTAGAAAACAAAGACAAGGTTGAAATTATTTCCACATTTCTCCCCACTGCATCGCAACACCCATGGCCACTTACGATAAGCATTCCAGAAGGCAGTCTTGGTGGCACAAAGCCTTGCACAGTGGCAATATCCCCTGGCCCAAGTGGTTAGATGCCAAATTAAGATCCTTTAAGCTCTTGTTCCTCATCAGGACAAAGGCAAATTTCTTGCAGTCATCTGGTGAAAGGTGACAGTGAGCTACCCTGTAGGGAAAGGATAATATCATATTCCTTGTGGTCCTCATGTTTTCTCTTCCGATATCTCTGAAGGTTTGGGACCTCACAGAAATTGAAAATGCTCTTTACTTTAAAAAATGATTTATTTTTAATTTGTAAGTGTTTACTTGAATCTACATGTATGCATCAAAATGTGTGTCTGATGCCTTCACGTACAAGATGGGAGGTGTCCTGTCCCTACAACTAGAATCACACCTGCTTGTAAGCTTTGAATGCTGGGACAGAACTTAAACCTTGGTTCTCTGTATGATCAAGAAGCACTCTTAACCCACACAGCCATCTTTCCAGCTGAGCTTGAAAATTCCATTTATTTACTGATGTCTGTATGTGTGTGAAGCCCTTGAGTTACCAGATGTAATGTATGCTATATTGGGAAATTGTAAGGTGTTTTTTCAGCTTGCTGAATTGAATTCCACTACTAAGTAGGACTTTCCTGTCCCACACTTAGCATGTTTATTGCAAATGTCCTCTAAGTCTCCTTGTCCTGGAATGGACAAAGAACATTCTGGATCTCTAATAAGGAGTGGGGATAAAAGATAAAAACTGATAATGGCTGGAAGGCAAGACAGTACCAACCAAAGTTACTACTATCCATACCAAAACATAAGGGCATGCAGCATGAAAGAGAACAAAGGAAGGAAATCACATGTGGAGAGAATGCTCTACTCTGCCTAGAACTCTCAGTGGAGAACTCAAACGTGGCTGTGTCAAGACACCCCCCTCCCACCCACTTATTTCTGCTGGGTGGGCCAAAGCACCCAGCCTGCTCATACTATTTTCAGAAATTATTTATTTGCTGTTGAATCTACTTTTACTTGGTAATATATATATATATATAAGTATATGTATATGTACGTATGTGCATATATATATATGCACATACATATATATATACATACACACACATCCTGTTCTTCATCCCAGAACAGGAGATCAGTATTTCCCTCTCTCTGCTTCAGTGAAGTTTCAGTAGTCATTTTCTGCTGAATGTATGCAGTCTCCAATATGATGTCATCTTTAGTTTTCATTCTCATTGAGTTATCTTAGAATCCTCTGATGATGTATGACATCTGATGATAATTTGCTAACTATCTCTGGCTACTTTCTGTTACTGCTTAAATTTTTCTTGCTATATAACTCAATAAACTAAATAATTCAAGAACAAAAGCCTGGTTATCATAGAAACATACAGAATAACTATTTCCTGGGCAGGAAAACAAGTTAAATGCTCATGTATTAAGAACTGTAGTCCTCCATATTCATTCCTGCCTCCCTTTTCTGTCACTACCTGCAAACCAGGAACTACTATCCTTGCCTCTAATTCCACAGTCCTGCCCATCACTGAACTTTATATGTGAAGCACATGACATTTTTTGAATCAAAATCGTGCCACCAAACATATCTGAGATCCATACAGACAGTGAGTTATGGGTATGTTACACAGCTTACAGCCAGTCAGAATTTCAACTTTCCAGGTATTAACACCTGCCATGATTGTTTCATGAAGCATTCATCTTTCAGCCAATGGAATCAAATAATCATACACCTTACACACACCAGTAAGAGTTCTGAGTTTGAGGGTAGGTCAGAAATATGAACTGAAGACATGATTTCCAAGTAGATATACCTATCTAGAAATCAACATTACACGTTCCAAAATCAGTTCAATTT
The DNA here is from genome assembly GCF_947179515.1 of Apodemus sylvaticus. Taxonomy (NCBI): domain Eukaryota; kingdom Metazoa; phylum Chordata; class Mammalia; order Rodentia; family Muridae; genus Apodemus; species Apodemus sylvaticus. The sequence goes on along the minus strand of NC_067472.1, from coordinate 209,324,910 downwards.
AAGTAAAATTTAAATTAGATTTATGCATTTTGTTTTCCGTGTGAGAGTTTCACCTAGGTGTATCTGTGTACCACATGCATAACTCATTCTTGTGATGTCAGAAGATATAAGATCCTCTGGAGCTTGAGTTAAGGACAAATGGGGCTGATGAAAGAACTGTGGTGTTCTGGGAGAGCAACAAAAGTCATAACAACCCAGTATTTTAAATTATTATCAAGTTCATTATTTACATTGTGTGTGTGCACTAGTTCATATACTATAGCATGCAAAAGACAATGTGGCAAATGAGGAACAAGAGAGGACAACCTGTTGAAACTGGTTCTTTCCTTTTTCCATATGAGACCCAGGATAGAACTCAGGTTTTAGGGTTGACAGCAAGTGCCTTAATTGACTGATCCATCTCATTGAATAGCTGTGATCATGTTTTAAACACTACTCATGACCAATAGGAAAATAGAGCACAAGTGCAGAAATTATAAGTGGTAGTCTGTGACAATTTTAAAGTCAACTTGACACAATTTCGAATCACTTAGAAAGGGAGTCTCACTGAGAGGTTCTCTAGATGGGAAAGGCCAGTGGGCATCTTATGGGCAATTTCGTGAAAAGTTACCTGAAGTAGTAAGACACACACTAGTCCTCGGGAAGCAGCATCCTGACTTGTATAGGAGTTGAGAAAGTTAATTGAGCACTAGCATGTGTACTTCAGTCCACTGCTCTTTGTTCTCCATAGTGTACATGATGTGACTCTACTTCCAGGTTTTTGCTGCCCTGGCTTCCTTCCTACAGCAATAGCCTATAAGCTGAAAATTCAATCTAGTAAATCATTATTTCTCTATTATTGCTTAAGCCAGGACATCTTTTTCACAGCAAGACGGATCAAAATTCAGATGTCTCCTTTGTGGGGAGGCAGTGATCTTGAAGAACACAAAGACTTACACCAGTTTTTCCACATGGCATTCTGCCTGGATCAAGATATCACACAAAGTTTCCAATTTACTGTGGGAGAAGAATGAGCGGCTGAGGTTCAAGTACTCTAAACTGCAGTTCTGAATCAAGTCAAAGAACATCTGGTCACCACCAAAGAAGGTCACATTATTTGCCCTGCAGAACAAAGAGAGGTATCCATCGGTTTCCATCCACCCTGAGCTCTCATCTTTAATAAGATCCTATATCCTATAGTGATCTTATCATTCATTTTGTAGCCCAGTACCAGCTTACTAGTTGTTAAACTGTGTAAGTTTTTACTTCCATGTAAAACTCTGAGAAACATACAGAGGCAAGGTTGGCTGTCACACGAGGAAGCTGCTAGCATCTAGAAAGCAGAGCCCCACATAAGCTCCCATCATCCTACAATTCATGGACAGTCCTAAATGAGGAATGGTTGGCAATAAGCATTAATGATGACAAGCCAGTGAGATTCCACTTTAGATTGTATAAGCCTCCAAATTGCACAGTTAGCTGAGCGATTGAGGGAAGACCGTTTCTTAGTTCTGTGATATGACTATATCAAAGTAAACTTTTAACTTACATAAGTCCTTTAAGGGTGAATCTGGGGCTCTTCAGAGAGTCATACAAGACCTGAAAGATTGGCTCATTGAAATCAGTTTCCATCATTTGGAGCACCTGGATGTCTTTATTCCTTACAAACACAGAGCATATATCCTTCCAATAGGCAAGAAACTTTTCCCTGTAACAGAGGAGAAAGGAATACATTCATTTGTTATCAAGTTAATTCAAGGGGCTGGAGAGATTGCTCAGAGGTTAAGAGCATTTACTCTTCTTCCAGCAGACTCGAGGACAGTGTCCAGCACCATCATAGTAGCTCACAACCATCTGTAACTACAATTCCAGGGTTATCAGACACGTCTTCTGTCCATCATGGGCACTGTATGCAAACCATGTACTTGCACACATATAAGAAAAATATTCCTACCCGCAAATAAAAATAAACACAGGCTAGAACTCCCAGAGCTTTACTCTTTTACAAAAAGTTAAGTCAAACCATTCATAGCACATGAATGTCGCAATGTGACTCCCCATACAGAGTAAGGGTAGCCAGCTTAGGTCGTCTCCTATTTTCAGTTCTTAGCCAGCCGTGTGGCAAGGTCTGTAGGATTCTGGTGTTACAGCTTGAGGTTTGAGATGCTGTTAAGGACTGCTGGGCAAAGGCCAGTGGAGTCTTGGAATCCTACGCATTGGTGACCAGCTTGTCTAGGGCTTTCACCTATGCTCCCCTCCCACAACAGCGTAAGATAACCCAGATATCTCAGCAGTATTGACCTTGAGAAATACTGCCTTCCAGGTAACCTTGGTAGTTTTAGAATGAAAAATGAGTCAGGGTTCCAGAGTCCCTGAGTCAAAACCTTGAGCCAGGATTTCCTGGCCCAGGCTTCAGATGCCACTACTTACGCAGTATGTATCTTGGATAATATGTGTGTGTGACTTCTCTGCATACTTTCCTTACATGTAACAGGAGTGTAGAATCTATCTACCCTGTAACATTTCTTACTGCATGTATGTGCCATATCATATGTGTGCAAGTCAAAGGACAACTTGCTGGAAGTACCCAACTTGTGGTCTGAGCGATTCAACTTAGGTCATCAGACTTGAGGACAAGTATTTTGTATCTGCTGAGTCATCTTGACAGCTTACCTTACATGTTTCAGAATATGGAAATTCAGTGATTAAGAGTACTCATGATTCTTCCAAGAATAAGATTTTAGATCCCAGAAGCCATATCTGGCATTCAACTATAACTTCAGGCAACCTGATGACCTCTTCTGGTCACTGGAGCTATCTCCATATATGTGAATACTAACATGAGGTCAGATACACATGAATTAAAATTAATCTTTAAAAAGGTGTAAGTTGGGGGCTGGAGAGATGGTTCAGTGGTTAGGAGCACTGGCTGTTCTTCCAGAGGTCCCAGCACCCACCGGTGGCTCACAACTATCTGTGATAGGATCCAAGTCCTTCTTCTGTGTATGTAAGGAGAACCACAGTGAACTCACATACATAAAATAAACAAATCTCTAAAATAAAGAAAAAATATAAGATGTCAAACAGGTGAATTTCTGGTTTTTTTCTCCTTAAATATTAAAAAATATTCTATTTTTTAAAACAAATTAAACCAATTAATTGAAACAGTATTACATCACGTTCACCCTCCTGTCCCTATTGTACACCACTACCAACCAAGTTGACAACCTTTTTTACTGTTTATATGTATCTATGTGTGTTTATGTACCGACATGTATACATACATAAACATACATGTATACATACAGAGAACCTACCAAGTTTGGCTTTTTTGCTTGTGTGCATATCGTTTCTAGATTCACCACTTGCCATTGGAAAACAAGTATGGGTAGATTTTTAAATCTATCTGCATAAAGCATAGATAGGGAGAGATTCTGAAAATGGGACAGAAATGAGAGAGAGTGAAGGGACTCACATATAGCTTTCTTCTCGTTCTTCAATCAGGACATTTTGGGTGGAAAAGGAGAGTTTCTTCAGTGTAGAACAGTGCTTTATGCAGTGGGCGGCAATGATAACATCAGAATAATCCTTAGCCACAAACTGAATCTGTTCCATGCAGCTCAGTGCTTGTACCTGGAAGGCTTCATCCTCGAACTCAAACAGACAGGAAAACCATTTCATGCCATCAATTTCTTCTTGAAGCTCCATATTGCCTCTTATAGTTTCCAGAAACTGATACAACTCATCCTTTATTTTCTGGGACAACTGGTAGCCAAAAAACATCTCTAGCTTTTCTTGTTCTGATTTTTGTAAAAGGCCAAAGATGAAACAACCAAAAAAAACCCACTGTACTTTGACTTTCGTTAGAAATGTAACCATGAGTGTCTCTATAGATTGAACCCCACCCTGACTAGGGTGGTCCTTGGGGCTCTTTAGCAGATAATATAAGGCAGCACAGACCTCCTGGACAGATGGGTGGGGGAATATGTAAACCTTTGCAGACTCTCTGATCTTTCCAAGCAATCCGATGTCCAGGAATATGGGGATGTCAGAATCCATGATCCCGTTTCTACTGAGAGCCTCCTCACCAAACACAAATGTGTCAGTCCACATGCCCTCAGCAGCCAGAGAACACAAGCTCAGCAGCAGGTTTTGGCCTTTCTTACTTGGATATTGGGCACTTGGGGGAATGAACAAATCGAAGATGTAAGTTGTATACAGGGAGGTGGTACGTCGACAAATGGAGACTGGGTCTCTTCCCTTCGCTATCTCATTTTTAAGACAAGTAATCACCATCCAGCAGAGCACAGGAACCTGACAAACAGTAAACAGTTGCTCATTTTCTCTCACCACACTGAAGAGTTCCTGGGCTCTGTCTTTATCTTGGAATATAGTGTGGAAAAACTTGTTAATATCGCTCTCCCGGAATCCCTTAATTATGTTCACATTTGTGCACTCAATCACGTCCTTTATTTTCTCAAATGTCTCTAGGGTAGCACAGATGAGGAGAGAGGATTGAGGGAGAATCTTCCTCCTGAGCAAACTGCTCATAAGTATATTTATTGGCTGCGTTTCCATGCAGTTATCACACAGCTCCAATTCCTGTTCAAACAAATCACATTCCATCACTTCCAAGCTGTCAATGATAAATAAGAGCTTCTCAGGTTGCGATACAATCTCCTCAATGGGTGCTGAGGGAGTGGGCCACTCTCTGGAGATCAGTTCAGCCAGGCTAGCTGTCTTCAGCTGCTTCACATCTCGACAGCAGAAGTAGAAGATGTAGGAAAATTTGCTCTGAATCACCAGGCTTTCCGACCAGGCAAGCAGAAACTTCTTCAACAACAGTGTCTTGCCAATTCCGGCAACACCACCCACTAACACCATCTGTGATTTCATTTCATCTCCCTCTGATAGGAGAAGGTTCTCAAGATAATCCTGGTCATCCTGGCTCAATCTCTTCTTCATGAAATCTTGAATACTAATTCTGAATGGTCTGAAACCATCATCAGCGAACTTCGTCTTCAAATGATCTCGATATAACTTTGGATGTCCTAAGTCAGTAAGCACAAGGGGGGAAAATCCACAACACAAAGGTAAGCATTCACCCATATATGATCTGACCATAACATTATAATTATCAAAATGGATCAGTAAAATTTTTTTCAATGATGTGTGTGTTTGTGGGTTCCTGTAGAGGTCAAAGATGGTAAGTCCCACTGTAAGACCCCCCAAAACTGAGGGCACCCGAGTGCCCCATGCCTTGGAAGGCAACACCCAAACCACTCTCGAGAAACGGTCTCGATGCAATAGCAAGAGGATTTTTTTATTCCAGAACTCTGGGTTCCACAGCCATCTACCACACAGGGGTGGAAGACTGTGGACCCCGAGTGCAGAATTGCGACAGTTTTTATAAGTTTACAACAAAGCTTTCAAATCACAAACCAATCATTCCTTAGCATCGAGAGCCCACCTAGTGCGAGCCAATGGATTTGTACCACTTCATAGTTTTTAGGCCAATCAGTTTAAATTATCAGAACCGCGCTCCGTGGACCAATTAGTTTCCTATTTTCTTAGAGTGTAGCTGTGTGAACTCCTGAATGGGGGTAATGGCGAAAGCAGTTTACAGAAGCAAGATAAGCAGATAATTAGCTCATTTCCAGTTACCTTATGGGGCCAGGATCACCTATTCAAGGCCTTTTGGCCTAGCTCATAACAACGGGTGGGCTCTGGAATGTGACCTTAACCCTGTTTCAGAAAAACCAAATACAAAAAAAACAAAAAAACAAAACAAAAAAAAAAGAAACAATGAACCTAGTTTCTAACAAAGAGCACAAAGAGCGGACTCTGGAATATGAAGTGTTTGGGGCTTCTTAGAAGGCTGGAGTTAAGAGCTTCTTTGGAGCGAGATAACATTTAAACTTCTGACTTCTTGGGGTCACTAGAGACTTAGGTTGTATTTTCTATCCTTTTACTGCAGCTACCCAGCTGGCTTTATAGCTGTCCGTAAGTTCTGGACATGTTTGCTGGGAGTTGACCTCTGGTACTCTTCAGGAGTGTATCATGCTCCTATCTACTTAATCATTTATTCAGCCTCCTTGTGATTTTAGGAGTCTTGAGCTCTGGGCCCAGAACAATGCTAGTTAATGTGAGAAGATTTTCACTAGCCCTGCACACAGTTCCATTCCTCTGTGCCATGAATGTGTTAGTACTCTTAAACTGTCACATGTTGTTTCAGAAGCTGGAGCTTGAAGTAGGGTTGTCTCTTTCCCCATTTTAGACTCAAGCATGTTTAAGTGCAATGCCTTTCTTGGGTTCTTGTATGGGAATGGTATGACCCTAACTCTGCAACATGAAGAATGAAAGAGCTCAAGATTAAAAGTATCAGCCGGGCAGTGGTGGCACACACCTGTGATCCCAGCACTTGGGAGGCAGAGGCAGGCAGATTTCTGAGTTCAAGGCCAGCCTGGTCTACAGAGTGAGTTCCAGGACAGCCAGGGCTAGACAGAGAAACCCTGTCTCAAAAAAAAAAAAAAACAAATAAAAAAAACCAACAAAAAACAACAACAGTAAGAAAAAAAAACCAAAAAAAAAAAATATCATGCCGTTCAGATCAGCCAAATCACAAACCATTTCTAACAAGATTTTATGACTGTTTACTCCATGATATAAGAGTGCCTGAAGTGGGAAAAGAAGCCTGTAGTAGAAAAATAGGAACCTCAACCATGGAGAGACAATTCCATTGGAAGATCCAACTTAATCCAAACTTCTTTTCTGGTTTCTGCTTCATGTTGTGAGAACACAGTTGTTGCTGTTCTGAGGGCATAATTTATCAATGTCACCTTCCTACCCTTATTTGTGTTATTCAATTGGGAATATCGCTTGAGAGGTTACTTTCTTCTCTTCTGAGGTACACTGTTGGCTGCCTTAAAGAGGCTTCCCTACACAATTTCTAATGAATGTTTTGAGGGTTAATTTGATGATCTCTCCCTCCTCCCTCCTCTCCCCTCTTCCATGTCTCTCCCTGCAACCATTTATCTCTATCGTTTGCTATCTATTTATAATCTATTTTGACTTGCAATGTACATAAAGAATTTATTCAGTTAAAACCAAAGGCATGGCTTTCATAGATAATACTCTGGACACCCCTGTGCTGTGTGCAGCTGCTCTACTGGGATAATAGAAACCACAACCATGTGTGGCAGAATGCATAGTTCTCTAAACTCAATCATCAGTTTTTATTAACCCCTGCCACATACACAGATGTACACACAAAACAGAAGGTCGTTATACATGATTGCTACTGTAGCAAAAACCTGAAAAATGGTATCACTATCCACATGAGATTGTCTACATAATAATGAAAACAGGTACTGTCACACTGACATTAAAAGTATACAATAATGGGGTTAGAGAGATGTATTCATCCTTAAGGCTACTAGATACTCTGGAAGAAGTCTTGAGAATGATTTCTAACACACGCAACAGGTATCTCACAAGATCCTATGACGTACCTCCAAAATTTTAGACCTCTCTGCAGGTACTGTACTCACACAGAAGCATGTATACATGCAATTTTTGAAATGTTACCTTAAAAGGTTTTCAACATACACAACCTCCCATATATATGGCATGAAAGAGAAAAAGAGTACAGTCTCAGGGGACACGGGGAACTGGTAGAAAAAAGTGAAGGGAGAGTCATAGTGGGAGAATGCTGTGAGCAAATCCCAATCTCTCTCTCTCTCTCTCTCTCTCTCTCTCTCTCTCTCTCTCTCTCTCTCTCTCACACACACACACACACACACACACACACTGAATTACTGTATGCAGAGTATAACATAACTTTTAAAAGGTCCTCAATAAAAAGTAAGGTTGGGCAATCAGTGGAATCTGAGGAAAAGCAAGTCAAATTGTATACAAAGAAAAGTCTTAAATGAATTTAATAATCAAGGAGTAGAGGCTGGTAAAATGCTTTAGGGAATTTGCTATCAAATGTGAAGACCTAAGTTGAGTCCTTGAGAACCAAATAACAGAACTCTCAGAAGTTGCTCTCTGGTCCTCATTTGTGCACCATGGTATTCAAATGCATAACTGTATGCACACAAATAGTAAATATTAAAAAAGGTCAAAAAATACAACAAGTGATTTTCACTGATTAGAAATGCATGAATAGGGAACAACAAACTGTTAGAAAGACTGTTAGAAATAAAAGCTAGCCTAAAGAGGAAAAGATAGAAAGAAATGTACATAAGACATTATGTGAAAATCTAATGTGTGGGGATCCAGAGATGGCTCAGTCGGCAAATCACCTAGAAGACCTAGGTTTAGTTACAGGTATCCACACGATGGCATCCACATTCTGTAGGTCCAGAGCTGATGGCTTCTTCTGACCTCCTAGGATACCATCCATAAATAGAGCACATACATATATATATAAGCAGGCACACACACACACTATATACATATACATATACATATATATATATTTTTTAACTGTTCACCTGTATTTTTATCATAAAGATTTTTATATGTGACTGGATTTGAAGTGGAAGGTGGGAAGGAACAGCACAGAGACAATTTTTAAACAAATAAAAAACGACATACATGATATGTACTGGCTGACAAGTAGATATTAGTCATAAAGTACAGGATAGCCAGAGTACAATCCAAAAACCCGACAAAGCCAAATAACAAGGAGGGTCCAAGGAAGGATGAAGGAATATTTATTAGAAAAAGAAATAGAATAGATATCAGAGAAGGATCATGAGAGAACTGGGAAGGAGAAGAGATCAGAAGAGATTGGTGTGGGGAAATCAGGTATGGAGAGATCATGGGCGAGACATCAGAAATCCCTGGGAATGCATCTGTGGGATGTGCCAGCAACCTGAGATGGAGGATACCCCAGGATGTCTATGGGTGTGACTCATGCCAATACTCCTAGTAGCTGGGGATATAGATCCTAAAGTGCCCATGCCCTGTAGCAAGGGAGGACTCACAGTGGAGGGATAAAGGCAGCACCCACACAACAAAAATATCAACCCAAAATGTGCCCTTCAACCTACAAGATGTTCAGGGAACACCCAAGGAATACCCAAGAGAAAATGACTGAGGGAAGACCCAAGGAATGACCCACACACAGGCAAGAACCAAACTCTGACGCTAGCAATGGTACGCTGTTATGTTTGCAGACAGGAGCCTAGCATAACTGTTGTCTGAGACTTCACACAGCAGCCAATGGAAAGAGATGCAGTGACCCACAGCCAAACATTAAATGGAATTTTGGGGAGTCATGTGGAAGAGTTAGGAGAAGGATTCAGGGGCCTGAAAAGAGCAGGAAATTTACCAGGACACCAAAATAGTCAACCAACCTGGACCCTTGGCTGTTCCCAAAGACTGAACCAACAACCAAAGAGAAAGCATGGATTGGACTCAGCTCCCCTGTGACCTGTACAAATGTAGCAGATGTACAGCTTGGCCTTCACGTGCGTCCCCCAACAACTAGAGTGGAGAATTTCCCTGAATCTGTTGCCTACCTGTAGATCCCCTAACAGGGCTGTCTCGTCTCCTCAATAGGGGATGCCATGCCTAGACATGCAGTGACTTCATGTACCAACGTGGAAGGCTGATACACAGGGATCTTTCTCTTCAGGGAAAAAAGAGAACAAGGGAAGGGGCAATGGGGGATGATCTATATGAGGGGATATTTGGAGGGGAGGGAGGCTGATATTTGGGTATAAAGTGAATTTTTAAAAGTGAGCAAAAGCACAGCACAGAGACAGCTTTTAAACAAAGGCTGGAGTAAAGAATAAATATAGCCACAGATCTAAGATTGTCAAAGAATCCCGAGCAGAATGAGTTTAGAAAACAACTTACATCTCAGCTTATCCTAATATGACACTGGAACATGAAAGACAAAGAAATGAATTAAACATTAAAGTATCCATGATATTTTATACCAGGATAAATAAAGTGTGACTCTTAAGATCACAGTATTTATGAATGATGACTTTTGTGTTATAAGCTTTTTCTTCCTATAGATAAAAACAGCCATCACCACAATAAAGACTGAGAAATCTTGTTCCACAATACATTACATAAATGTTTCAAATGTATATGTAAAATGTATGCAGGATAATCAGAGAGGTAAAATGCACATCTGTGAAGAGACAAGCGGTTGACATTGGTGTTCAATTACTACCCATTTTTTCTTTCTTATATTATTATTATTTTTTATATTCTTTGTTTACTTTCCAAATGATTTTCCCTTTCCTGGTTCCCACTTCCCCATAAATCCCATAAGCCCTTTTCCCTCCTCCAGTTCCCCAATCAAACTCCTCCCACTCCTCTGTCCTGGTAATCCCCTACAATAATGCATCAAGCCTTTCCAGGACCAGGGCCCTCCCCTTCCTTCCTTTTATTTTTCTGTCAATTTTTTTCTATATTCTTTGTTTATATTCCAAATACTTTCCCCTTTCTTGGTCTCCCCCCCACCCCCTCCCCCCACCCACATTTTTAAGAAAAGATTTTTTTTTTTAATTTTGGGTGAATGGGTGCTTTTGTCTGCATGTATTTATGTGCACCCATTTCTGTAGTGCCCTCGGAAGACAGAATATGACATTAGATCTCCTGAAACCAGAGTTATAGATTATTGTGAAGCACCATGGAGATTCTGGGAACACAGCCTAGGTCCTCTGTAAGAGCAGGTGTTCTTAAACTTGCAGTCACCTCTCCACGACGTCTGTCTCATTTTATGAGATAATTTTTTGAAAGCTGGCTTAGAAACTACCAAGCTGACTAGCCAACTTAGTACCATGCCTGACTTCTGTGTGATTGCTGAGATACACAGTTAGCTTTTCATATTTCTACAGCAAGCACCTTACAAACTCAGACACCTTCCTAGAACCCACGAATATGATCTATTTACACGGGTTTTCTGTTGCTGCTAACCTAAATACACAGTATTATCTCTTCATTCTAGAGTAAAGCCTCCAGTTTAGATTAGAGCGAACATAACTAACATCCTGGAAAGACATTTAACAAATGAGGTTAGAACATGCTACACTCATACATTTGTCCATACAGACTTGACCTCTTATGTCAAGTACATAAAGCTGCCCCCTTCCTAAAGGAGAAGAATATCCTATTTGCCCCTGCTGGCCCTATGGTAGATGGGCTTGAAGAAGAGATATCAAAACTATGGCATGATCCTCATTCACTATAATAAAAAAAAAAGCTTTCACCAACTCACCAGCCATCTCTCTTTCTGCCCTCTCAGCGAGATCCTTCCTATTGAGCTTCTCGAAAATTTTCAAGGTGATATCCCAGGTTTGCTTCTCTTCATAATGTTTCAACAGTAAGTTGCCAAGGTCTTCCCGAGACGCCTTCTTCAATTCTCTCCAAGAAATCTGTTTCAGCTCCAATTGCAAAATCTCCTGTCTGAGGAATTCTTTAAATGTCACGAATTCCTTCTTGTTTAATTCTTCCAAGTACCACAGAAGACCAAAATCAGAAAAGAATGATGCCATCGTGTCCAAGGAAGTAACTCGTCTACAGGCAGATGAGTACCAGGATTAGGAAACAGACAGGATCTATGGGAAAATCAGGCAAGTAGTTGCATTACAAACTTAATTAATTAGTTAATTAATTACTAAGAGACCAAAGAGCTGGGGAATGGTTTAACTCATCAAGAGTTTCCTGTACAAAAGGTAGGAACCTCAGCTGCCTCCTCAGCTCTCTTGTAAGAAGCAGGGTGTGGAGCTGCAAAACCTTCAACCTACTATAAGTCTTGCTTGCAAAGTATGCTGGGAAATGGTGATGTAGAACTTGTGGGAGTGGACAACCAGTTACTGGTACAACTTGAGGCCCATGACATGAGAGGCAATCTGCAACTGCCACTCCAAGGACAGCCAGGAACCTTTGGCTCGTCAGTTCAGAGACCCAGGACAGAACCAAACACAACTATCCAAAAAAATCCAATGAAATAATTCCTAATGATTTCCCCGCTATGGTCATAGATTAGTGCCTGTTCTAATAACCACCAGAGGCATCATCCAGGAGCTGAGAGGAACAGATGCAGAGACCACTGCCAAAAAGTAGGTGAAGCCGGGTTAACCCCGCAAAAGAGGCAGAAGGAGGATTTCAGACGTCAGAGGCATCAAGGACACTATGAGAACACAACCCACAGAAACAACTAAGCAGGCCTCATTGGGGCTCACAGCAACTGAAGAGTCAGTCATGGGGCCTGCATGTGTATGCACAGGTCCTCTGAAGATAAGTTATGCTTGTATAGCTTGGTGTTCTGTAGGACTTCCAGCAGTTGAAGTGGGAGCAGTTTCTGACATGTTTGCCTGCACTTAACCCTTTCCCTCCCACGGGGTTGCCTCGTCCAGCCTTCCTGAGGAATCAGGGCAGGCCTTACTGTACTTTGTTACGCTGAATGCAGTTGCTATGTCTGGTAGGCCTACTCTTTTCTTTGTGAAGGGGAACAAAGAAGGAATGGATCTAGGAGAGAGAGAAGGTACTTTTCAGGGGGACTGGGATACATGCAAGTAGGGAATCTGCTTTGGGAATCTAATGTATGTAAAAAATAAAAAGACACAGGGTGTGCTGGCATAGCCCTGTAATCCTAGCACTGGGAAGGCAGACAGAGAGGGATCCCCGTGGCCTGCTGCCGGTCAGCTTCTCTACCTACGTTCCTTGAGCTCAAAAATCAGGTAGAGAGTAATTGACAAAGATACTTGATGTCCACATCTGGCTTCCACACAAACATCCCACGCCTATCTCCACACATAGGCATGGCCACTAACCTACCACATAGTACACTTCAGGTGATAAATAAGAGCAAGGACTTCTTCCACATTAGATCATGTTAGCTCTCTTTCCATTAAAAGGCTCATTAAATCAATATCAGTGAAGTCAAGGCAAGCCCAGGCATCTTAGTGAGACCCTGTCTCATAAAAAGTAGAACTATGGCCTGCTCTTCCAGAAGACCTGGGCTCATATTCCAGCAGCCATATGGTGGCTTACAATGTTGAGGTACAGCTCAGTGGTTAAGAGTGCCTGGGGATCATGCAGAGGACCTGAGTTCAGTTACCAGCATTCATATGAGATGGCTCACAAACACCTGTCACTCCGGTTCGAGGGCATGTAATGCCTTCTTCCGGCCTGGCCTCCCTGAGCACCACACATGCATGTGGAGAACTGACAAAACTCTCATACATATGGTAAATAAAAAATGCATAAACAAATCAGATATTATCTTTAAAGTATATAAAAACAAAACATGAAAAGAGGACTGATGTATGGATCCGTGGTATAGTGCTTGTGTAGTGTGTGCACTGCACTAGATTCAGTCTTCAACACTGCAAAAACAAAACAATCAAATATGACAAAACTATCCTAAGGAAGGCTCAACGTAATTATGATGTCCACAAATTTTAACTGTAAGACAAAGACTCAGAAAGGAGGATCCTCACCAGATATCAGATTCAGAAATAATTGAGTCACCCAGAAAACATGAAAAATTCTTAACCCATATGCACCTAGCACCGCTACTATCAAAAGGAAACAGACTTATCTGCAAGTAGTGGGAATGTACATGAAGGAGTGTCCTTTCAACAAAGCACACTTGAACAACACAGTTTACTTGCAAACATAAAATGAACTGGCTCCAGCCGCATGCCACCTGATGTTGTCATCTGATCCCCATATACACTGGTATACACACATGCATTCACACTCAGGAAAAGAAGTTTAATATTATTCATCATTAACAACATGAAAATGAAAAATGAGATATCTTCATGTACCTAAGGGAATGAGTGAGGGACTGGGGGATGTGGTTCAGATGGTAAAGTTCTTGCCTAGCAAGCAGCCATCTCCGTTCTCTTCTAGCATCACATGCACAGGAAGGAAGGAAGGAAGGAAGGAAGGAAGGGAAGGGAAAGGAAAGGAACAGGAACGGGAACAGGAAAAGGAAAAGGAAGCAAGCAAAGACAGAGGCGTGGGGGAGAGGAAGAAAGGAGTATAATTCCTACTCCTGGGTGGCCTTAACATTCACATGTGAGTATACAATGGAAAGAGAACATCAACTCGTAAAAGAAGCCTCTGACTCCACAGACACTCCTAAGACAAGTGTGCACCCCTATGTGTACCCACACAAATAAATACAAATTGCAACTACACATGTATGTTTGAACCATAGCTGGTTTATTGAGATGCAACTTCAATACAAGTTGTGATATCCATGTATTTGGAAGGATCGCCACTGGGCCCTTTGAAACAACTGATGAAATCATAAATGTACTATAAAAAGAAGCCCAAGAGGAGACATTATCCAACCTCTAGACTCTTTCGAGGGAAATGAAGAAATCAAGACATAGAAACAATTGGAAACAATTCCCAAGGGCAGGTAGGATTGTGGATGGCAGTCACTGAATTGTGGTTATGTGGGGAGAGAAGGACTTGGGGAGGAAAGATGCTATGCTCTAGAGACATAGTCCTCTGTTCTGACTGATAACATATTCAGACGTCAGACCCCACTGACAAGGACCTACAGGCCCACTGACCCTGTATGTGTTCTTCAAAGGACATCTTGTGTAAGAGGATAAATAAACTGTCATCACTTAGCTCTGGGTGATGCCTTACTGAAGACATCCCGAAAGTATAACAAAGACAGAAATAATCTGTGTTTACTTCTGCCTAAAACAGACTCTCCACCTGTGGTCATGACCCCTTAAGGATTGAGTGATCCTTTCATGTGGTTGCACACCAGATATTTTACACATCAAGTATTTACATTATGATTCATAAAATTAGCAAAATTACAGCTATGGAGTAGAAAGAAAATTATGGTTGGGGGTCACTGCACCATGAAGAAGTCCATTAAAGCAACACAGCACTAGGAAAGTTGAGAGTCACTGGACTAGCACATAACCTTGATTACCTGGCACTCTTTTCTTCTATCCTACATAATACCCTTCACAAAGCCACCTCACAGCTTTGGTGAGAAAGTCCTTCAACTTTTAACCTTATTACAAATAACAATCTTGTTTAAAATATTTTGGAGTCCTTTTGTGTGTGTGTGCGTGTGTCTGTGTGTGTGCGTGCGTGTGCGTGCGTGTGTGTGCATGTATGTGCATGTGTGTGCGTGTGCGCGTGTGTGCGTGTGCACGTGTGTGCGTGCACATGTGTGAGTATGTGCGTATGTGCACGTGAGTGTGCGCGAGAGTGTGCGCGAGAGTGTGCGCGAGAGTGTGCGCGAGAGTGTGCGCGAGAGTGTGCGCGAGAGTGTGAGTGTGCGAGTGTGTGAGTGTGCGAGTGTGTGAGTGTGCGAGTGTGTGTGTGTGTGTGTGTGTGTGTGTGTGTGTGTGTGTGTAGAGAACATAAATGGAACCAGAAGCTTGAGGCTGGAATTACAGGCAGTTGTGAGCCACTAATGTGAGAACCAAACATGAATCCTCTGGAAGAGCAGCAAACATTCTTAATCAGTGACCTGTTTCTACAATATCACAAATTACACTCTTTGGGCAGTGTTAGAAAGAAATTGGGGGAGGGGGCTGTATTTCTCAGCAACCATTAGAGAAATAATGTGAGAGCCATCCAGTTATAATAGATGCCCACCGAACAGAAACTCTGACTCTCCCTTGAGAATCTGATATGTTCCCCTCCACTCATTCTCTCTCTTCTGAAGCATTTTTCTATTTTTTTTAAAAATAAATCCAAATTGGCTTCAAATGTGGCTTGCTCTGAAATTAATTTCGTTGTTTAGGCCATAAATCCTAGTTTTGCCTGGGTGACAGGAGTTTTCCTCTCTGAAAAGAATCCTCCCCCAGGTAGATGCAAGTGTAGTATGGCACTGTGCTCTTAGCATTAGTGACAACCCAACTGGATCAGCTACTGTAGGAAGAGGTAAAGTGTAAGAATCTAGACCAGACTCTGCTCAGGCCACCACACCACACCTGCACCAGTGCCTTTTTTTCTCATTGGCACTGTAAAAAACAAAAAAAAAAAAAAACAAAACAAAACAAAAAAAGGATGTTGTGATCCATTTTCAGTGTGATCTGCACTCATATCATCAAAGAAACCCAGACTGAAAGCAGACACACTAGGCCCCACTCTCTCTTCCAGCTGGTAGCTGGCAGTGTGCAGAGTTGCAAAGTTACAGTCTTCCCCATGAATGAAACTACAAACAGAAATGGGGCAGTCTCAACCATGATTATTCCTTAAATGAGGATTTGCTCCTGAAATGATCTGATGGGGAAATTTGGGGAAGAATTTAAATGCCAGAATATGGAAAGTTCTAGAACTGTGAAAAGCTGTCTCTTGGACATGACACAGTTGTTGCACACACAACTCACAGAGGCTGGGGTTGCCTTTACAAGATCAGTTAAGCCAACATTCTCGCACAGATAGAAGAGGGGCTGATAAGGCCCCATTCCTAACTGAGGAGCCATTGGCACTTGATAAGTGCCGAGATGGAGAACCATTCTTCCAAGAGGAGGAGAGTCCCCTGGTATTTGCCAGTTTTCAAGTAAGTGGCCCCCACAACTATGCATAGAAAGTAACTGGACAATACTTAGATTGAAATTCCATGAGCCAGTTATCTACTTTGAGAAACAATAAAGAGGGGGAACCCAAATTAGAAGGAAATAGGCAAAAGAGACTAAGAAAGTACATGAATGAGAGAGAGAGGGGGAGGGAGGGGGGAGGGAAGGGAGGGGAGGAGAGAGGAGAGGAGCAGAGGGAAGGGGAGGGGACAGGAGTGGAGAGAGAAAAAAGAACCAGCAGGTCTAATTAAAACATAAAATAATGCAGGCAGTGGTTGCATAGACCTTTGATCCTAGCAATCAAGAAGCAGGCACAGAATGATCTGAGTTCCAGGACAGCCTGGCCTACAGTGTGAGTTACAGGACAGCCACAGAGAATCCTTATCACAAAACAAAAGTTCACCATGGTGGCGCACACCATTAATCTCAGGACTCAGGAGGCAGAGGCAGTGGTATTTCTGTGATTTTGAAGCAAGCCATGGGTAAAAATATAACTATATCATTTAATGAAAATGAAGGCACATCATACCAAACTTAAGGGTACAAAGAAAGCAGTGCTAAGAGGAAAACTCAAGTCTGAGTCCTGACAAAAAGAAACTGGAGAGAGCAGTACTAGCAGCTTGACATCACACCTGAAAGCTCTAGAACAAAAAAGAAGCAAATACACTCAAGTGGAACAGAAGGCAGGAAATAATCAAACCCAGAGCTGAACTCAATCAGGTAGAAACAAAATGAACTATACATAGAGTCAACAAAACCAGGAGCTGGTTCTTTGAGAAAAATCAACAAGATAGATAAACCCTTAGCCAGAATAACCAGCGGGCACAGAGACAGTAAACAAATGAACAGAATTAGAAATAAGGGAGACATAACAGAAACTGAGGAAAATCAGAAAATCATCAGATCCTACTACAAAAGTTTATACTTAACAAAACAGGAAAACCTGGATGAAATGGACAATTTTCTAGATAGATCCCAGATACAAAGTTAAATCAGGATCAGACAAACCATCCAAACAGTCTCATAACCCCTAAAGAAATATCAGCAATCATTAAAAGTCTACAAACAAACAAACAAAAAAAATCCCAGGACCGGATGGGTTTAGTGCAGAATTCTATCAGACCTTCAAAGAACACCTAACACCAATTCTCTTTCAACTATTCCACAAAATAGAAACAGAAGGAACACTACCCAGTACATTCTATGAAGCCACATTTATGCTTATACCTGAACCACACAAAGACCCAAGAGGAACTTCAAAAAAATTTCCCTTATGAATATTGATCCAAGAATACTCAATAAAATACTATCACACCAAATCCAAGAATACATCAAAACAGTCATGCATCATGGATTAAGTAGGCTTTATCCCGGGAATGCAGGCATGGTTCAATATATGAAAATCCATCAATGTAATCCACTATGCAAAGAAACAGAGGGAAAAAAAACACAAGATTAACAAATGAGAGACCTCATAAAATTGCAAAGCTTCTGTAAGGCAAAGGACACTGTCAATAGGACAAAATGGCAACCAAGAGATTGGGAGAAGATCTTTACAAGTCCTACATCTGATAGATGGCTAATTCCCAATATATACAAAAAAACTAAACAAATTAGACTCCAGACAATCAAATAACCCTATTAAAAATGGGGTATGGAGCTAAAACTTCTCAACAGCAGAAACTCGAATGGCTGAGAAGCACCTAAAGAAATGTTCAACATCCTTAGTAATCAGGGAAATGCAAATCAGAACAACTCTGAGGTTCCACCTCATACCAGTCACAATGGCAAAGATAAAAAACACAGGTGACAGCAGATGCTGGCTCCGATATGGAGAAAGAGAAACACTCCTCCATTGCTGGTTGGATTGCAAGCTGGTATAACCTCCTGGAAATCATTCTGGTGGTTCCTCAGAAAATCGGACGTAATGTTACCTGAGTACCCACCTATACCACTCCTGGGTATGTATCCAATGATGCTCCAATATATAACAAGGATGAATGGTTCACTATGCTCAAGCCACCTTATTTATAATAGCCAGAAACTGGAAACAACCCAGATATCACTCAACATAGGAATGGATACAGAAATGTGTACACTTACAAATGGAGTACTACTCAGCTATCAAAAATAATGAACTCATGAAATTCTTAGGCAAATGCATGGAACTAGAAAATATCATCCTGAGTGAGGCAACCCAATCACAAAAGAATACCCATGGTATGCACTCAATGAAAAGTAAATATTATCCCCAAAATTGGGAATTCCCAGGATTCAATTCACAGAACACCTATAGCCCAAGATGAAGCAAGAGTAACATGTTGGTCTTTCAGTACTTCCTAGAAGGGGCAACAAAATACTCATGGGAACAAATATGGAGACAAAGTGTGGGGCTGAGACCAAAAGAAAGACCATCCAGAGACTGCCCCACTTGGGGTTCCATCCCATATACAGTCACCAAACCCAGACACTACTGCGGAAGCCAAGAAGTGCATGCTGACAGGAGCCTTAGACAGCTATCCTGAGAGGCTCGGCAAGAGCCTGACATATACAGAAGCAGATGCTCATAGCCAACCATTGAACTGATCGCATGGTCACCAATAGAGGAGTTAGAGAATGGACTGAAGGAGTTGAAGGACTTTGTAACCATGGAGGAAGAACAATATCAACCAACCATATCTCCCAGGGACTAAATCACCAAGAGTACAAATGGAGGGACCCATGGCTCCTGCTGTCTATGTAGCAGAGAATGGCCTTGTCAGGCATCAATGGGGGAAGAGGCCCTTGGTCCCATGAAGTCCCATTGCCCCCGTTTAGGGGAATTCAAGGACAGGGATGCGGGATTGGGAGGGTGGATAGGGGTGGGTACACCCTCATAGAAGCAGGAGAGGGGATGGGATAGGGGTTTTCTGTGGCGGAAATCAGGAAACGGGATAACATTTGAAATGCAAATAAATAAATTATCTAATAATAATAATAATGAAGGAGACAATAAGCAAAAGAGAATAATATATAAGCATTAGCTTGTATGAAGAAACTTCATTGTATACATTGCAGCTATTAGAAGCATAGATGGTCATAACTTTCAACCCAATCAAAACACCAAAAAAATCCAAATTGATGATTTTGTTCATATAGACAGGTTCTTAGAGGAGGACATTCTTCACCTTTTAATTCTTTTCCTTTAAAGTGTTTTTGGCTCCAGCTTTGGAGATCAAACTCAGGGTCTTAAGCACATTACGCAAGTGTGCTTAACATGAAAGTAAACCTTCAGCGCCTACAGAAAGGTTGAAGGCTGACATTACCAGGTGAGACAAATTCCTCCCAATGAACGCAGGTTACACACACACACACACACACACCCCTCCACCTCTCACAGGAGTGGGGGTGGGTTTCACGGGATGCAGAAGCACACAAAGGAGGCACAGGCTTCACACTGGACGTGGTAATAAATATTTCAGATAAAAACATAGCTAATGATTTAAAAATAATACACTATAAACATTAAGTGGATTTTCATTGATATTTTGGGGGGTTTTGGTGTTTTGTTGTTGTAGCCTTGGCTGTCCTGGAACTCACTCTCTAGACCAGGCTGGCCTTGACCTCAAGAGGCCGCCTCTGCTGGAATCATATGTTCACTGTACGACACTATGACTACTTTCTAAGTTATTTATTCACATTTTTGTATTTGTTTTTAATTAGGTCTTTTGGGGCCTCTCACAGAATATACTGATTTTTTTTTACTCTACCCTCTTTCATTCATTATTATTTTATGTGATTTTGGTGATGGGATTGAGGGCATGAGCCATCACACCAGGCTACGTTAAGTATTTATGTAGCAAGCACTATCCTGCTACTGTTAATTTCCTGATTTTGATATACAGTGGTTCTAAACAACAGCATTTTTATTTTCAGAATACAAACCATGAGTTATGTGTGGTATATATTATTGGTAAATTTGCAGGGGTCTCTGTTACCAAATCACATGAACTAAGTTGCTTAAAACTACAGAGATTCCGTTAGGATGTGGGTTGACTGGACGCATGCCAGCTTCCCATGTTCCCTGGGTTCCATCCTAGCAACACAGAAAATCAGTGTGGTCGTGCACACCTGCAGTCCCTGAGCCCGGAGGTGAAGGGGGGGGGGTGTTAGAAGTTCAAGGACATCCTTGGCTACACAGTGATCCCTCAGCTAGCCCCCAGTCCTTGTGACTTTCACTTAAACACCAACAACTCCAGTAACAGCAACACCACGCAGACCTTCCCTGCCTTACTCTTTGCAGGGCAGGGTCAGCAGCCTCACTCTGCCTCCCTCAGGGAGCCCCTGGCCTAAGCCTTCTGTGCCCTGCTTTGCTGAAAACCTTTGTCTTTTCCTTGCAGCTGCTTAACTCTAGGCTCTGCCTTGATTGTCACATTACACTTTTCCTGGTGTTCTGGTCTCCACGTGGTGACCCTTACAAAATCTAATTAAATGTACAACAATGTCTTTTTATCCCTTTTTGAGGTATTGGAGATCAAAACTTTAATACATTTGTTTACTACAGGAACAACAAGTCAGCATTCCAGCCAACAGGAATGGCCAGTTGATACCTCAGCAGTCTTTGAACTTGCATTTACCTAGTAGCCTAGAAAAAACGTTCTTTAAAGGATGAACTCGGGTGAAGGTCTCAGGCACAGATACTAGGCCTGCCCCTTTCTTCCTGAGTCTCAGCCTCACACCCGTGAATATAAACATAAATAAAGCTAAATGCATAAACATCACTCTTCCCTCCATATGTTTATGTGTCCAGCCGTCATCGCTTACACATTTTTATTTTCTCTTTGTATCTGGGAAGTCTCATGAGCACCTTCTCCTCCAAGGTCTCCAGCCCAGCTAAAGCTCTCTGGTGGTCCCTCTACTTACTTTGAAGTCAAAATAACCCAGATAAAATTTGTATGCTTGTCTGTGGTTCCAGCTGAAGGAAGTGTTGGAGGATTTGGACAAGTAATGATTTTTGTTTTCTTAAAAATAAGTGAGAGGGATAGGGAGAGAAGGGGGTAAGGGGTAGAGGTGGGTAGAGAGAGGGGGGAAGCAGAGACGGGGTGAAGGGGGAAAAGGGGGCGGGGGGAAAAGGGGGAGATGGAGTGAGGTGGGTGGGTGAGGAAAGGGGGAAGAGAGGGGAAGGGGAAGAGAGGCAAGATGGGGGTAGAGAGGGGGGCAAGGGGGCAAGGGGGAGGGGGAGAGGTGAGGAGAGGGGGTAAGGGGGAGAGAGGGGAAGGTGGAGAGGGGGCAGATGAGGGGAGATGGGGAGAGGAGGGGTGAGGGGAGAGAGGGGAAGGGAGAGGGAAGGGGAGAAAGGGTGAGGGGGGAAGGAGGTAGAGTGGGGGTGAGGGGAAGCAAGGGGGGAAAATGGATAGAGGTATAGGGGGGATAGAGAGAAGGGAGAGGGGGAAGAGAGGGGGGAGAGGGGAAGGGGGACGGGACCGAGGGGGGTGAGGAGAGAAGGGAGTGAGTGGAGAGAGGGGGAAAAGTGCGAGAGAGGGGGAGGGGAGGGAGGAGACAGGGGGAGAGGGGGGAGAGTGGGAAGAGTAAGGGGGAGGGGAGATAGGGTGAGGGGGTAGAGGGGAGAGGAGGGGGGAGAGGGGAAAGAGAGAGGAAGAGAAGAGAGGAGATGGGGGAGAGAGGGGAAGAGGGGGCTAAGGGGGGGTGAGGTGAGGGAAGAGGGGAAGGAGGAGTGAGGGGACAGGGGTGGGGGAGTGGGGGGAGAGGGGACGGGAGGGCAGAAGGGGGAGAGGGGGTGAGGGGTGAGGAGGGGCATGGGGTAGGGAGGGGTGAGGGAGGAAGGGAGGCAAGGGGGGAAGAGGGAGAGAGGGAGCTAGAGGTGGGGAGAGGCGTGGAGGGGGAGAGGAGTGAAGGGGCAGAGGAGAGATTAAGTAAAGTACCATGAAGTATTGGGTACATTGCTAAAGTACAAAGAACTATGCCATAGGATACAAACTAGTTCTAGCTGGTCTAGACATGAGGGAGGTAGAAGGGTAGAAAAATGAAGCAGCGCCCCTCCTCAAAGAAATTAAATAAAAGCAAACAAAAGAAAAGACACAGAAGACAAGATTTGTTGACTCACTGCCCAAGGGCTCCCAGGTCAGTCGGTAACATGGCAGCTGAAGCTGGTAAGAAAAGGCCTGTGTTGCCCTGTGATTGGCCAGTGCCTCACTCTCTCTTTGGTTGGGGGAGGGGGTGAAATGAACACAGATGTGATTGATGTTAGAAGTTTGCTGTGACTCTAAACACTCATGTCCTGATATTCTACAAATAGTGGGGATTGCAGTGAATCCGGTTATATAGGCTTGCAGATTAACTCCGGACAAGGGATCTCCAAGGCTTCTGACTGTGCAGACTTGATTCTCTTTACTCCTTGTTATCATGTTCTGTGTGCCAGCACTACCTAGAATTTAAAATGCACATATAAAGGAGGGTGGCCCGCCTACCTCCCTCTGACCCACATAGTCCAGGCTGGGATGGCTCAGCCCCTGGAGTGTAGGACTACACACGTGCACACCACTTGTGGCTAAATATCAAGTTCTACCTATGATTACCAAGGCGCTTCCTTCCCCGGGCTTAGGCTGCCCACTGTCAGCGGGGTTTTGAAACTATTACGTGGGGGAGGGGCCGTCAGTGAGAAGGCTCAGCTGGTTGTACTTGACGTCAAGCCTTGAAGACCCGAGTTGATGCTGCACGGAGAAGTTTACCCTTGCAAGCTGTGATCTGACCCACTCATGTACACACAAGTCATATATGGATAAATGAATATATTAAATATTTACAAAGGTAAATGGTGAATCCCAGAAATACAGGACTTAGTATTGAATGGATTTTACTGTGTAAAGTTACTGTTTCTCTTATTGTTATAAGTTATATTAATAATTTGTTCTACCAAACATATAGATTACACTTCTGTCAGTGTATATATTGAAAAACATATACACGAGTTTCCATCCTATCTTAGTCTCACACATCCAGTGGGCAGCTTTGAATGGACATGGATTATCAATGTTTACACACACACAGAGACACACACACAGAGACACACACACAAATGTAAGAGTATATTGGGAAATATATATATATACACATATACATATACATATACATATATATGGCAGATGGTCGGGTTTTATATCAACATTGTATTGATCAAATCTGCCTTATATTTCTTGGGTTTTGGTTTTTTTTTTGTACTATCGCTGGCTGGCTGTGCAATACAAGCATGGCCTGAGTTTGTCAGGTAAGTGCTCCACCACCAGTCCAGAGCTCTACCCTGTCCCCTGTCCACTGTCTTCCAGTGTTGTTATTGCAGTGCCACACCCGACTCCCAAGGAAAAAAAGCTTCCTCGAAGTCTGAGACCCTGAATCCATCCAGCGTCTCAGAATATGTTGCGGAAAGAGAGATTTAACTCTCATGAGCTGTCCTCTGGCCTGAGCACATAGGCACAGACACACACATTTTAAAAAGGAGTTATAATAAATGATTTCTTCTTTCAGCATGCAGGGTCTGTGTGTGTGTGTGTGTGTGTGTGTGTGTGTGTGTGTGTGTGTGTGTGTGTGTATGCAAGCGTGCTTTGGCTTTGGACCTCTTTATTGGGTTGGTTTCTAATTTACAAAGACCCGGGAGTACAGAGAGATGTTACATCTTGTATTTTTCTCCTTTGATTCCACTGAGAAAACCATTATTTCTCCTTTGTGTTGCATGATGAGAGGAGTCACAGTCACCAGTGGTGCCCAGAACACTGGGCTGAGATCTCCAGGGGGCGCAGGTGGGAACGGTTCTTCTGTGATGGATGAGATACCCAGGTGATCGCAGAATGCTGGATCCTGGGTTAAGGATCTAGATCAGTGTTCTCACCTTACTAATGCTGCAGCCCTGACACAGTTGTATCTCAGGTTGTGCTGCCCAAAACCATAAAATAATTTTCATTGCTACTTCCTAACAGGAATTTTGTTACTGTTATGAAGCATCGTGTAAATATCTGAGGAGCTGGCTATTTGATACTTGGCCTCTGCAAATCGGTCGTGTGATCATCCATGCAAACCAGGGAACAAGAGTCACAGGGTGAGAAACACCGCTCTAGGAAGTCTTGTCGAAGCCGCCTTCACCATTATAACCCCATGCATATCACAGGTATTTATTTAATTTTAGAAAAAATCCGTCCTTTTATTTATTGAGTGTGTGAGAGGATTTTCAGGGGTCAGTGCTCTCCTTCCACGTGTTGGTCCCAAGAACCGACTTCCGGTCATCAGGTTTTATGGCAAGCACCTTTACCAAAGGAGCCGCCCACTGGCCCTGCACAAGCACCTGCGGCCTTGACTTCTGAGGAGAGCTGAAGGTAACTTGGAACTCCTGATTCTCCTTCCTCTCATTAAGTGCTGGGATTGCAGATGATGTGTGCCACGCCCCTAGTTTATGCAGCCCTTGAGCCTTTAGCTCAGAAACTCTTGCACACCAGGCAAGCACTCTACCGAGCTGCACAGCTAAATCTCAGTTTTCAATTTGTTTACTATTAATATTTCTTTCTATTTGTTTATTTATTAATTTATATTCTTTGGTTATTAAAATGCATTCCATTGTGTACATGTATTTACATGGCTGAGTTGCAAAGGCTCAATTGCATGCAAGAAAATGGTACATTGAACATATTCTCTCCCATAGTACATTACCCTCTCCCTTATCCCCTGATTTTAGCGTCTCCTAAAAATTTTTTATTTTTAACATTTTTATGTGAATGAAAATACACATTTTTGTCTGCCTGTATATCTATGCAGTACAGGCATCCAGGGTCTGCAGAGATCAGAAAAGTATGGCTGGTCCCCTGGGATTGGTGATGAACATGTTTGTGACCTGCCATGTGGGTGACAGGAATGAGCTTCTGGTTCTCTGCTAGAGCAGCAAGTGTTCTTAACTGCTGAGCCGGCTCTGCCGGATTTTTAAGTTTTCCATTAATTAATTAATTAATTTGCTTTACATCCTGATTATGGTGCCCTCCAGTGACTCCCCTTTCCTCCAAGTCTCCCCTTACCTCTCCCTTTACCTCTGAGGAAGGGGAACTGGTTATCAACCTACTCTGGCACCTTAAGTCCCTGAAGCACTAGGCACATCCTCTCCCTGTGAGGCCAGACAAGGCAGGGGAACAGGATCCTCAGGCGGGGTAAGCCTCCACTCCAGGTCCTGGGTCCTCAATGAAGACCAAGTCGCACATCTGTTCCATATGCGTAGGGGCCTAGCCCCTAGCCTTGTGTGCTCTGTGGTTGGTGGTTCGGTCTCTGGGAATCCTCAAGAGTACAGGATTGGTGGCTTTGATGCTCTTCTGTGGAGTCCTGTCCCCTCTAGGTTCCTCAGTTCTTCCCCAACTTTCATAAGACTTCCTGAGCTTGGTTCAAGGTTTGACTGTGGTTCTCCGCATCTGTTTTGGTCAGCTGCTTGGTCAGGACAGTTATGCTCTAGGGTCCTGTCTGTGCATACAGGCTGACAGATACAAACATAGCCTGAGGCTCCAAGGTAGGAAGGCAGGAAGGGGAAGAGGCTTTTCTACCATGCTCTTGAATGAGAACCAGGCAGCAACCATGAAAGATCTTAGCGAGCTAGAACCAGCAGGCTCTGTCCTGGGCAAGAGCCGAGGAAGTTGGCGGGAGCTAGCGGAAATAGGCTAGCTGGTAAGTTTAGGACAGGAGAGTCTGTGCACAGAAATTGTGTTAGCCAGACAAATTCTGAAGTAATAAAGCTGAGTGTGTGTTTTTTATCATAGGAAAACCAGGTCCCAGGTTGAGCTGATAATGTGACCCCAGCAGGAGCAAATGTGAGTAGAAAAGGGAAGCTAGGCCAATGTTGATGTTTAAGCAACAGGAACAGAGGAGGAACCAGGAGGGGCCAGAGTGCTGGCAGAAGATCCTGGGTCACCATAGCTTCTGGGCAAACAGGGTCAGCACTGGCAAAGGCACTCTGGGCTAAGCTGGGAGGGGCTGGGTTGACTCCTAGGCGAAGGCAGTGGTGTGTTTTTTAAAATTACAACATCATTAGAAAAACACAATGGAGGATGCCCCAATGTTGGGGAATACCAGGGCAGGAAGGCTGGAGTAGGTGGGTGGGTGGGTCAGTACTCTCATAGAAGCAGGGGGAGGGGGAATAGGATAGGGGCTTTCAGGAGGGAAAACCAGGAAAGGGGATAACATTTGAAATGTAAATAAATAAAATATCCAATAAAAGAAAAAAGAAAAACAACAGCAAAAGAAAACAGGCTTCTAAGAGGTAACAATAGCATATGGCAAAATAAAATGTTATATGATTAAAATAAAAACCTATCATATCAGTGTTGGGCAAGACAAACACAGAGAAGGTATAATAATCAGAGACACACTTATTCACAGACTCAGGAATCCCATAAAAAGCTAAATTGGAACTCCTAATGTGCGTGCAGAAGACCTGGTGCAAACCGGTGTGTGTCCTGAGCTTGCTGCTTCAGTCTCTGAGTTCATATGATCTTTGCTCCTGTTGACTGAGAGGGCCTGTTTTCTTGGTGTCCTTCAACCCCTGCTAGCTGTTACACTCTTTATGCCTCCACTTCCACGGGGTTTCCTGAGCCCTCAGGGGAGGGATTTAGTAAAGACAACCAATGCAGGGCTGAGTGCTTCACGATCTCTCACTTTTTGCATACATCTGGCTGTGTCTTTATACATCCCCTTCCACAGGATTCCCTGAGCCCTCAGGGCAGAGATTTATTTTTTATTAGATATATTTTTAGTTACATTTCAAATGATTTCCCCTTTCCAGGATACCCCATACCAGAAAGTCCCATAAACCCTCTTCCCTCCCCCTGTTCCCCAATAACTCCCTTCCCACTTCCCTGTCCTAGTATTCCCCTACACTGCTGCACTGAGCCTTTCCAGAACCAGGGGCCTCTCCTTCCTTCTTCTTGTGCATCATTTGATATGTGAATTGTGTCTTGGGTATTCCGAGCTTCTGGGCTAATATCCACTTATCAGTGAGTGCATACCATGAGTGTTCTTTTGTGATTGGGTTACCTCACTCAGGATGACATTCTCCAGTTCCACCCACTTGCCTAAGAATATCATGAATTCATTGTTTCTAATAGCTGAATAGTACTCCATTGTGTATATATACCACATTTTCTGTATCCATTCCTCCTTTGAGGGACATCTGGGTTGTTTCCAGCTTCTGGCCATTATAAATAGGGCTGCTATGAACATAGTGGAGCATGTGTCTTTATTGCATGCCAGAAGAGAAGAGAGGTAGAGGATGAGAGGCTGGCCATGAGCACTCAGATGGGGGAAATGGAATGGGGAGGGGGAGGGATGAGAGGACAGGGTGGGAGCAAGACAGCAAGAGCAGAAGCGAATATACAGTGATTACTCTCTCCCTTCCTTGTCCTTTATCTCCCTCCACTAATGCATTCACTCCTCTGTTTAACACAGCTTCATTCTTCCATTCCTTTTCTCAGAATAATGATTGTTGGTATTGTTTGTGATCTGCTTATTCAACAAGAAGCCCCTGTGTGATCGTGGGCTTGGAACCCTCTGCTAGAGGGGAGTCACCTGTGGGTGCAAACTGAAGGCTCAGTGCCCCCCTTCCCTGATTCTACTATAACCAATAGCCCTCCCTCGCTCGATACCTCTTATTGATAAATGCATTCTTGTGCAGTTCTAAGCACGCACAAAAGGAGTTGTATGTTTACATTCTGCACAGAAAATGTTCTGCCCTGCTCCCTCCCGGCTTGCCCTTTCACTCTTTCTAATGCCTCTTCCGAAAGCTGCCCTGAAACTGCACCTGCACAGTGTGGTATCTTCATCAATAGATTTTTATCCTTTATCTCTGGTGGGTAATCAAAATGAACTAAAAGAGTCTGTATAATTTGGGGGGACTTCCAGCTTCCCTGACAATATCCTGGTAGGAGATATCCTACCAGTGGCTTTGGAGCTTTTGTTTAATAAACTATGTTTCTCCGAGCAGCTGTTTGCAGCCATGCAGAGTATCACTCATTTGGACCTTCATCTTATGTATATTTCACTCTCCACCCTCCATAAATCAAGTCCCTTTCAATAGCTCCTTATAGCCCAGAACTCCTCATGAAGCAAAGAAAATGAAAGAGTCAGATCTAGACATGTATGTAAAGGAGAATGTGCCGTGTTTGTTTTTCTGTGCCTGGGTTACCTCGCTCAATATAACTTCTGGTTTCATACATTTACCTCCAATTTTTTTCTCTACAGCAAAATATTAAAACCCCATTGTACACACACACACACACACACACACACACATACATACATTGTCCACATTTTCATTATCCTTTCCTCAGTTGATGGGCATCTAAACTAATTTCATTTCCTAGCTAATATGAGTGGAGCAGCAACAAACAGGGCCAGGGAGTGTCTCTGGTGCAGGATGCAGAGTCTGTTGGGTATATGTGCAGGAACGATATAGCTCATCTATACGATAATTCTCCTTTGAGCTTTTGGAAGGGAATCGCTGCGATGATTTTTATGACGGTTACATCAGTATTTACTTCCACCACCAGTGGATGAAATGTTCCTATTTCCCTGGAGCATGGCTAGGACCTGTCTTCCTTTGAGACCATGGAGATGGCTGTTCTGAGCAGGGTAAGATGAAATTTCCAACAGTTTTTGTTTCTATTTCCCAATGGCTAATGGTGCTGAACAATTATTAGCAATTTATTACATTTCATCTTTATATGACTCTCTGAGTGTATGAAGAATGTGTATGTTGTAAGGTGAAAAGGTCCATCTGCCTTTTAGGTCCATTTGCTCTGTAAAATCATTTAATAATGGTGTCGCTGTTTAGTTTCGTCTATTGTTGAGTGTGGGGAATTGAACTCACCTACCATTATTGAGTTATTAACCTCTGTTTTGATGTAAACTAGTGTTTAATGGATGCACTCGAGTTTGGAGTGTATATGTTTAGAATTTAGTAATGTGTTCTTGACAGATGATTGACTTGACCAAAATGAAGTGACTTCAGTTTTATCTTTTGTTATTTTTTACTTAAGGTCTAGTCTGTAAGATACCAGGATAGAGGCTTCTGTTTGCTTCCTGTTATCATTTCCTGAGAATAATGTAACTCCTTAGTTTTTGAGAATATCAAACAATTACAATTCTTCTCCCTTCTCTTCCCTCACTGCAAATCTTCCTATATACCTTCCTTGCTCTCTTTCAATTTTAGGGCCTATTATTGCAATAACTGATGTATGCATATATGCAATATATGCCAATTTAATGTTATTAAATATTATATTTTCAGGGCTGATCTTGTAGCATTGGATAACCAATCAGTTGTTCTTCCCTTTCATCCTTTCATTCTAAGGTAGAATTTATTATTGAAGATGAGGTAGGTGGTTTACGGAGAACAGAAAGAAGGATCTTGTTTCTAAGTTATACATTTATCTGTATGTCAAGTGAGTCCATTAACCCTACATTTAATGACCAAAAGATGTGCATTAATTGACTTATTTTTCTGTATATGGCTTCCTGAAGGCGATGGAGAAAGGGGGAGGAGATACTGCCCAGTAAGGCAACCAGTACTGAGTCCAGGGGAAGGAAGCCAAGGAGTTTGGTTTCCTAGGCAGGAGGAAGAGGGAGGCCATGGCCAGTAGCAAAATTGATGCTGATTTGCAGGAGAGCTAGGAAGCATGCTGTGCATCCTAAGTAGGGGCTAGAGCCAGGGTCTATACAATAGCACTAATTGCTAGATTTCAGGGCAAATGTATTAATTTTGTAAGATATGTGTCATTATGTTCTTGAACAATTCATACATAATTGCTAAGTTCATAGAATTTTAATTCTGGCAGATCCTAAACTATGAGTGAAAACTGAATTAAGTCGGAATTACAAATGTTAAACTTTGTTTTCTGATTAACATCAATCCAGAGTGTCCCTGTGATATTCTCATAGTGAAACATGGTGGTGTCAGATGAGATGCTTGAGAAGAGTCTTGACAGAACTTTTTGGTCCAGCCTGATAAATTATCTCCCCACTCCAATCTGACGGCTTCTCTAAAAAGCTCTGTGACAAGCAGCCATGCGAACACCAGCCAAACAGGACAGTAGTAAAGGAATTGTGCCCTTAAGAACAGCTGAGGGAAAACTGTCTCCATCACTGGGGGGGGGGGGGGCTATTGCTTATCACAAGACACAATGGTGTCTCTAGAGGATTAATTGGATCATGTGTCTAAAATCCTCAGCCATTGCCATAAAGTGACAGTTTTATTGGTTTTTTCTTATTATTTCCTTTTTTGTTGGATATAGTATGTATAGGCAGACCTAATAGAATTACACCAGTCTTCTCAACAAAGACTATAAATGCCAGAAGGGACTGAGGAGATGTCTTACAGTATCTAAGAGATCACAGAAGCCAGTCCAGACTTTTATAAACACCAAAACTTTCAATAACCATAGACAGAGAAAACCAGATGTTCTATGACAAAACCATATTTAAATAATATCTTTCTATTAATCCAGAAGGAAAACTCCAATGCGAATGGGATAACTACTCCCAAGAAAAAACAAGACAGAGATAATTCCACACCATCAAATATCAAATCCAAAAGAAGACAATCACAATACACACACACACACACACACACACACACGCACACGCACACGCACACGCGCACACGCGCACACACAGTCATCTATACACACATGCACATACACACATGCACACAAGCACACACACTCACCACCATCAAGAACAACAACAACAACAATATTATAGTAGCTAACAATTATTGGTCATTAATATCTTTATACATCAATGGACTCAACTCCCAAATAAAAAGATACAGTAGATGTGCAAACAGAATCCATCTTTATGATCCATGCAAGAGACATGACAAAGATAGAAAATACCTCAGAGTAAATGGCTGGAAGGATGTTTTCCACAAATGGATTGAAGAATCAAGGTGTAGTAGCCATTCTAATATCTAATAAAGTTTGGTTTAAATTTGGACTTTCAACCAAAGTTAACCAAAAAAGATAGAGAAGGACATTTCATACTAATTAAAGAAAATGTCCACCAAGAGGATGTCTCAATTCTGAACATAAATGGCCCTAAGGCTAAGTTACCCACATTTGTTTTTTCTTATTCATTCATTCATTCATTCATTCATTCATTTAATTCATTTATTTTATATCCTGAATGCTTTGTCTCTCCTGGTCCCTAACTCACACTTCACAGAGTCCCTTTACTCATTTCTCCTTCCTTTCTCCTCTTGAGAGGTGGGGCACCTTCTGGGAATCCCCTCACCACTATACAAGTCTCTAGAGGATTAGGTTTACCCTATCCCACTGAGGCCAAGCAATATTCCTATAACCACCAAGGAAATAGAAGCAGTCATGAAAAAAATCTTCCAAACAAAAAAATCCCAGAGCCAGAGGGTTTTAGCACAGGATTCTATCAAGGGTTCAAAGAAGATATAATTCTAATATTCCTCAAACTATGGTACAAAACATAGCAGAAGGAACATTCCCAAACTAATTCTATGAGGCTATTACCAGATACCTAACCCACACAAAGACTCAACAAAGAAAGAATTCAGGCCAATCTCCCTTATTTATCATTGTTGTAAAAATACTCAATAAAATTATCCCACAAACTGAAACCAAGAACACATCAAAGATACCATCCATTATGATCAAGTAGGTTCCATCCCATGGATGCAGGGATGGTTCAACATGCAAAAATCCATTAACATAATCCACTACATAAACAAACTGAAAAAAAATACACATGTTTATCTCAGCGGAAGTTGAAAAGCCTTTGACAAAATCTACTACCCTTTCATGTTTAAAGTCTTAGACAGATCAGAGATACAACATCTATATCTAAACCTAGCAAAGACAATATACAGCAAGCACTAGTCAACATCAAATTAGACAGACAGAAAAACATATCAATTTCATTAAAGCCAGGGACAAGACAAGGTTGCCAACTTTCTCCCTATCTCTTCAATATAGTTCTTGAAGTCCTAGCCAGACTTATAAGACAACTAAAGGAGATCAAGGGGATATTATTTGGAAAAGAATAATTCAAGGTATTACTATTCAGAGATGACATGATAGTATTCATCAGGGAGCCCAAAATATTTACCAGAGAACTTCTACAACCTTCACCATCCTGATGCTTATGGTCACCTATGTATGTTTTTATCCTCTAGATTGTATTTGTAATTTGTTTCACATTTCATTTGTGAACTCATGGTTGTGGCTGAGACATATCAGGGAAGTTCTGACTATAGACTGTCCATGATTTCTGCTTTACTGTTGGATTTTAGAGATCTTATGGATCCTTGTCCAGTATTCTTTTGGTGTTGAAAACCTTAGTCAAAAGGACAAACCCAGAAGACAGAATTACTAACAGTCACAAATACTGTATCTAAACTGGACTGAAATCCTTCTTTATGGTCACATCATAGTGGCTCACTACACAACGCCAGAACTAGGAAGAGTTGCCACGTAGCCTGTCAGGTCCAGGCTAATCTAACCTGTATAGACCCAGTCTCCCACTTCTTACTGCCACGCCCTAAATATTCACATAAAATTCACAATTAGAATGTCAATGACTTACTCAAATGAGCTTATAAAGGTCTCTTACTCTCCATTGTTATTTCCCTCTATCAATAGGGCTGTCTAACCAAAATCATTCTTGTTTTTACTTAAAGGCTTTCAACACATTTTGTCTCCATATGGATGTGGCTAATAACTTAATTGGTATTGACACCTACTTGTCAATGGACAGGCCTAAATTAATGCAAGAGAAGAGGTAAATACTCATCCTGAATGGATATCAACAATAGAGAATGTCACCCTCTTTTATTTCATATCTTTGATCTGATTGTATCTCTTGACATATTGATTATGGAAACTCACTCTGTAACAGTTTGCCTCTTACACATCCAGGTAGATTTTTATTTTGATTTGGCCTAAAGAAAATTTACTAATGGTACCAATATTAAGGAAAGCATATGATTTTAAGTGTTTCTGTAATAAAACACCATGACCAAAGGCAACGTTGCAAGGAAAGGGCTTATGTCATATGACAGCTTGCAGCCCAGCTTCCGGAGAACTCCCGGCGGAACACGGGACCTCCAGCTGAAGCGCGGAGGGTGCTGAGAACTGCCTGGGCCCCCTTGATTGTGCAGGCGTCCTTATGTGAGAGGTGTAAGGGTGGTGACACCCTGTCAGCTGGCCATCCCACTTCAGCCGTCAATCAAGAAAATGTGCCACGTGCTTTCCCCCAAGCACCAAAGGAGCTTTGACTTTGCCTGAAGAAAATTTTAAATATCAATAAAGCTACAGGGATTTCACTGTTTTGAATTTTCATGAGATATTACTTTTCATTTTAAATTAAAAAAATGATATTCCTAGTTTTCTATTTGACTCATTCATCTTTTTTTCCTATTCACTCTGTCTCTGTGCTGATTGTATTTTGTTACACTTTGTTTTAATGTTTCTGTTTAAATTAATGGTATGGGGCAGCTGTGTACTGTTATGGGACCAAGACTGACATTATATTTAAAACAGCTATGGGACAAATGAGTGCAAAGGCAACAGCCTTTAAGTCCAGCATCCAGAGGGCACAGGCAGGCGGGTCTACATGAGTTAGAACGTAGCTTAGTGAATTCCAGGCCACCCAGGGCCATGCAGTGTGATTCTCAAAATAATAAGTCTACTATGCAACAATTAAAAGAATATTTAGGAATGCATCCATAGGAATCCTTTTTTTTCACTTTCTGTATTTTATTTTAGCCATGCATGCCATTTTAACATTATATTAACACCAGAGTCCAATATGTTGACCAGTGAGTAGGACAGATTTAAATTAGACCCTTGGCAGCTATGGGGTCGCTGCCTGATCCTAGGGATTTCAGTGATGGAGGATGTTCCTTCAGGCCCTGTCTCCAATCTGCAGCAAGATGTAAGCACCACACACGTCCACTCAAGCCCTCTTTGTTGTCTTCAAAAGATAAATGTACTTTTGTCTATATGTAAATCCACAAGACTATTCCCCATAAGTATCATATCCTTTCTTTCGTTTATGTTCTTTGAAGAACAAAACGTGGTCTTACTCTGTGACCC
Organism: Apodemus sylvaticus; assembly: GCF_947179515.1. Lineage (NCBI taxonomy): Eukaryota > Metazoa > Chordata > Mammalia > Rodentia > Muridae > Apodemus > Apodemus sylvaticus. The sequence continues at coordinate 209,290,250 of NC_067472.1, read as the reverse complement.
AGATGGGATTCAAGCCATTCTGAACCCACAGATGCCTCAGTTTGTAGCATCCCCCTGCCTCAGCCTCAGGTGCCGGTCACAGGCGGCAGACATCACATATGGCCGGCTTTCACTTACATCTTTGTTTATTGTTTCATTTTCCTAGGTTTGTCTTCTTTATTTTCTTCCATTTATTTTTATTTCATCTGTATTTGCTACTTCTTTACTTATAAAGCAAAACTTTCCACACTCAAATAAAAATAAACCCAAACCCAAGTATTCTTAATCTAATGCATCTGTGTTAATAGATAAGATAGCTTTCCTTAAATTTTCGTCTATCCCTACCTTTCAAAGTCAACCATAAAGTCACACCTGAAAAGTAAATGAACTTAAAAGGAAAAAATATACATTTCAAAGACAACAAATGCAATGATCAAAACAATCTACTGTACAATTTGTCAAAGGCAACAGAAGACAGCATGAAAAAGATAATCTATCTTTAAATGTATCAGTAAAAAACACTCTGAAATAAAATTATTGAGCAATACATATTTTCAGATATCTGTACATTAAGCTCTTAAGAAAAATAATAAAGAGATGTCGGTGACAGAATGGAAAATAAATGAAAACTTTTCCCAGATAACACTATGTGGGTATCAAGAATTCAAGATTAAACTTCTTAAACAAGTTTTTAAACAGAACAAAACAGTATGTTGGTCTAGGGATATATCTCGTTTGTAGAGTGCTTGCCTGGCAGGCATGAGGTCCTGGTCCTGAGTTTAATTCCCAGTACCACCTCAGGGAGAGGGAGGCATCTTTTTCCTTTCTTGGACAGAAACAGGATAGAGCATTTCTTAATAATAGTTTACTAATTGCATTAAGAAGTTATACAGGACCATTCCACAAGAGTCAAACGAATCCTTTCCACAACACTGTTACTGAACACATTACTGAAACATTATCAATTATTTGGGTCAATTTCATCTTTAAACTGTTGTAACTGATCACCTACACAAAATTATTGGGCCTGAGTTATAAACTATTTGAATCATCATGATTGTACTTCCTTTTGCAAATCTGAGTGGCAGCTCTGGCAGTGACGTGGTGGGAATGAATGAGACACTTTAAATCTCCCCTTCTGTGTGATGTAGGTCACATCTCACAGCTTCTTAACAAGGAACAACCATACTCTACTACGAGGAAAGAACTAGTAACAGCCTGCACTGCCTGTGCTATCACCGATACCCTATGTAGCTTAAGAACGGAGTATTAAGCAAAAAGTGAAAATCATTATCATTTTACCAAAGGAACAGAATACACACTGACGGCAAATGCGCTTGGTAGGGTCCCAGAGATCCCACTCGGATTCTGAAGCAAATTTTAACACAAAGCCATCTACACACAACTTCCATGGCTATTTATATTAGAAAAATTCAGAGCATATGAGGCCAGTGTGGCCTACCTTGTCAAAGATAAATATCTGCTTAATGAAAAGGTCCGCTGCTTATGCTCTAAGATCAAGAATTGACAAATGGGACCTCATAAAATTACAAAGTTTCTGTAAGGCAAAGGACACTGTTAAAAGGACAAAACAGTAACCATCAAATTGGGAAAGGATATTCACCAACCCCACATCTGATAGAGGGCTAATATCCAATATATACAAGGAACTCAAGAAGTTAGACCCCAGGGAACCAAATAACCCTATTAAAAAAACGGGGCACAGATCTAAACAAAGAATTTTCACCTGAAGAAATTCGGATGGCTGAGAGGCACCTTAAGAAGTGCTCAACATCATTAGTCATTAGGGAAATGCAAATCAAAACAACCCTGAGATTTCACCTTACACCAGACAGAATGGCTAAGGTCAAAAACTCAGGAGACAGCAGGTGTTGGCGAGGATGTGGAGAAAGAGGAACACTCCTCCACTGCTGGTGGGGCTGTAAGATTGTACAACCACTTTGGAAATCAGTCTGGCGGTTCCTCAGAAAACTGGACATGACACTTCCGGAGGACCCCGCTATACCTCTCCTGGGCATATACCTAGAGGATTCCCTGGCACACAATAAAGACACATGCTCCATTATGTTCATAGCAGCCTTATTTATAATAGCCAGAAGCTGGAAAGAACCCAGATGCCCCTCAAAGGAGGAATGGATACAGAAAATGTGGTATATTTACACAGTGGAATACTACTCAGCAATTAGAAACAACGAATTCACAAAATTTTTAGGCAAATGGTTTGATCTGGAAAATATCATCCTAAGTGAGGTAACCCAGTCACAAAAGAATACACATGGAATGCAATCTCTGATAAGTGGATATTAATTAGCCCAGAAGCCCTGACTACCCAAGGCACAAATTGCATAACAAATGACTCCCATGAAGAAGTATGGAGAGGGTCCTGATCCTGGAAAGGATTGATCTAGCATTGGAGGGGAATATAAGGACAGAGAAAAAAAGGAGGGAGGGGATTGGAGAATGGATGGAGAGAAGAAGGTTTATGGGACATATGGAGAGGGGTGGATCCGGGAAAGGGTAAATCATTTGGAATGTAAACAAAGAATATAGAAAATAAAAATATATATAAAAAAAGAAAAAAAAAGAAAAAGAAAAGGTCCGCTGCTAAAATGCCTCAACTGGCCATATCATTCCCCCGCTGCTGGAGGTCCCTAAGAAGTGGTGGTCACTTAACGTGACTTACTTGCTGTCTGCATTTAGAGGCAAATGGGACAATGGATGCCTTTTCAAATCTATTACTTTATAGTTATTTATAGAAAAGCAATCCTAAATATATTACCACTTAAAATTCCACCGTTAAGATAACCTAATTATCTTTAAATACTGAGAACACAAAGGGCCCATACATATTAGATGTGTCAAGTAGCCACTTCCTACTTTAACATTACTAGCTGTACTCTTAAAATCTCTATTGGAGAAGCAGGGATTTTCCCCATGCCTTTTGGCGATAGATTCAAAAACTTAAGTTTCAGGTCTGTAAAATTTCATGACATCTGTGGTTCTTAAAGCTAAATTATTATCTTGAATTAGCATTGCACTCATATGTTTCCTGGAATACGTCTAGAACAAAAATAAGGTAAGCAGTTCTACAAGCATTTCCTTTCCTTATTAGATAAGCAAGCTCAAATAACATAAATGCAAACAGCAGTTTAAATAAGCCTCTGTGTGTATGACAATGTATCAACCTCTTAGAAGTTTAATCACCAACACTACAAATCCATGAAGAACCAGAAAGACTACTGTATACAAAGTTCTTACTATTCACCTATTCCACTTTGAGATCAAAACAGTAATTCTTCAAGATTTAAGAAAAATAGATTTTAGGAGATTCTTTTAAATCACTGAATACATAATGTCTGTCATTAAGATAAAGAAGTTATGCTTTTTCTGTAATAATTCATTCTAATAAAGTAATTCTCTAACTCCTAATTAACACTACATTTACAAGAGTAAGGTGTGGTGCGTAATAATTAAAAAGAGTACCGCCCCGCCAGGCCTCTGCTCCAAGCATCCAGTAAAGCGTGACTCTTAAACTTGAGTAATTAACCAAATATATTTATGGTTATGAAACTCCCGATTACATAAAACCAGTTTACAGTGATAAGATATTACCCCAATATTTCTAACCTCTCAGCACACCAGAAACACATCTGTCACCATCTGGATCTGCCTGTCTCCTCCTGGGCTCCCTGGAGCAGCTCCTGGGATCCCTCTCTCTCCGCCCCTGCTTCTCTTAGCTCCTCCCCCTCTCTCCCCTCCAATCACTGACTCTCACTGACTCTCCACCCCTGCTTCTCTTAGCTCCACCTCCTCTCTCCCCTCCAATCATTGGCCTCTCACTGCCCCTTTCTCCACCCCTCCTTCTCTTAGCTCCTCCCCCTCTCTCCCCTCCAATCACTGGCCTCTTACTGCCTCTCTCTCTCTCTCTCTCTCTCTCTCTCTCTCTCTCTCTCTCTCTTTCTCTGTCTCTCTCTCTCTCTCCACCCCTCCTTCTCTTAGCTCCTCCACCTCTCTCCCCTCCAATCACTGGCCCACTGGCCTCTCACTGCCTCTCTCTCCTCTCTCTCTCTCTCTCTCTCTCTGTCTCTCTCTCTCTCCACCCCTCCTTCTCTTAGCTCCTCCCCCTCTCTCCCCTCCAATCACTGGCCTCTCACTGCCTCTCTCTCTCTCTCTCTCTCTCTCTCTCTCTCTCTCTCTCTCTCCGCCCCTCCTTCTCTTAGCTCCTCCCCCTCTCTCCCCTTCAATCACTGGCCTCTCACTGCCTCTCTCCGTCCCTCCTTCTCTTAGCTCCTCCCCCTCTCTCCCCTTCAATCACTGGCCTCTCACTGCCTCTCTCTCCGCCCCTCCTTCTCTTAGCTCCGCCTCCTCTCTCCCCTTCAATCACTGCCTCTCACTGCCTCTCTCCGTCCCTCCTTCTCTTAGCTCCTCCCCCTTCTCTCCCCTTCAATCACTGGCCTCTCACTGCCTCTCTCTCCGCCCCTCCTTCTCTTAGCTCCGCCTCCTCTCTCCCCTTCAATCACTGCCTCTCACTGCCTCTCTCCGCCCCTCCTTCTCTTAGCTCCTCCCCCTCTCTCCCCTTCAATCACTGGCCTCTCACTGCCTCTCTCTCCGCCCCTGCTTCTCTTAGCTCCGCCTCCTCTCTCCCCTCCAATCACTGCCTCTCACTACCTCAGTGTGAATGGATAGGAAATACCCTGCATCAGTAAGGGGGTTTATCAGTAGGCATTCTTCCTTGTGTTAAGTTATTTTTCTTAAAAATATGACAAGCCTTTAAAGACTTCGGGAGTGACAGCTTCAGTATCTTTTCCCTCAGTAAGTTCTGCGGTGGCTCCTCATGCTTCACGGCTTCAAGGTGGTCTTTCTCCTCCTCTTTGCTGTCTCACTGTTCACTGTCCAGAGGCTGGGGGATAAGCTGATTACCCACAAATACGTAAATATTAATTCTCTGTTTAACTCTCTTTCTTTTCCTCTTGGGTGGAGCCCTTTGTAGCATCCCCTTGGCCTGCATTTCATCATTTATGAAGTTTCTAAGAGTATGTCAAAAGTAAATACGAGCCAAGTCTTGGGGATTCCTGACAGCACATGGGGGGGGGGGGCGGGTGGCACAGAGTCAGGTGTGCCATTATCATTCCTGCTAGGTTGGACTAGCGGTGCATAGGAAACCGCAAGGATATTTTTACTTTCCCAAGTGTTTTGTCCAAGCCACATAATCTGTGTCAACTGATCCTCTACAGGCATGACCAATATGCCCCCATCTTTGATGAAGTAAGAGTTTCAGTGGTTTTCAAGGTCTTTCTAGACTCCAGCTCCACAGTAAATTCGATCACACTGATGACTGTCAGGAACTATCTGAAAGCACAAATGCGGCGTCACAGAATTCAAATTTATCAAAGCTCTCACTATTTTTGATTAGACTCTCCAGTTTTTCCTTGGCATATTCCGCCATGTCTGAATGAAGTTCAGTCCCACGATTTATTCCAAAAGGACCTAAAATTAAGGCCACTATTGTACTTAAATATCCGGTTCCACTTCCCAGGTTAAGGAAAGATAATCCTGGTTGAAGTCTCAAAGCTTCCGTAGCTTCAGATTAAATGCAAGGTGCTGACAAGTGTGTGTTCCCGCGCTTCCTGGCTAAGTCTCTGTAAGCATTGTCTCTGTAGCCTTCGCGATAGTAATCTCCGCGGTCCGCAGCTCTGAAGGCTTGCTCTACTCTTTCAGTTCGGGTGTACTGAGCTTCTTTAAGGTTCTCAATGAAGTCATCATTATCTTCCCCAGCACTCACAGCTCCTCTCACTACAGCATTGCAATCAAATCATAAGTTAAAATGTAATGAATTAATAAAAATGGCTTCCAATAATGGGTGCTTTTTCTTTTTAATATTGAACTTGATTTCCAGAAAATAAATTAAACCAAACATGCAGCAAGAAACTATTTACACATGCAGCATTGTAGATGGATTCCTGTGGCTCCGTGCTGAGTGACAAAGATCAACACCATAGATCTATACACATTTATATAACACTAATAAAAACAATTGTAGAAAGTGAGGATATGTTGCTGATGTGTAAGGAACAAGAGTAACGGGGCTGGGTAGTTAATATGTCACCAAAAAAATAAATAAAATTGTGATGTGTTTGTGGGTGGTAGACTATATGTGTTTCACTGGAAATGTATTATAAATAACCCACAAGGAAAAAAAGAATGCATCTGTTGTCCTCCTAGAGATTTGTCTAATCATATATTGTGTAATAGTTCTATTATTGTTGGAATTCTCCAACCATAGTTGGAGAAGTAATTGAAGGACGCAGGAAAACCTGCCGTGGCGATTCTGTAATGTGCTGTCCTAGCGCACGGGTGCTATTGTTCCAATATCGGGAAGCAGAGGACAGAGGCTCAGGTATGAGAAGGAACTTCCTCGGTTTGTCAATGAAAGTTTCAAGGCCAGGACTTCCATCCATCTTTTTTGACACTCTCGTGTACATTATATATCATCACAAGTCCTCTTCCTTTTGTGTTCAAAGTTCTTTTTTATTGGATATTCTCTTTATTTACATTTCTAAAGTTTTCCCCTTTCCAGGTCTCCCCTTTAGAAACCCCCTAACCTATCCCCCTCCCCCTGCCTCTATGAGGGTGCCCCCCACCTACCCACCCCCTTCCAACTGCCCTGCCATTCCCCTACAGTGGGGCATGGAACCCCCTCAGACCCAAGGGCCTCACCTCCCAGTGATATGCAACAAGGCCATCCTCTGCCACGTATGCGGCCAGAGCCAAGGGTCCATCCATGGGTGCTCTTAACTTGGTGGTCCAGTCCCCGGGAACCCGGGGGTGGGGGGTCTGGCCTATTGACACTTGCTCCCTCCGTGGGGCTGCAACCCCCCTCATCTCCTTCAGTCCCTTCTCCAACTCGTCCATCGGGGACCACCAACCTCAGTCCAATGGTTGGCTGCGTGCGAACTTCTGCCTTTGCCAGGCTCTGGCAGAGCCTCTCAGGAGCCAGACATACCAGGCTTCCATCAGTTAGTGTGAGGCAGAAAGTTGTAGGAGGACTCACTTCAGTCTTGGGAGAAAATACCAACTGCACTGATGACAGAGGGACAGGCTCGGCTGTGCAAGGGCAAGTTTTGCTCGTTTTCTGGCTCCAACAGGGATTCTGCAGTGATCGGCATTTCTGGCTGAAAGAATCTCTTTACCAAGGCTCAACGTGAAACCTTTGACAAAGTCGATAAGGAGGAGAACCGGGTCTCCTCCCCTGGTCAGAAGACTATGATTGATCCCCCCAATCCCAACCCCCCAGATCCCCCATCCCCCCCACCGAGATAATGGTTGACTTGTCCTGACTTGTCTTAGAACTTCCTCTGTACAGCAGGTCGGCCTTGAATTCAAAGATCCACTGCCTTCTGCCGCCCCATTGCTGTGATTAGAGGTTTGTATCACCACTGCCTGGCTATAAGCTGAAAAGCTATGAATCTTTTAAGAACGCTGAGTGTTAGTGACTTGCTTGAAAATAAAATCTATCTGCACTTTTCTTTTTTGTCATCTGGATAAAAGTTTGAGTGACTTGGGACTAAGAAATCTCAATGAAGAAGATGCCTCCATCAGATTGTCCAGTAGACCAATCTGTGGTGGCTTTCTCCTGATTAGTGATAGGGGCTGAGACAGGCCCCACCCATCTCCTGATTAGTGATAGGGGTTGAGACAGGCTCCACCCATCTCCTGATTAGTGATAGGGGTTGAGACAGGCTCCACCCATCTCCTGATTAGTGATAGGGGTTGAGACAGGCTCCACCCATCTCCTGATTAGTGATAGGGGTTGAGACAGGCTCCACCCATCTCCTGATTAGTGATAGGGGCTGAGACAGGCCCCACCCATCTCCTGATTAGTGATAGGGGTTGAGACAGGCTCCACCCATCTCCTGATTAGTGATAGGGGTTGAGACAGGCTCCACCCATCTCCTGATTAGTGATAGGGGTTGAGACAGGCCCCACCCATCTCCTGATTAGTGATAGGGGTTGAGACAGGCTCCACCCATCTCCTGATTAGTGATAGGGGCTGAGACAGGCCCCACCCATCTCCTGATTAGTGATAGGGGTTGAGACAGGCTCCACCCATCTCCTGATTAGTGATAGGGGCTGAGACAGGCCCCACCCATCTCCTGATTAGTGATAGGGGCTGAGACAGGCCCCACCCATCTCCTGATTAGTGATAGGGGCTGAGACAGGCCCCACCCATCTCCTGATTAGTGATAGGGGCTGAGACAGGCCCCACCCATCTCCTGGTTAGTGATAGGGGATGAGACAGGCCCCACCCATCTCCTGAATAGTGATAGGGGCTGAGACAGGCCCCACCCATCTCCTGGTTAGTGATAAGGGCTGAGACAGGCCCCACCCATCTCCTGATTAGTGATAGGGGCTGAGACAGGCCCCACCCATCTCCTGATTAGTGATAGGGGCTGAGACAGGCCCCACCCACACAGGGTGGTGCCAAGCTTGGGGAAGTAGCACTGGATTAAATGGAAAAACCAGTGTGAGCAAGCCCTAGGGATCAAGCCAGAAAGCATAATTCCTCCAAGATCTCTACTTCATTTCCTGCTTCAGGTTCCTCTGATGGACCTATAAGCCAAATATAACCCTTCCCTCCACATGTTGCTGTTGGTCAGTGTTTTACTACACCAATGGAATGAAAGAATACTATGATTCTGTGTTGCCTAGGGATTCACATTATGAAACTCAGTGCAAATAAATCATTTATAAAAACTCTGACTCTTGGTAGTCTAGAGCAGAGTTATCTGCACCAAGTTTGCAAAACTGAGCTGCAAGCAAGATATTAATAATAAATCATCATTTAAACTACTTTTTATTTATTTTTATCTTTGGCCTTTGTGTGGGTCTGTGCATGGCACGTCCTGGTGCTTGGGTTGGAGGTGATACTCCAGGTAGGCGCTGAGAATCAATCCTGTGTTTTAAGCACTTAGCCAGCTCTGGGGATCCATCCCACGTGCAGACACCCAATCCAGACACCACTGTGAATGCCAAGAAGTACTTGCTGACAGGAGCGTGATACAGCTGTCTCCTGAGAGCCTCTGCCAGATCCTGACCTATACAGAGGCAGATGCTCACAGCTAAACATCGGACTGAGCGCAGGGAGCCCAATGGAGGAGTTAGGGGAATGGCTGAAGGAGCTGAAGGGGCCTTATCTGGCATCAATGGGAGGGGAGGCCCTCGGTCCTGCAAAGACCAGGGTAGAGGAATGCTAGGGCTGTGAGGCTGGAGTGGGTAGGCAGGTGGGGGAGCACCCTTATAGAAGTAGGGTAATGAGGAATGGGATAGGGGGTTTGCAGAGGGGAACCAGGATAGGAAATAACATTTGAAATTTAAATAAATGAAAGAAAAAAGTGGGCCTATGACAAAAAGAGTGGGGTAGGAATCTGGATGTAAACTTAATAAATTAATTAATAGAAAAAAGAAAATTAAAGAGGAAGGATTCTGTTACATTAAGGAAGATATCTACCTTGCATTAAATGTATCAAAGTCAAATTGAAGCTGAATATTAGTGTGGAAATAAGTCAATTATTTCTATCAAGAAAGTTTCCTGAACTAATAATAATTTTTTCTAGTTTTTGAAAAAATAATTAAGACTGGATAGATGACTCCGGAAATAAGAATACTTACTGCTCCTACAGAGGACCCAGGTCAGGTCTAATTCTCCAGCACCCACGTGGCAGCTCATTGCCACCTGTGACTACAGTCTCGGGGATCTGATGACTGCCCTCTCGACCTCCAAGAGCTTCTGCACACACAGGCCATACACACCCACACCCTGGGACTCAACCATAAAATAAATATTCTTAAAAAGAAAAATAGTTGAAATATTATTCAGTTGTCCTCAGACTTCCTAATGTTGCAACCCTCTAAGACAGTTTTTCCTGTGGTGGTGACCCCCAACAATAAAATTACCTCATTCCTACTTCAGAACTGTAGTTTTGCTACTGTTATGAATCATAATGTAAATATCTGATGTGCAGGTTATTTGATATGTAACACCTTTCATGAACCACTAGTTGAGAACAGTTAACAGATTATTAAAATTTAACATATTATTTAATCAGAACTTATTTATTTATTGTAATTTATAGCAATTGCAATACTAGCAGCTAACATGTAAAATGTTAAGTTTTAAAAGTTTGTGTGAATATGTGTAATCTCTGCATGTGCATACATGTATGTGGCTGTGGAGGCCAGGAAATCATGTCAGGTACCCTAGAGCTGGAGTCGCAGGCAGATGTGAGGCACACAGTGTACTGCTGGGGTTTGAACTCTGGTCTTGTAAAGAGGAAGGAACCCTTTTCACCTCTCAATTATATTTCCAGCCCCAAGAGAGAGTCCTAGGTCCAATCCCTAGAAATTAGAAAAAAGAAATTTCGAGGTCACATTTCCCAAAGTTATGGATCTGTGTTTTAACCCTTTGGGGATTCTAAACATTGTCTTCCCACTTTCTGCATCATGGTGTTCCTGTGTTTTAGGATCGTGGCATGAACGACACACAGGAACTTCAGGTGGATGTTAGCTGCTCTGAGAATGGCACCAACTGAAGACACGCTACACTTCTGGGTGGGAGAGATGTTTTTAAGAGGATCTCTGTCTTTTAAGTTTTAAATGTCCACACTTTAGGATGCTCACCGAGAAAACATTCATGTTTTCAAACAAGTTTAGTGTCATGTGTTTGTAATATAAACATTGTGAAGTGGTGAGAGGAGATGTAGAGATGGGTGGGGTGGGACAGTGTGGAAGAACAGCCCTGGAAACAACTACTGGTACCACGGCGTGCAACTTGGGACAGGATATATTGGAGAAACACAACAAAGGATAAGCCTTTGTCACAAGATCAATTCTTGCTATTCCATGCCAGACGAACACCTCTCTTGTGTTCCTCTGCAACCCAAGGAAAATGCAAAACATTCAGGTTTTTATTTTCCTTTTCCACAGCTTTCAGTAATGTCTTTGATTCCTCTGAAAGTGAAGGTTTGTGCAGTCTGGGGTGAAAAAAGAAAAGTCTCTTTACTAAGTTAAAAAATTGACTAATGTGTGTGTTTGTACAGCTGCATGCTTCCGCAAACATGTGAAGGTCAGAGGAATATTCCTGGGAGTCCATCCCCCCTCTTCTGCTATGGGTATCTTGGGTTGTCAGGTGTGGAAGCAACTGCGTTCACTCACCGAGCCATGTTAACACCCCAAATTTTGTTGACAATCATTTGCCTCTCTTTATACCTAAGACTACCTCTCTGTCATCCATCCCTAGGAATGAACGAACTGAGAGGGGAGAGAAAGCATGATTCTTCCCCAGAGATATTAAAATTAAAGTTAAGCAATATTGAAGTAAAAATGGCTGTTCCCACCACTCCCTGTTTAAGTGCCCAAACATGAGCATGATTTGTTGTTCATGCATTATGACTTTATATAGACTTGATTTTCCTTAAACTTATGAACACTGGTGTACTCATTGTCATAGCCACTAATCTCATAATTATTCATATTAAACCTCTTCCTTTTGTGTTCCCACTCCCGTTCTGCGAGACGCGGCGACCCTACATCTTAGCTCACCTATTCTCCCTAACTTTCTCAGCTATGGCGTCATCACTAAACTTACCTACAAAGACAATATCGAGTCCACAGACACCACTAGTATCATTACACCCATATTTTAAAAATCAACGTGATTAGTCTTCGAGAATTTCTAATGTATACAATGTATTTTAATCATATTCTTTCCCCATCCCCCTCTCTGACCCTTCCACATTCCTTTCCAAATTTCATGTCATTTTTCTGCCCTGTAGCTCAGTGAGTCTAACTAGAGATGCCCATTAATGTTTGCTTTTAGGCCCATTCTCTGGGGAACATGCAATCTAGCAGGGACCACACCCCTGAAGAGAACCCACTCTCCTTCCCCTTGAAACCACCAAATGAAAATAACTCTTCAGGTAGGGATAAGGTCTCCGGAGATCCTCCTCTGTCCATGTTGGAATTTTGACTGGCTTGATTTTATGCAGGTCTTGTGAAGGCAACCTCTGTGACTGTCTGTCCATGAGTGTGTCTACTTCAACAAGTCTAACAGGTGTTGCCTTATAGGTGATCCCTACTTTTACTATCTTTCAATGCTTTTGTCAACATTGCCTGGGAGAAAGGATCACAAACATGTGCTTTGTTTTTGTATTTTTTTTTGTCAAATAATGTCTTAAGGAGTGAATATTCAATATAACTAATAACATTTTCTTTCTTGAAAATTTTCCTTTAGATTTTTGACCATTAGTCCCCTGAATTTCAAAACTTAAAACTGGAACATAGGTCTCCCTGAAAGTACAGTTGGCTTTCTCAAAGTTCTTCTCTCCTCTGTCTGTTTCTCCCTTGCCTGGTGACTATGAGCATGTGTTATATCATCTTTAATTACGCAAAGAGTTCACACTGATCTTCCACACTCTTTTAGACCTCTTGGGCAGTTTCAGCTCCTGACTCTCCGCCCTCTCCTTCAGTCAGTCCTGTCCCCACTACAGCATTCTCACCGCGATTAACCATCTGTGCTAACACCCCAGGTCTTCCCTCATCCTAGCTTGATCATTACACTTTATAATCCTAGTACAGGATTGAAATCAACTGGGTGCACTTGTGACAGAATATTCACACATATAAAGAAAAAAGTTGTAAAAATTAATTTGTCATTGAAAATGGTCTCTTGAGAGACCATTTACTGAATAACACATAGTATTCTATATATGTAAACTTATATTTGTAATCATTTATCTTTTTATTTCATGTCCAGTATATTATGTCCTTGCATGTCTGTGCATGTATGTGTGTGTGCATATGTGAGTGTGTGTGTGTGTGTGTGTGTGTTAGATTAGGATCTGTATATGAGAGAGAACATGTAGCTTACTTCTTTCTGGTTACTATATGTCTAAGCCCACTCATTTTCTACAATTTTTGTGATTTCATGCTTTAGAGCAGAATGGCAACTTTTAAAAATAAGCCACATTTAAAAAAATGACTGATGATATTTGGAGTAATCACCACCACCAAAGGATGGTACTCATGAGTGAATAGATATCAAAGATAGTACTCAATGTCTTACAGTGCAGCTGTGGGCCTCCACAACAGAACTCCTCAACCCTGGGGCTGAGCCTGTGGAAACTGACATAGAAGAGCTTGTTTTGAAGCCATTCCTAACCGTGGGAGACAGTGTACACTCACCCAAGTATCTTCAGGGTACAGTCTTTGTGATTCAAAGCCTCCCAGAGCACCACCAGCGTAGAGTGATCCAAAGGTGTCCAGTCCAGATTTAAGCTCTTCAATGCTTGCAGGTGGTGAGAGCCAAGGCCAGGTCTTCACAACAGCCACACTGAGCTCACACTGGTGTCACCTGTGTGAGCAGAAGCATTCCAGAAAAAGAATGTGTTGTTCAGTGCCAGTTCCAGGCATCTGCGCAAAGATCTAGCCAATCCCAAATGTCCACGGCAGCAACACTGAGCAAATCCTTGATTCAAATCAAAGACGTTGAGAGCCACAAGTTGAAAACTGTTGTTATAAATGCTTAGCGCTATTCCTATGTGTTAGCTTAGCTCTCAAGCCTCATCAAAGAAGCTTCCTTTTCTCATGGACTGGATGATATGGAGACTCACAGTCAAATTCAGAGAGTATACACTGTACTGTACAAAGGCTCAGATGAGGCCCTGGCATCAATCTCTCCCCTCGAGACCCAGGGGTACAACAGGAGAAGGGGCAGAAAGATTAGAAGAGCCAGATACTGTGGTGGGTGAGACGTGACAGGAGTGCTGCATCGAATCGCATGGCACTGCCTGTTCAAGACCTGTGCATGCCATGAAAACTCGTGAGCCTGTGCTAGTTGGACTGCTTAACTCTATTAAGCCTCGGACATTTCCTCAGAAAGCCATGAGCCCTCCCACCGCAGCAGTTAGTAGAAACTCACCCAAGACTCTGCAGTTTACAGTTAGGATGACGCAGAGCTTCACGGGGCTCTGACACCAGTGTCTTGTGTGTTATTGTGGTCCAGTTTCAGGGTCCTTAGATTTTTATTGCAAGTAAGGACAGTAGAGATCTCTTCACAGCCTTCTGAAGTTAAATAGCAACCAGACAACCTGGGGAAACATACATGGAAATACAATTACGCCCCAATCCCTTTGTTTCATTTTTAATTTTATATTTTAGACCTTCATATGAGTACAGTTGTCTACATTACTTCACCTCTCCCTCTAATTTCTTACAGTTTCCCCTTCCAAACTGACAATCTCTTATTTAATTATTCTCATTACATGCACGTGCGTGCATGCACATATGTACATGCATGTGCGACCTAATAAGTACATTTAACTTTGCATGTATGTACATATATCCAGGGGGATGGATAACCTAGGTCAGAGCTTCCCCTGGTGGAGACTGATTCTCTCTCTCCCATCAGCCATTGATCACATTGCATTTTCCACATTTCCAGGTTTTTTGTTTTGTTTTGTTTTTTAGATAGAATCTCATGTAGCCCAGTCTGACTGCAGACTCATTACACAGCTGGGAATGACTTTGAACTTGTAACCATCCTGTCCTTATCTCCCAGTACTAAGATTATAGGCCTGTAGTTGCCATAGCTTTTATTTAAGTCCTTGCTGGAGAATCAAATTCAGGACCCTGTGTATGCAAAGTAAGCATTCTAGGAACTGAGCTACATTCCCAGTCCAGGAGATTCCATCTTAACAGCTTGGCTTACTTATATGAACCAGAAATTCCCATGTGGGGTCTTCTGCTCCGTGTTGGCTCACCAAAGCTCTTCTATTTGGGTCTCATTATGTGCTGTTCCTACTCTTATCCCCCTGGTTATAATACATATACCTTAAAAAATCAGTGGAGCTACCTTATCACTGATTTCAGATTCAGGTGCTGAGAACTTCTCCCAGTAAATACTATAACATGTCCTCAAAACCTTCCTGAGCCTGAAGCTCATAGTTCCCCATGACACTTTAAATGATAGAGATGCCGGGGGACAAAAGATAGTAATAAGACAGTCAAGAATGAAGAATACTTAGATGATGCATAGATGTTACTCTAGATATTAGGCAGATGTATGTTAGATGAATAATGAACATATATAAATTAGTAGATATATAGACTGTAATGTATAGTGATTTGCAGATGAATATAGGAAGAGTTTGATGATTTGTACGTAAAGACAATAAGTGGTAGACAAGGGAGATGTTAACTTCATAGATGACAAATAATAGGTGGGTGCATATGAGAGGCAGATAGATATATAAATAGACATGAAACACATGCATAGAATCATGATTGATGGAAGTATACATATATATGGATTTATGCAGGGATATATGTGTGTATAAAATAGCTCTCAAGCAGGGAAGATTTTTTTCTTGGTTTTTTTTTTTTTTTTGACACAGGGTTTCTCTGTATAGCCCTGGTTGTCCTGTAACTCACTCTGTAGACCAGGACTCAGAAATCCACCTGCCTCTGCCTCCTGAGTGCTGGGATTAAAGGCGTCTGCCACCACTGCCCAGCACAGGAAAGAATTTTATCCACCAGGGGATGCATATAGCATCTAGATGTATTTTGTATTGTCACCCTAGGCCAGAGGGTTCTACTGACATCTAAGTGATATAGACATGCTACTATAAACCTCTACAAACCACAGAACAGCCACAATAAAATACCAATAATGTAAAGATTTTGAAACTGTGATGTTCATAAATAAACACAACATCTTTGTGCCTGGTATGCATACATGTCCATAGTCTCAGTTCTGTCAGATGAGGACTATACTTACCCTTCTTACCAAGAGAGAGGTGTAAGAAAAATCTCCTATATATCCCTCGTTTCATTAAGTTCCAACTCAGGGGCAGCATCCAATACAGCTCTTGTTCTAACAACGCGTCGGATAGAGACTATGGTCAGCAAGTCATTGAGAATCCGTGGAGGACCAGATGGGATAATCGTAGCCTTGTTTCTTCAAGGAAACCTCATTCTCTGTGGTGTCTTAATCTGTTTGGCCTGCTTTGATGAAACATTAGACTGGAGAGTTCATAAACAGATGTCAGTTACGTAGTTAGAAAGTCTAGAAAGCCAAGATCAAGATATAAGCTGATTTCTACAGTATGTGGGAAAAGCCTGACATCATGGCTCAGAGATTTACCTTCTTTTTCATTTGTGTCAGTGTGCATGTGACCATGTGAGTGTATATATACATTTTGGGGGAAGGTGGTCCCCATGGAGGCCAGTAAAGGAAATAGGTTCCCCTGATGCTGTAGTTATAGGTGATTGTGAACATGAGTGCTGGCATGCAGATCCTGGTCCTTATGATTCACTAACAAGGGCTCTCAATCCCTGATTCGTCTCTTAAGCCTTGATAGAGTGTGAATGTTTTGTCGTGTGCTGAAGCAGTCGTTTCTGGAGACTCATCCTCACAAGCCAATGACCCAGGCCTCCATGTCTTAAGATAGTTACCATGGGTGGCAGGCTAAAGTCAATTTCTGAAGTGGCAACCATATTCAGGCAATTTTTCCCTCCTATCTTCTGAATGTCAACATCTGAAATAGCACGCCCAGCCGTGAATGAAAACAGCCCTGCCATAACTCCTTGAGGGTATAGATCTTTCAAAGCTTCACACAGAAGGTGCACCAAAGTATCTTCCAGGAAATTTGAACCCAGATCAAGCAGGGAGAGGTGTTTATTGCTCAAAAGCACTTCATACAGACTGCCACAGGCAGAGAATGTGAGACAGCAGTAAAACAACCCGAAAGAGGATTACATGTCAGCAACTCATATACTGTTGCTCATATAACATTCACATGCCTGCTCAGTCTTCCATGTTCTTCCTATACCGAATTTTTACTTTGCATGAAAAAATTTGAAATGATCTGGTGAGATGGCTAAATACCCTTGCTACCAAGGGTATCTGAGAACCTGCTGTGGATCCTTACTATAAGGTATCAGTCCCCCAGGAACTGATGGCTTTCAGAGCTTGGCACCAAATGGGGGACTCCGTTTCTCACTGGGGCTTCCCTCTCCCTGCCTGCCTTATTTGGGACTGTGTCCCTAAACACAGATGACAGGCCTTGTGTGGCCTTGTCTAAAAAGTGACAGTGTACAGAGCTCTCTGCCATGGTATAACTCAGCACATGCATCCCAATCTGGCTCCCACCGGGATGATAATTCGGTCCTGTACTACAACCAATCAGCCCATACTGCTCCCTTGATGGCATGACCAATTTGCCCTTTTACCTGTACCCCTAAAAAATCCCTTCTGTGCCCTATCCCTGAAACAGTAATCTAGACTTGTCTTGCTGCAGTGGTCTCTGTAGGTCATTCTGTCCACATTCATGGCCATCTGAACTGTGCTCTCCACCCCTGACCCCTTTTTCCTCTCAGACTCGTAGCCAACAGCCTCTAGCAAAAGAAGCAGGGCACAAGAACCTGAGTGAATTCACACACAAATGGAAGCAAAGAACCAACTCCCACAAGGTATCTTATGTCCTCTATATGTTTGTGAGTTCTCCCCCCTCTTAATTAAAAGATAGAAACATTTTCAAGAAAAGTTTGGAAAAACCAGTTCATCCCAGATGTTACCGAAATCGACTGTTGATTTATCTGACAACTTACTTACAGAACAGTCAATCAACTAAAACTTCTATACATATCAGAAATTCATCATCTATGGAGAATCCGATTCTAGTGGAGTATCTTCCATGAAGCTTTTTCATTATTTCATTTTGGGGTGTGTGTCTGTGTGTGTGTCTGTGTGTGTGTGTGTGTGTGTGTGTCTGTCTGTCTGTCTCTACATGCATGTAGCGGTCAGAGCAAAGCTCAGATGTCATACTCTGTAATACAAGGAATCCCCTTTGAGATAGCATCACTCACTAGCCTGAAACTAATGTATTAGACTTGGCTGGTCGTCCCACAAGCCCCAGGCATCCATCCTGCTGTCTCCAGCTCTTCAGTGTGTCACATGAATACTACTACATGTATTAATTTGGGTTCTCTAGAGTCACAGAATGTATGGATAGTCTTTATATAGTTAGGGAATTTGTCAGTGAGTTACAGTCTATAGTCCAACTCCCTAACAATGGTCAGCAGCAGCTGTGGATGGAAGTCCAAGGATCTAGCAGTTTCTCAGTCTCATGAGGCAAGCAAGCAAGGAAGAGTGAGAGAGAATCTTCCTTCTTACAATGTCCTTATATATCTCCAGCAGAGGGTGTAGCCCAGATTAAAGGCTGTAGGTCTCCAGCAGAGAGTGTGGCCCAGATTAAAGGTGTGTGCATCCATGCCTTTAATCCCAAATGATTTTGAATTTGGAGATCTCCTTGTTTTAGCCACTATGCTTCAAGATCTCCATAACAAGATCCAGGTCAGAAACTTATATCTCTGAACCTCCAATTCTAGACTGTAGTTCATTCCAGATATAGTCAAGTTGACAACCAGGAATAGCCACTACACTACACCTGGCTTTTTCACATGTGTTCTGGTGATCAAATTCAGCTCACCATGTTTGAGTGGCCAAGTGTTTTTACCAACTTACCTATCACTCCAGCTAAATCCTATTATTTTAAATAGTTTTCCTAATGCTGTTACTTGTATGGATTTAAGACTAGTATTTTAAAGACTCATATTTAAGGCAACTCATGATCAATGTAGCTCTTTATAATTACTAGTCACCATGTGTAATTTAATTTAATCTCCTATATAATAACAAGTTCTAATTAACCTTTGACTTCTTATAAGGCAGTCCCCCTTTCTTTTACAAGCTTTACTTCATGACTGGAGAGATGGTTCAACACTAACGACCACTTTCTGATCTTGTAGTGGACTGGGGTTCAGTTCCCAGTACCGCATAGCACTCACTGGTACCCATAACCTCCTATGACTACAGTCCCAAGGGACCAATGGCCTCCTTTGGCCTCTGCAGGTTCATGCACATGGGTGCACATAAACTTCTGAAAGCACACACCACAATACACGTAAAATTAATAAGTAGATTTTAAATATCTAGTTTACTACATATTAAACATTCCTAAATATAAATGGAAGTTCTTGATCCTCCAAAATACAAAAGGTTTTCAAAATCACACAATGCTTCAATAAGAAAATTCTATAACTGTGCTTGTGTATTCAGGTCAGGTCAAAACACCAAGGCACTGAAAATATTGTGGAAAAACTACCACCAAGCCATGTGCACCAATTTTATGCAGCATGTAAAAAAATTTCTTAGGGACCATTACCCAGACTGATAATATGTAAATATTCCAAAAGAAATTTAAATGAAATATGAAAGAATTCTGGTCTCTTCATAAGCAGTCCACAAAAGAAGGTTAATCTGAACTAGTTTTCTTTGATAAACAGATGTCTCTATAATGGTCAATATTCAACATTCCTACATTTTATATACATGCTCATATCTGTAAACTGCACAGGCATGCTTTACTGCATGAACACATGATCACCGAGGTGATAATAACGTGTGTCATATATTCCTCCTCTTCTACAAACCTAGGTATCTTTGAGCACATTCTCCATCTTAAGGCCTTTGATTGATGAAATAGGAAGTTATCTAGTATGGCTTCCCTGGGACCACAGGCTGGCAAACTTCTCCCATGAGAAATAAACTTCAACCTCATGGCCTGAGACAGCTTATAGTGATACAGGAAAGATATAGGAAGCTGTGCCTTGGAATCGATTTTTCTTGTTTATATTCTCCTCTAACCTAGTAACCAATCTCTTTCCAGATGCATCATCTTTATTCATGACAATTGTCAGTATTCTGTCTAAGCTCCGCCCCACACCTACCTGGCAATAGCCAGGTATGCCCCGCCCCAGACATCTGGCCCATTATAAAAGGAGCTACTTGCTCCTCTCTCTCCCCCCCCCCAATCCTACTCTCACCTCTCTGCCCCTTGGGCTCCACATATGTGACATAACATAGGAACATGCACCCACACAATACCAAATAAATAACTAAATAAATAGTTAATTAATTAATTCAAGTTTCTGATAGGAGCTATGGTATTCCAAAGAAATTAAAGGTGGTTTGTTCTTGTGTTCTCTTCTTGGTCATTTCTATGGCCTCAATCACTAACTGAACTTTTTCCTTAAGGAAATGGATATTATAATAAATTTGTTGATGTTGATGATGGTGATGGAGAAGATGATGAAGAAGATGACAGGGATAGAAAAGATGAAGGTGGTAATAATAATGAGCAAAGTTAGTATATGTTTTGCTCTCCTAAATATAAAAATTTTGCTTGACTCTACATATAGGGTATACTGTACATATAGGGTACATATAGTCAGTATATAAATAAATATACATAAAATATATATAACATATAAACATACATGATATATTTTTAATATGTTAAAGTACAAAATAAATGTAGTTATAATTAAATTGAGAATATTTAAATTAAATTTATTTAAATACAAAATAATTATATATAATTTATAAATATGTTAAAATATATGAGCTTAACTATATATGTGTGCAGTATATATAAATACAAATTATCTGCCTGTTATGTGGAGTCTCAAACATTTTGAAGATTTTGATTTTTATAGGTACTGTCAAAGGTATTTAAAGGGCAGAGGGTTCTTTTTAACTTAGTATAATGTATTAGATTAAATTTACCCCTATGGTAATCTTTCTAATTCTAAATTTTTTTCATTCATTATTTATTTTTTTGTCACCATACATCCTGATCTCAACCCAGCTCTACTCCCAGTAGTTCCCTCACACAGCTCCACCCTCCACTGCCCCATGGCCTTCTCCTCTGAGAAGGAGGAGGAGGCCCCTCCTGGATTCCACCCCACCCTGGTACATCAACTTGCTGAAAGAGTAAATGCATCCTCTCAAGCTGAGGCCAGACAAACAACCCAGTTAGAGGAACAGGATCCACACCCTGGCAACAGAATCAGGGAGTCCCCCGCCCCCAATTACAGAGGGAGCTGCATGAAAACCAAACTGTTCATTGGCTCTATATGGGGACGGGGAGGGGCTGTAGGTACAGTCTATGAATGCTCTTTTTTTGGTGGTTCAGTTCCTGGGATCCCCAAAGGTCCAGTTTAGTTGACCCTGCCAGTCTTCTGGCGGAGTCCCTATCTGCTCCAGGTACCTCAATCCTTCCCCCAACTCTTCATTAAGATTCCTCACACTAATAAGTGGTTATTAACCTAGAAAACTGGAATACCCAAAACATAATCCACACATCAAATGAGGTACAAGAAGAAAGGAGGACTGGCCCCTGGTTCTGGAAAGACTCAGTGAAACAGTATTCGGCAAAACCAGAACGGGGAAGTGGGAAGGGGTGGGTGGGAGGACAGGGGAAGAGAAGGGGGCTTACGGGACTTTCGGGGAGTCAGAGGCTAGAAAAGGGGAAATCATTTGAAATGTAAATAAATTATATCGAATAAAAAAAAAAAAAGATTCCTCAAGCTCCATCCAATATTTCCCTGGAGGTATTTGCATCTGCTTCCATCAGCCGCAAGGTGGAGCCTTTCAGGGGACAGTCCACTAGGCTCCTGTCTTCAAGCATGACAGAGTATCATTAATGGTGTCAGGGATTGGTTCTTGCCCATGGGATGGATCTCAAGTTGGGCCAGTCATTGATTGGCCATTCTCTCAGGCTCTGTTCCATCTTTGTTCCTGCAATTATTCTGGACAGGGCAAATTTTGGGTCAGAGGTTTTGTGTGTGGTTTGGCGTCCTTATCCTGCCAGTGTGAGTCCTGCCTTACAACAGGAGGTGTCCACTTCAGGCTCCATATCCCACACTGCTAGACGTCTAAGTTATAGTCACCCTCATAGACTTCCGGGAGCATTCCTCATCCCAGGTTTGTGGTACATCCTAGAGATGACCCCCCCCCCAACTGCTGCTGAGTTCCTTTAACTCTCCAGGCCCTCTCCCCCTGGCTCTCCCGATGCCTGATTCCCACTGCCCCTGCTCCTATCCTCATCCACACTCCCATCAAGTTCCTTCCCTCCACCGACCTCGGATGAATATATTATTTCCCCTTCAGTATGCAATGCAAGCATCCACACTTAGTCCCTTCTTTTCACTTAGCTTCTTTGGGTCTGGGGATTGTAGCATATTTTATCCTGCACTTTATGGCCAATGTCCACTGATAAGTGAGGACACAGGATGTGTGTCTTGCCAGGTCTGGGTTAGCTCACTCAGGATGTTCTTATCTTTTCTTCCTGTTTTCAAATTTAATTGTATTTTCTTTTACTTACTCACTTTACATCCCGCTCACTGCCCTCCTCCTAATCACCCCTCCTACAACCCTTCTCCTTCCTGTTTCTCTCCCCCTTTCTCCTCTGAGCAGGTGGGGACTCCCATGGGATCCTCCCAACCCTACCATTTCCAGGCTCTGCAAGGCTATGCATTTTTCTCTCTCACTGTGGCCAGACAAGGCAGCCCAGCTTGGTTCTTGACTATGGTATTGGTCTCAAGTCAGGCTCCATCCTCCATGCCTGAATTTCTTGTAGACAGGATAAATTTTAGGTTGAAAGTTTTATGGGTGAGTTGGTGTCTCTATCACTGCACTGGGGTTCCTATCTGACTTTAGTGGGAGGCCTCTTCAGATTTTCTATCACAAATGTAATGAGTCACAGCTCAGGATGTGCCCATTGATTCTTGGCTGTCTCTTGTATGCCATGTCTCTGTCTTGTTCTGGAGATATCCCCCACCTCCTCACCCAAGTCAGTTGCAGATTTCTTTTCATTCTCATGGCCATATTGCCATCTCTTCTTTCCTTTCCCACACCTGATCCTGATCCACATGTTCCCCTCTCCACACACCCCCTCCCAGCTCCCCCTCCCTCTGTCTCTTATGAAAATTTCAGGATGATATTTTCTAGCACCATCTATTTGCTTGCAAATGTCATGATGTCCTTGTTTTGAATAGCTGAGTAGTATTCCATTGTATAAATGAACCACATATATTTTATCCATTCTTCACTTGAGAGACATCTGGATTGGTTGGTTCTACTTCCTAGTTATTTAGAACATAGTTGAACAAGTGTCATTTTGGTAGGCTAGGGCATTTTTTTTTGGTATATGCACAGGAGGGTATAGCAGGGTCTTGAGTTAGAACTATTCCCAAATTTCAGATAGATGATGAAATTGATTGCCAGAGGCATTGTACAAATTTGTACTCCTACCAGCATGGAGAAGTATTCCCCTTGCTCCAGATTCTGGACAGCATGTGCTGTTGGTTGAGTTTCTTACCTTAAGCATTCTGATGGGAATAAGGTGGAATCTTGGAATCATTTTGATATGTGTATCCCTTATGACTAAAATGGAACAGTGTTTCTGGGCCATTATAGAACAACAGTTCTCACAGAGCTGGAGTCACAGACAGAAGTGAGATCCCTAACATGAATACTGAACACCAAAACAGGGTCCACAGAAACAGCAGCCTGTGGTCTGTGGAACTCTTCTTTAAACATTTTGTAAGAGCAATTGTAGTTTGAGTTAGATGGTTTTAATGAATAAATGTGGAGAGAGAGGGCAGCCTTGTCTAGTCCCGAATTTTAGTGGGATTGCTTCAAGTTTCTCTCCATTTAGTTTGATGTTGGCTACTGGTTTGCTGTATATTGCTTTTATTATGTTTATGGGCCTTGAATTCCTGTTCTTTCCAAGACCTTTAACATGAAAGGATGCTGAATTTTATCAAATGTTTTTCAGCATCTAATGAAATGATCTTGTGTTTTTTTTTCTTTGAGTTTGTTTATGTAGTGGATTACATTGATGGATTTCTGTATATTGAACCATCCCTGCATCCCTAGGATGAAGCCTGCTTGATCATGGTGAATGATCGTTTTGATGTGTTATTGGATTCAGTTGGCAAGGATTTTATTGAGTATTTTTGCATCGATAATCGTAAGGGAAATTGGCCTGAAGTTCTCTTTCCTTGTTGGATCTTTGTGTGGTTTTGGTATCAGCGAATTTGTGGCTTCATAGAATGAATTGGGCAGTGTTCCTTCTGTTTCTATTTTGTGGAATAGTTTGAAGAGTATTTGTGTTAGATCTTCTTTGAAGGTCTGATAGAATTCTGCACTAAAACTATCTTGTGCTTTTTTTTTTTTTTTTTTTTTTTTTTGGTTGTGAGATCGTCAATGACCACTTCTATTTCTTTAGGGGTTATGGGACCATTTAGATGGTCTCCCGGATCCTGATTAAACTATGGTAGTTGGTATCTGTCTAGGAAACTGTCCATTTCATCCAGATTTTCCAATTGTGTTGAGTATATGCTTTTGTAGTAGGATATAATTTTTTTTAATTTCCTCAGTTTCTGTTGTTATTTCTCCCTTTTCATTTCTAATTTTGTTAACTTGGATACTGTCTCTAGGCCCTCTGGTTAGTCTGGCTAAAGGTTTATCTATCTTGTTGATTTTCTCAAAGAACCAGAAGCTATGAATACTCAAGACACAATTAGCATATCAAATGATTCCCAAGAAGAAGGAAGGAGAGGGCCCTGGTCCTGGAAAGGCTTGATGCAGCATTGTAGATTAGTGCCAGGACGGAGAAATGGGAGGGTGGTGATTGGGGAATGGGCAGAAGGAAGAGGGCTTGTGGGGCTTATGGGGAGGGGAGAACCAGGAAAGGGGAAGGCATTTGGAATATAAACAAAGAATATAGAAAATAAATAAAATAAAATAAAATAAAATAAAATAAACTGTATGTGAATTAGCTTTATAAAGGGCTAAGTCAATAAGTATATGATAGAGAAATTATATATATGTAAAATATGTATATATGTGTGTGTGCATGTGTATGTGTGTATTTGTGTATATAAGTATATTGTGTATGTGTTTATATGCATATATATATATATGGAGAGAGACAGAGAGACAGAGAGAGCTGTGTGTATCACAACATGAAGAAGCAGGATGGGTAATGGATGATGATTGTGGATTATGAAGAGGTTACGAAGGCATCACCTCACATCCATGCCACTCGACAGCAGAATGTAACTCAGCTGATGAGAAACTGACATTCTGTAGCGTGAAGCAGAGAAAAACCTGAAAATTATAAGTAATTTTCTCAACAGTCATTACTTATAATCATAAGGTATTCAAGGAGATCAAATTTGAAAGGTATCCAAGATTGTAGAAAAAAAAAAAACAGCCAGAAAACAGAGCTTTTTTTCCCCGATATATTCTTTATTTATATTACAAATGATTTCCCTTTTCCTGGCTCCCCACTCCCCGAAAGTCCCATAAGCCCTCTTCCCTCCCCCTGTTCCCCCATATACCCCTTCCCACTTCCCTGTCCTGGTTTTGTCCTATACTGCTGCACTGAGTCTTTCCAGAACCAGGGGCCACTCCTCCGATCTTCTTGGACATCATTTAATATGTGAATTATGTCTTGGGTATACTTTCTAGGCTAATATCCACTTATCAGTGAGTGCATGAATGATTGATCTTTTGAGACTGGGTTGCCTCACTTAGTATGATGTTCTCCAGCTCCATCCATTTGTCTAAGAATTTCATGAATTCATTGTTTCTAATGGCTGAATAGTACTCCATTGTATTTATATACCACATATTTTGTATCCATTCGTCTGTTGAGGGACACCTGGGTTCTTTCCAGCTTCTGGCTACTACAAATAGAGCTGCTATGAACATAGTGAAGCATGTGTCTTTATTGCATGCCGGGGAATCCTCTGGGTATATGCCCAGGAGCGGTATAGCAGGGTCCTCCGGAAGTGTCATGCCCAGATTTCTGAGGAACCACTAGACTGATTTCCAAAGTGGTTGCACCATCTTGCAATCCCACCAGCAGTGGAGGAGTGTTCCTCTTTCTCCACATCTTCACCAACACCTGCTGTCTCCTAGTTTTTGACCTTAGCCATTCTGACCGATGTGAGGTGAAATCTCAGGGTTGTTTGGATTTGCATTTCCATAATGATTAATGATGTTGAACATCCCAACTCAGCTCTTCATAGAGCTAGAAAGAGCAATTTTCAAATTCATCTGGAATAACAAAAAACCCAGGATAGCTAAAACTATTCTCAACAGTATAAGAACTTCTGGGAGAATCAGTATCCCAGACCTCAAACATTACTACAGAGCAATAGTGATAAAAACTGCATGGTATTGGTACAATGTCAAGTACAAAATCAATGGAATAGGATTGAAGACCCAGAAATGAACCCACACCCCAAATGGTCACTTTGATTTTTGACAAAGGAGCTGAAAGCATCCAGTGGAAAAAAGATAGCCTTTTCAACAAATGGTGCTGGTTCAATTGGAGGTCAGCATGCAGAAGAATGTGAATTGTTCCATTCTTATCTCCTTATACTAAGCTCAACTCCAAGTGGATCAAGGACCTCCATGTAAAACCTGACACACTGAAACTAATAGAAAAGAAACTGGGGAAGACCCTTGAGGACATAGGCACAGGGGGAAAGTTCCTGAACAGAACACCAATAGCTTATGCTCTAAGATCAAGAATTGACAAATGGGACCTCATAAAACTACAAAGTTTCTGTAAGGCAAAGGACACTGTCAAAAGGACAAAATGTCAACCAACAGATTGGGAAAGGATCTTCACCATCCCTAGATCTGACAGAGGGCTAATATCTAATATATACAAAGAACTCAAGAAGGTAGAACCCAGAGAACCAAATAACCCTATTAAAAGTGGGGTACAGAGCTAAACAAAGAATTTTCACATGAAGAAAACAGAACTTTAAGATGAAATTTCTGTATTGTTTACATTGAGGAAAGAGACCCTTCAGATCCTACAAAATTAACAAATATTGCACAGATATGGGTGTGCAGACTAATTGAAGATGCCAAGATATATTTCTATGGACACTGCACTCTATGGTTGAAAGACAAAGGAATCTTATTGGGCAGAATAACTTTATCGCTGTTTTCTGACTTTCATAGTTTTTTTTTTAATTACTAAGTTTCTTTTTTTTAAATTTATTGATATATTTATTTACATTTTAAATGATTTCCCCTTTTCTGGACTCCCACTCCCCGAAAGTCCCATCAGTCCCCTTCCCTCCCCGTTTTCCCACCCAACCCTTCCCACTTCCCTGTTCTGATTTTGTTCTATACTGCTTCACTGAGTCTTTCCAGAACAAGGGGCCACTCCTCCGTTCTTCTTGTACCTCATTTGATGTGTGGATTATGTGTTGGGTATTCCAGTTTTCTAGGTTAATATCCACTTATTAGTGAGTGCATACCATGATTCATCTTTTGAGTCTGGGTTACCTCACTTAGTATGATGTTCTCCAGCTCCATCCATTTGCCTAAGAATTTCATGAATTCATTATTTCTAATGGATGAATAGTACTCCATTGTGTATATATACCACATTTTTTGCATCCACTCTTCTGTTGAGGGATACCTGGGTTCTTTCCAACTTCTGGCAATTATAAATAGGGCTGCTATGAACATAGTAGAGCATGTATCCTTATTACATGGTGGGGAATCCTCTGGGTATATGCCCAGGAGTGGTATAGCAGGATCTTCTGAAAGTGAGGTGCCCAGTTTTCGGAGGAACCGCCAGACTGATTTCCAGAGTGGTTGTACCAATTTGCAACCCCACCAGCAGTGGAGGAGTGTTCCTCTTTCTCCACATCCTCGCCAACACCTGCTGTCTCCTGAATTTTTAATCTTAGCCTTTCTGACTGGTGTAAGGTGAAATCTCAGGGTTGTTTTGACTTTCATAGTTCTAAAATCATAGCCAGGATCTCTACTTATTGATAAACTGTGGAACACTAATGATCCCAGCCGAGATGTGCACCATCAGTGTAGACATTATGTGCACCATTAACTATATCCAATTGGATTTAAGATATTCCCACACAACCAAAACCTGTGCTTCAGGGTTATCAGGGAACTTTCTTTTGTTCTCTTGTTGATAGATATGATCTAAGGAATCATTTTTTGGGCCATGCAGTACTGCTGTGGATCACTTTCCAAGGGGCAAATTATTTTCCAGTGCATAGATACTTATAACTGTTCAATGTTCACATTTATTTTTAAAGTGGGTGTATAATGTTTAATTTAAATAGTAATTTTTCTTCTCCTGGTAATTATATTTCTTTAATACTCCCTTTAAAACTACCTTTGTTTATACCTGAAATATTTCTCAGCTATCAAGCAGTTATGAAAATGAATTCATAGCAATTCTCTCAAAATGGAACATCTGGCATGGGTGTAACAATCACTTTTCTGTATAATTCCACCTAGGTAATGAAAAACCATTCTAGTTCATATGATTTACAGTTTTCCCTGGTGTACCAATTTTTATCGTGCCAGATACCAGAAGCCTTCCTTCCAAAGTGCACCAAAACCTATTTGCATATATTTTGGATATATATTCCATTATAATCATTATATTTGGAGTGGTATGATTTTGAAATCACATATTGAAAGATAAGTGATTAAGATAATTTCATCTTCTTCCCTAGGAATTTATTTTTATTTTCGCCTCCTATATGATGGATGCCACAAAGGCATCCAGCATTTAAATTCCATGTGATATTCTACCATATTCTGAATTCTATCACAGGGATGAATGCATTTTTCACATACATACACAAAAGCAAAACATTTGGTACATAAATAATGAAAACTTAAGATTAACAATATCTGTTTAGTTGTGTTTTAATTATTTCTCCTCCATTCCTAATCATATTATTTCTGAATGCTCATCCAAATATGAAAAAAATGACAACCCTAAATCCCACATTGCAATTTCCTGATGTTGATAATTAACCATGTGTACATGAAAAACACAGCCCAAACTAAATTTTGTGTAGCATCCAACACCAGTAAACTATAAGAGTGCCCCATTGTCACTAATTACTTAGATATCCCATACAATTTATTTCCTCAGAGTTATTTTAGCACCACATTCTTCACTCAGATTCACAGTCTAGCTTGAAGCCAGTGTTGATTAATGTTTGTCTATAAAAGAGATCCATGAATGTTAAACCCATGTAAACCATAATTATTACAACCTATATACCCTACAATTTAAATTTATCTTGTACCAAAATGTCCTAAATTGAAACAATTGAAAGTAACTGGATTCAAAGAGCACTGGGAGATATTTTACCTAGAGTGTAGATCTGATGTGAACATTACATACTGAATATAATAGTGTGTACAGTATATGTTTTAAAGAGCCGACTACACAAGAATAAAATTGGCCCTTGATATATTCAAAGTATGGCAGAGTTTAAAACTCCTAGTATAGCTTCTGGTGAGCAGAAAGGGGCAGAGTACTGGGAAACAAGCACTCATGGCCACGTTGGCATTGACCAGCCATGTGTCTGCTTTATCCTGGAAAGAAAAACACATCATTAAGACAAAAGATGTTCCATAAAGACCTACAAAACTGCTCACTAGGACAAGAACACGCCCCGTGGCCTTGGTTTCATGACGTGACTTTGTAGCCAAGGATCTGTGAACATGTCGGACCTTCTGCTTATGCTTGGCTAAGATCAGCACCATGAGGCCACTGGCCCACACCATGAGTCCCAAGCACAGGACATCACTGGAGGCCAATATGATCACATACACTCTGTAAGTTTGTTTGGAACGATTGATTGCTAAACAGTACAACAATTGTCTAAATTCAGTAAGATTTCCTTTATCTCTCATGTCAGTCACTGTCATGATTATGAAGCTATTTACAAGCAGACACAGGGACCAGCACAAGGCCAGGGAAGTACCAATCATTTTGGGGATTCTGGCCTTGAGCTGTGCAGACATAGAATTGGTGGAGCTAATAGTGATGGCCTGAAAGATACTCAACAGGCATGTGGAACCAAGGGAAAATCCCCTCGAAACTCTATGCAAATAAAAGACAAGTTTACATGCAATCTCCTCTAGAAAATATGAATGCCCAAAAGTAGCCATTGTCTGAGGGATTCCTTTGCAGATAACAACCATGATGTTGGCCCAGGTGAGGTGTTTGACAATTAGGTCTACAGGCCTTGTCTTGATCCCAGAGAAGTCAGCAATGATAAAACAACAAAGCAAAACAGAGTTCCCCAGCATTCCCAGCACAGTCTGGGACAGGAAAAAGATCCCCATGGTCAGGTCTGCAGAGGCCATTCTCATACATTATAGGGGAATGTCACTCAGTATTACATCCCAGCACTTCATGATGGACATGCAGGGCTAATCTCTTCATTGTACATAAAATTTGTGTTGTTAAACATTCAAATACAATATTTTATATCATACTTTATATCAATTCAGATGTAGAAATAAAATACTTCAATTTTGTTTTTTTAGGTTTTGACCAGGTATATGTGTTTTTGTCTTTATGTGGGAAAATTAACTTAAGTGCATGTGCTTTTGTAGTCAGACTTGTTACAGTCAGTGGTAACGTGCCAGACGTGTGTGGTGGAGTCTAAAATTGTGTTCTCTATAAGATCAGTGTGCTGTCTTAAACCAGAAAGCCTTCTCTAAATCCCTCAAGATGTGTTTTTGACCAAAACCATTTCTCTGTTTCAACCTATTCCCAATTGTTTCCACAGATTTTGGTCACAGCATTGTAGTTACAGTAAAGACAAAGTTAGCAATATTCTTGCTAGATGTAGCACTTTCCCCAAAGCTCTAAAACTGAAGTGTGATTTCGAGTTCAAAGCAGTCCTATGTGGGGGATTCTAATGGTGAAACAAAGTGTTAGTATGATTTTAGGAACACTACAGATTTCCCACATTTCATTACTGTTGATGAGAGATGTATTGCAACGAAGTCTACTTTGAAAGAAAATAATTTCCAACAGTTTATATGAAACATCATTGTTTTTTCTCTTTGGTACTTTTCATATGAATTTTAAAATACATGTTATTCACTTTGTCATTCTGGGTCTATTTTTCATACTCTAGTATGTTTTGGACATATGCTACTGAATTCCAAAATATGCTATTATCATATATCACATATAAAATGCAAAATATCAAAAGGTGCCAATGGCAATCACATTTCAATTTCATACACTTCAATTTCATACAAATATGAACTTATTAATTGAAAATGTTCATTCAATACTATAATGACGATCATGAGATCTTTATCCATTTATTAAATTAAGGCAACATTAACACTAAGAATGTAGTTACTATTCTATCATAGTTGTCTAAACATAAGACAAATGAAATTTTTTGTGACTATATGCACAGTGGAAAATATTTTTGTGAGACAAAGAACATAAGTGATTATATAAATACATTGGTCCAAAGGAGAAGATGCTGATCAGAGGCATTTCTGAAAGTTAGAAACCACAGCGGCACAGACAGGAATACTCAGCCCTGACCAAGTGATGTTGAAATTGGCAAGACGAAGCAAACCTCATTACAAACTGAAATTTGTCTCATTATTCCCACACCATTATGCTCATAAATTAACAGGAAGTTGTTACACTACTGCTCTTAGTTTTTATGGAAGAAAAATAGCCTTCTGTCACTGTGCCACTTAGCACCAGTGTTTTCAAAAGCAAACTACCAACTTCTGAGGTAACCCACAGTTAAAGCGACAGCCTGAAAAAAATCACAGGGTTATCAGATTTAAATACTACTCTTCTGGTGATTGAAATCCTGACAGGTATTACACCTCACTGAGTATTCCAGGAAAAGTTTGTGTGTGTGTGTGTGTGTGTGTGTGTGTGTGTGTGTGTGTGTGTGTGAGAGAGAGAGAGAGAGAGAGAGAGAGAGAGAGTGTGTGAGAGTGTGTGTGTGTGTGTGTGTGTGAGTGTGTGAGTGTGAGTGTGTGGGTGTGTTTGTTTGTGTGTGTGTGTGTGTGTGTGTGTGTCCCCTTAAACTAAAGACAAATATTTGAGAACAAAAAGACTCCAACAACAACTTGGTACTAGGACTCCTATGGCAAATTCCCCTTACCAAATAATATCAGGGAAAGAAGTGTAAGCCCGGAGCCTCATTTCGACAGGCTCCCTTCACCTGAGCAGTGCTCAGGACCCAGATTATCTCCATTTCTCATGACACTCAGAAGATGCAGCAATGTGTCCCTGAGAGAGGGAGAGAGGGGGAGCTCACATAGCTGCATTTAAACAGTCTGGCTGCAAACTGTTGTGTATTCTGCAGGGCTGAGGGAGGACATTAAGACTCACCATGGAAAGTGTATGTCTCTGTGATGGCAGATGCTGAAGGGGGCACTACTGGTCTGTGAGCCAGACACCTTGCCTACTTGTAGTCACCCCCAAGAGGTGACATGTTGTTATACTGAGACTTCATCTCCTCTGAGGTCAAGATGATGTCACAAGAGGCCATGACCCTGCCCAGTGAGGGAGTTGGCATCATCCTTTTACCCATCACAGACTTCAAGAAACTTTCAGTTGTTTGAACTGCACAGGGACATGCTGGAAAAAAAGGTCTGAATTCTGCTCTCCTGGGGTGTTAGGACACAAAGGGGATACAAGGAGCTGTGACAGAGGGATCAGTCCTAAGGTAAAGTAAGAGATCATGAAAAATGGGAGCTCTGGGCGAAATCTGAATAGAGTCAGAGACTCCAAACATTACTGAATATGCAAACAGAAAATAACCAGACCAGGTGCACACACATGCTCTACAACAAAACATTTTCATTTTTTGTTTTTGTTTTGTTTTGTTATGTTGCTGTGTTTTTTTATAGAGAGCAAAACACCACTTGTAGAAATTTCTTATGAGTACCAAACAGATTAATTAATGGCACTTTCCTTAACTTTTGTCAAAATATAGGGAATGTGCTATTCCCACGTAGGAACAGTGAAACTATCACTATTTGCAGATGATATGATAGTCTACCTAAGTGACCCAAAAACTCCACTAGAGAACTGCTACAGCTGATAAACAACTTCAGCAAAGTGGAAGGTTATAAAATCAACTCAAACAAATCAGTAGCCTTCCTATATTCAAAGGATAAGCAGGCTGAGAAAGAAATTAGGAAAATGGCCCCCTTCACAATAGCCACAAACAGTAAAAAGTACCTTGGTGTGACTCTGACCAAACATGTGAAAGATCTGTATGACAAGAACTTCAAGACTCTGAAGAAGGAAGTGGAAGAAGACCTTAGAAAATGCAAAAATCTCCCATGCTCATGGATTGGCAGGATTAATATAGTTAAAATGGCCATTTTGCCAAAAGCAATATACAGATTCAATGCAATGCCCATCAAAATCCCAACTCAGTTCTTCATAGAGTTAGAAAGAGCTATTCTCAAATTCATCTGGAATAACAAAAACCCCAGAATAGCTAAAACTATTCTCAACAACAAAAGAAATTCTGGGGGAATCAGTATCCCTGACCTCAAGCAATACTACAGAACAATAGTGTTAAAAACCGCATTGTATTGGTACAGTGACAGGCAGGTAGATCAATGGAACAGGACTGAAGATCCGGAAATGAACCCACACACTTGATCCTCGACAAAGGAGCTGAAAACATCCAGTGGAAATAAGATAGCATTTTCAACAAATGGTGCTGGTTCAACTGGAGGTCAGCATGCAGAAGAATGTGAATTGATCCATCCTTGTCTCCTTGTACTAAGCTCAACTCCAAATGGATCAAGGACCTCCACATAAAGCCAGACACTCTGAAGCTAATAGAAAAGAAACTGGGGAAGACCCTTGAGGACATCGGTAGAGGGGGAAAGTTCCTGAACAGAACACCAATAGCTTATACTCTAAGATCAAGAATTGACAAATGGGACCTCATAAAATTACAAAGTTTCTGTAAGGCAAAGGACACCATCAAAAGGACAAATCAGCAACCAACAAATTGGGAAAAGATCTTCACCAACCCTACATCAGATAGAGGGCTAATATCCAATATATACAAAAATCTCAAGAAATTAGACCCCAGAAAACCAAATAACCCTATTAAAAATGGGGTACAGAGTTAAACAAAGAATTTTCACCCAAAGAACTTCGGATGGCTGAGAAGCATCTTTTAAAATGTTCAACTTCATTAGTCATTAGGGAAATGCAAATCAAAACAACCCTGAGATTTCACCTTACACTAGTCAGAATGGCTAAGATTAAAAATTCAGGAGACAGCAGGTGTTGGTGAGGATGTGGAGAAGGAAGAACACTCCTCTACTGCTGGTGGGGTTGCAAATTGGTACAACCACTCTGGAAATCAGTCTAGCGGTTCCTCAGAAAACTGGCACGTCACTTCTGGAGGATCCTGCTATACCACTCCTGGGCAGAGGATTCCCCAGCATGTAATAAGGATATGTGCTCCACTATGTTCATAGCAGCCCTATGTATAATAGTCTGAACCTGGAAAGAACCTAGGTATCCCTCAACGGAAGAATGGATGCAAAAGTTGTGGAATATATACACAATGGAGTACTATTCAGCCATTAGAAACAGTGAATTCATGAAATTCTTAGGCAAATGGATGGAGCTGGAGAACATACTAAGTGAGATAACCCAGTCTCAAAAGATTAATCATGGTATGCACTCACTAATACGTGGATATTAGTCTAGAAAATTGGAATACCCAAAACATAATCCACACATCAAATGATGTACAAGAAGAATGGAGGAGGTGGCCCCTAGTTCTGGAAAGACTCAGTGTAGCAGTATAGGGCAAAACCAGAACAGGGAAGTGGGAAGGGGTGGATGGGCGAACAGGGGGAGGAAAGAGGGCTTATGGGGAGTGGGGGGGGCAGAAAAAGGGGAAATAATTTGAAATGTAAATAAAAAATATATTGAATTAAAAAAAAGAAAACTTAAAAAGAAAAGAAAACTTCCATATAACCTGATTTGTGTTACTTAACACACCTTCTACTTAAATTGATAACTTTTATCACATACCAAATATCAGCATATTGTCTAAGCTCTGCCCCACAGTTGCCTTGCAATTGCCAGGTGTGCCTGTCTCACTGTAAAACGGGCTGCTTTCCCCCTCCTCTCTCTCTTGCTCCTGCTCTGTCCTCCTGCCCCTCCCCCCCACACACAAACTCGTGGCCAGCCTCTCTCTATTCCTCTATTCCCTGTATTCCTCCATTCCACTTCTCTCTCTCTCTCTCTCTCTCTCTCTCTCTCTCTCTCTCTCTCTCTCTCTCTCTCTCTCTCTCTCTGTGTGTGTGTGTGTGTCTGTCTGTCTGTCTGTCTGTCTGTCTGTCTGTCTGTCTGTCTCTGTCTACCTTTCTCTGTCCCTACTACCCTCTCAATTCCCCTTCTCTTGCTCTATTCTATACTATGCTGTTGTGTGTGACTGGTCCCTGGTGGGGGTGGAGGGATGCCTCAGCATGAGCCTGAGGAGGAGCGCCCTTACCCCTCCCCTGACTACACATCCACTAAAACATATTCCCTCTCTCTTTCTTTTTATACACACAACACAAAACCCGAGGAGCATCTACCACCTCCTCCTCCATCTCTGACAGCCTGTCCACGTGGAAGACAGATGCAACACCATGTCAATAACCAGTTCTGAGGAAGTAAGCCCCGCTTTTTCTCCTCTCACTGGAATTTCCCCCTGTACATCTCTCTACCTTTTAGTTTCTTGGATAAGGGTTTGTCAATTTTACTGATGTTTCCAAAGAACCTACTCTGAATCTCACTGATTCTTTGTATTGGATTTGATTGTTGTGGTTCTTTCTATTTTATGGAAGTATCTCAAGGCTGGAGCCTTGAGATCAATGATTTCTTCCTGTCTACATCTCTTGTGTGTGATTCTTTTTGTTCTAGAGCTTTCAGATGTGTTGTCAAGTTGCTAATATGAGATCTCTTCATTTATACTTTATGTAGTTATTTAGTTATAGGAACTTCTCTCACGACCATCTTCACTGTATCCTGTAAGTATGTTGTATATTCAATTTCATTCAATTATCTATAATCTATAATTCCTTTCTTAAGTTTTATCTTAAAGCATTTTTTCATTTAGTAATAAGTTGTTAAATTTCTATGAGCTGCAAGCTTTCTGTTGTTTCTGTCATGGTCGATATTCAGCTTTAATTCATAGAAGACCTACAGAGACGCTACAGATTTCTGTCATTGTCCCCTTAGTCCTACCCTTCCTCACTTGAACCTGTTCTTCCAACCACCTTGACTTCCATGCATATCTGTATATTCTATTTTCCTTTTCTAACAAAATGTACTAGTAACCCCTTTCCCTAAGTATACCTAAACTCTCTGCTTCTATAATTGTGCCTTTTTATCATTGCCTTGAATGCTAGTATCTACACACAAGCAAATACATACAAAATTGTATTTCTGGATCTGGGATAGCTCATTCAGGATGATTTTTTTCTAGTTCTGTCAATTCTACCTGTGAACTTCATGATTTCAGTTTTCAAATGGTTGAATAAAGCTCCTTTGTGAAAACGTACCACATTTCCTTTATCAATTCATGTGTTGAGGGACATCTCGGTTTCTCCAGCCTCTTTCCATTGTTAATAGTGCCTCATTTAACATGGTTGAATAAGTGTCATAGACTGAAAAATCTTTTGGGTCCATGACCAAGATTGTTACAGCTAGGTCAATTGCTCTCTTCCTGAAAAATCGCCACACTTGTTCCGTCGTGGTTGTGCAGTTTTGCATTCTCACTAGCAACAGATGACTCTGTCCCTTGTTCTACATATTCAACCCCATGAGCCTGTATTTGTTCTGTTGGTCTGAGCCATTCTATCATACGTAAAATAAGATTACAAAGTAGTTTTGATTTGCATTTCTCTGATAACTAAGGATCTTGAATATTTCTTTAAATGTTTCTTAAATATTTTCCTTCTCTCATATGCTATCTCTCCATGACAGTTTTCTTTCTCTTCACTCCAAGACTTCGCACCCTCACATCTCTTTCTGGGATCCTCTCCCCATCTGCCATAGACACTGAGTGCTGTGCACTTTCCTCTGACTGTTGCATTCCTTGTTCCCCATAAATCAGTACATGTTGTGCATTCATTTTCAGTAAATTATAGAATTCCTTAAATTTCCTTCCTTCTTTCTTTCCTTCTCTTTCCCTTTTTCCTCCTTTCTTTCCTTCTTTCTTTCCTCCTTTCTTTCCTTCTTTCTTTCCTCCTTTCCTTCTTTCTTTCCTTTCTTTCCTCCTTTTTTTCTTCTTTCTTTCCTTCATTCTTTCCTTCTTTCTTTCATTCTTTCTACTCTGCCCATTTTATTCATAAAATATTTGTCACTTTCCATGTGTTTATAAGCATCTATTGTTTCTGTTTTGCCAATACTCACTTTTGATCCTTGATGCTTTGTGAGGATGGAAGAAGGTATTTTAGTCGTCTTGTACTTGTCCAGACGTGATTTGATCTTTTCTTCCTAGCACCTTCCATAGGGTCTGATTTACAGATGCATAGTACTTAAATTTGACTTTATCAGGTTATGTCTTATTCTAACCATCTGTGGTTATTATAACTTTTTGAGAGTACAGTCATCATACCGAGTGATGCTATCAGTGGTCCTTTAGAGTCTGTAGTACATCTTCTCAGGCCTTTCTGGCTTTTAGAAGCTGTGCTGAAATGTCAACTATTCTTCTCATCATCTGTATTTATATGTTTCTTGGTCTTTTTCACTTGCAGACTTTAATATTTGTTCTTTGTTCTATATGCTTTGTGTTTTGATTAATATGTGGCAAGATAATCTTTTTTTCTGGTCCAATTATTTTTTCTCAATGTTTCTTGCACATTCATAGGCATCTTGTTCTTTAGGGTAGGAAACATTTCTTCTATGATTTTATTAAAAAATATTTCTGGCCTCTGATCTGTGATTCTTCTCTTTCCTAAATTTGTTTTGGAAGACTGGAGGGAGAGGAGGAGATCTACAGTTAGCCTACTTGCTTTCCAGTCTGGAGTGTCCTGTAGATTCACTGGGAGTGCCTGCTAGTGTTGGGGAATGAGACAGAGCAGAGAGTGTGTGGGAGTGGAGTTAGGAGGTGAAGACCTGTGCCATCCACTTGAGACTGTGGCTGGAGGGAGAAGGGAGGCCTCAGCAGGTAGTCTGCTATAAAGTCTGGGATGAAACTGGGAGTTGGATTTGAAGGAATGGAGAGATATTTAAAGATCTGCAGGTAGTTTTCTGGTTTCCATAGCCAACGTGGTTTATGGGTTCTCAGGGAGAGCCTGCTACAGTGGGTGACTCAGATAATGCCATGTGTGAGGGAAGGGATTTAGGAGCAAATCTGTGTGAGACAATGGAGATAGGGATACAGGAAGAAGTGAGGACTAAGCATGTGGACTTCTACAAAAAGATAATCATTTTTCTACTTTCAACATTGTCAGGCTTCAAATTTTCAAATAATTTCAAAATTATTCTTTAATGGCAGACAAAAGAATAAATGTTATTGAAGAAGTTGTAAAACATAAAGCAATGATTCATGGCTTTGGAGTGGTTATTCTAACTGCACAGAGGTCCGTTGCAGTGTATAGAAGTAGGGATTGACTGACTGTTTTTTGAACGGTAACTTTATCTTAGCTGTGTGATGGTTTTTCTAATACGTGCACTACATTAACGTGATATTATTTTTTAAGTACTTATTCACCATGATAAAGTTGAATTCATCCCAAAGGTGCAAAATTATGTCAATACATATTCACTAATAAATGTACTTCTGCACTTGGATAGACTCAGACTGAAACTATATAATTATTAGAAAGAGCATTTGGTAAAATCCAGGATATCTTCAGCATAAAAGTCATGAAGAGACTAGGGGTTAAAAGATCATATCTCACCAAAACAAAGGCTACTATGAATAAACTAATAACCAACATAATATTAAATGTTGAAAAACTGAAAGCATTCCCAATATCATCAGGAATAAGAAAACAGTATTTGCTCTTTCCCATGCTTTTCAATGCAGTCCTTGAACTGACACTAATCAAATAAGAAAAGATAATGAAATGAAAGGATTCAAATAGGACAAAAATCAAAGTACCAATGTTTGTAAATAATATTACTCATAGGATTCTATACTTTAGAGACCACAAAGCCTCTACTAAAAAAAAATCAGTGATGATAAACTTATAAAAATTAATAAGTAATTAACATATGTACAAGTAGCATGTCATTAACTAATGAGAGTGTGTGTCTACATTTGTGTGTGTGAGTGTGAGTCACATATGTGCATATAGATATATATGTAGACAGAGAGAGAGAGAAAGAGAAAAGATAGAGATAGATATATGGAGACAGAGGAGAGAGAGGAGAGAGAGAGAGAGTGAGAGAGAGAGAGAGAGAGAGAGAGACAGAGAGAGAGAGAGTTGGAAAGAAAACTGAGACTAAGAGGGAGAGAGAGAAACAGATCATCTAATGCACAGCTCCCAACTTTGCTTTGTTTTCTCTTTTAAGAATCACTTATAATTTGGAGAGATTGTGGTTGTGGAGCAAGAATAAACTTGGAAAAATGAAAATGGGGGGGGGCAGGGAGTGGACTTGACTAAAACAAAATGCATGTATGAAATATGCAGAGACGTTTAAGTAGAAAGTACTCTAAGCCTTAAAAAGCAAACATACAAACAAACAAACAAAAACCTCAGTGCACTTATGTTAGAAGAAATCAATAAATCCCAGATCTAATGAGACAGAGACTTTTGTGAATTTTTCATGACTATGATATCAAATATGTTACCACCTTCCACAGGAGGCCCAGTGTGTCTCCAGTGATCGTGAAAACATAATCTCTTCAAGAGACAGTGTCCCTTTGGAGATATTAACAAGAAACCCATAAGGGTTTTTTAAAATTAGGAACTAGAAGTTTCAAGAATGATTTTGTCTCCCAAAGCCAGTCCTGTCATTGCCACTGCGGATGAAATGGAAATTCTCATCCTGGAGGGAGGTGAGGTCACAGAGTCACAGGCTTTGATCACAGGCATGACCTCCCTCCCTCCCATGGTGCTTGTTATTATGAAGTCAGGATCTGTAGACTGAGCCCACGCACACTGAGTGTGACTGTGGGCAACAGAGCCTCTCTGTGAATGTGCTGAAGACTGTAGTAAGAAGTAGATGTGATATCTTTTTTTTTATTGAATATATTCTTCATTTAAATTTCAAATGTTATACCCCCTTCCCAGTTTCCCTCCTCCCAGAAAATCCCCAACCCATCCTCCCACACCCTGCCTCCAAGAATATGTTCCTCCACCCAACCCACTCCCATGACCCCCACTTGATTTCCCCACACTGGGGCCTCTATTGAGCTTTCACAGGACCAAAGACCCTTCCTCCCACTGATGCCCAACAAATCATTCCTCTGCCATTCTTTGCGGACCCCCTTGGTTGATGACTTAGTCTCTGGGAGTCCTGGGGCATCAGGTTGGCCAACATCCTCTTTCCATGGGGCGGCAACATCCCCTCCCCCGCTTCTCAAGTCCCATCCAACTCCTCCATTGTGAACCTTGCTCTCAGTCCAGTGGTTGGCTGCTAGTATTCACCTCTGTATCTGTAATGCTCTGACAGGGCCCCTCCAAAAGACACCCATAACAGGCTCCTTTTGGTAAGCACTTCTTGTCATCCATAGTAGATTTGGGGTTTGGTGACTGTTTATAAGATGAATCCCCAGGTAGGACAGTCTCTGGGTGGCCTTTCCTTCAGTCTCTGACCACACTTTGTCTCCATAGTTGTTCCTGTGAATATTTTGTTCCCTTTCTCTGAGGAACCAAAGCACACACAGCCCCTTTGGTCCTCCTTCTTCTTGAGCTTCATGTGCTGGGTGAATTGTAATTTGTTTATTTTGAGCTTTTGGGCTAATATCCACTTAACAGTGAGTGCATACCATGTGTATTCTATTGTGATTGGGTTACCTCACTCAGGATGACACTTTCTAGTTCCATCCATTTGTCCAAGAATTTCATGAATTCATTGTTTTTAGTAGCTGAATAGTACTCCATTGTGTAGATATACCACAGTTTCTGTATCCATTCCTCTGTTGAAGGACATCTGGGTTCTTTCCAGCTTCTGGCTATTATAAATAAGGCTGCTATGAACATAGTGGAGCATGTGTCCTTATTACATGTTGGAGCATCTTCTGGGTATATGCCCAGGAGTAGTATAGCTGGGTCCTCAGGTAACACTATGTACAATTTTCTAAGTAACCATCAAACTGATTTCCAGAGTGGTTTTACCAGCTTACAATCCCACCAGCAATGGAGAAGTGTTCCTCTTTCTCCACATTCTCTCCAGCATGTTTTCCCCTGAGTTTTTCATCTTAGCCATTCTGACTGGTGTGAGATGGAATCTCAGGTTTGTTTTTATTTGCATTTCCCTGATAATTAAGGATGCTGAACATTTCTTTAGGTACTTCAGAGCCATTCAGGTTTCCTCAATTGAAAATTCCCTGTTTAGCCCAGTACCCCATTTTTAATAGGCTTATTTGATACTCTGGAGTCTAACTTCTTGAGTTTTTTTTTTTTTATAGATTGAATATTAGCCCTCTGTTGGATGTAGGATTGGTAAAGATCTTTTCTCAATCTGTTGGTTGCCGTTTTGTCCTACTGACAGTGTCCTTTGCCTCTGTAGTTTTCTGAAGTCTCATTTGTCGATTCTTGTTCTTAGAGCATAAGCCATTGGTATTCTACTCAGGAAACTTTCCCCTGTGCCCATGTGTTCAAGTTTCTCCCCCACTTTCTCCTCTATAAGCTTCAGTGTATCTGGTTTTATGTAAACCTTGATCCACTTGGACTTGAGCATTGTACAAGGAGATAAGAATGGGTTGATTTGCATTTTTCTGCATGACGACCTTCAGTTGATCCAGCACCACTTCTTAAAAATGCTGTCTTTTTTCCACTGGATGTTTTTAGCTCTTTTGTCAAATATTAAGTGACAATAGGTGTGTGGGTTCATATCTTGGTCTTCAATTCTATTGCATTGATCTTCCTGCCTGTCTCCGTAGCAATACCACAGTTTTTATCACTATTGCTGTGTAAGAGCTTGAGGTCAGGGATGGTGATTCCCCCAGGAGATCTTCTGTTGTGGAGAATAGATTTTGCCATCCTGAGGTTTTGTTATTCCAGACGAATTTGAGATTTGTTCTTTCTAGATCTATGAAGAATCGATTTGGGATTTTGATGGGGATTGCATTGAATATGTAGATTGCTTTGACACGGTGGCCATTTTTACAATATTAATCCTTCCAATCCATGAGCACGGGAGATCCTTCCATCTTCTGAAATCTTCTATGATTTCTTTCTTCAGAGGCTTGAAGTTCTTATCATACAGGTCTTTCACTTGCTTAGTGAGAGTCACACCAAAGTATGTAATATTATTTATGATTATTGTGAAGAGTGTCATTTCCCTAATTTTTTTTCTCAACTTGTTGATCCTTTGAGTAGAGGAAGGCTACTGATTTGTTTGAGTTAATTTTATATCCAGCCACTTTGCTGAAGTTGTTTATCAGCTTTAGGAGTTCTGGTGGAATTTTTGAGGTCACTTAAGTATACATCATATCATCTGCAAATAGTAATACTTTGACTTCTTCCCTTCCAATTTGTATACCTTTGATGTTCTTTTCTTATCTAATCGCTGCCTAGGACTTCGAGTACTATATTGAATAGATAGGGAGAGAATGGGCAGCCTCGTCTGGTCCCCAATTCTAGTGGGATTGCTTCAAGTTTCTCTCCACTTAGTTTGATGTTGGCTATGGGTTTACAGTATATTGCCTTCACTAAGCTAAGGTATGGGTGTGGATTCCTGATCTCTCCAAGACTTTTATCATTAAGGGATGCTGAATTTTTTTCAAAAATGTTTTCAGCATCTAATGAAATGACCATGTGTTTTTCTTTCTTTGAGTTTGTTTATGTAGTGAAGTACATTGATGGATTTCTGTATATTGAACCATCCCTCCATCCCTGGGATGAGGCCTACTTGATCATGGTGAATTATTGTTTTGATGCCTTCTTGGATTCAGTTGGCCAGAATTGTTGAAAATGTTTGCATCAATGTTCATAAGGGAAATTGGTCTGAAGTTCGCTTTCCTTGTTTGGTCTTTGTTTGGTTTAGGTATAAGCATTATTGTGGCTTAATAAAATGAATTGGGTAGTGTTCCTTGAGTTTCCATTTGAGGGAATAGTTTGAAGAGTATCAGTACTCGCTCGTCTTTGAAGATCTGATAGAATTCACCACTATACTCATTTGGCCCTTGGCTTTGTTTTGTTGGGAGACTATCAACAACTGCTTCTATTTCCTCAGGACTTATGGGACTATTTAGATGGTTTATCTGTTCCTGTTTTAAAGTTGGCACCTGGTATGTATCTAGAAAATTGTCCATTTCATCCAGCTTTTCCAATTTTGTTGAGTATAAGCTCTTGTAGTAGGATCTGATGATTTTTTGAATTTCCAGTTTCTGTTGTTATGTCTCCCTTTTCAGTTCTGATTTTATTAATTTGGGTAGTGCCTCTGAGCCCTCTGGTTAGTCTGGCTAAGGGTTTATTTATCTTGTTGATTTTCTCAAAGAACCAGCTCCTGGTTTTGTTGATTCTTTGTATGGTTCTTTTTGTTTCTCTTTGGTTGATTTTGGACCTGAGTTTGATTATTCCCTGCTGTCTACTCCTCTTGGGGGTATTTGCTTCTTTTTATTCTAAAGCTTTCAGGTGTGTTGTCAAGTTACTAGTGTGAGCTCTCTCCAATTTCTTTTTGGAGGCACTTAGAGCTATGAGTTTTCCTCGTAGCACTGCTTTCATTGTGTCCCATAAATTTTGGTGTGATGTGTCCTCATTTTCATTAAATTCTAAAAAGTCTTTAATTCCTTTCTTTATTTTTTCTTTGACCAAGCTATCATTGAGTGGAGCATTATTCAATGTCCATGTGTATGTGGGCTTTCTGTTGTTTTTGTTTGAACTCAAGGCCAGCCTTAGGCCATGGTGATCTGGTAGGGTGCATGGAATTATTTTAATATTCCTGTATCTGTTGAGACCTGTTTTGTGACCAATTATATGGTCAATTTTGGAGAAGGTACCATGAGGTACTAAGAATAAGGTATACTCTTTTGCTTGAGGTTGGTTCTATAAATATCCATTAGATCCATTTGGTCCATTTAATTAGTTTCACTGTGTCTCTGCTTAGTTTCTGTTTCCATGTTGTCCATTGTTGAGAATGGGGTGTTGAAGTCTCCCACAAA
This sequence comes from Apodemus sylvaticus, assembly GCF_947179515.1. Taxonomy (NCBI): domain Eukaryota; kingdom Metazoa; phylum Chordata; class Mammalia; order Rodentia; family Muridae; genus Apodemus; species Apodemus sylvaticus. Next base: position 209,246,165 of record NC_067472.1, on the reverse strand, counting down.
AATTGTGTAGGGTGCAATGTGTGCTTTGAGCTTTAGTAAAGTTTCTTTTATGAATGTGGGTGCCCTTGCATTTGGAGCATAGATGTTCAGAATTAAGAGTTCATCTTGGTAGATTTTTTCCTTTGATAAATATGAAGTGTCCCGCCTTATCTTTTTTGACAACTTTTGGTTGAAAGTACATTTTATCCAATGTAAGTATGGTCACTCCAGCTTGCTTCTTTGGACCATTTGCTTGGAAAATTGTTTTCCAACCTTTGGCTTTGAGGATATGAGTGTCTTTGTCACTGAAGTGGTTTCTTGTATGCAGCAAAATGTTGGGTCCTGTTTATGTATCCAGTCTGTTAGTCTATGTCTTTTTATTGAGGAATTGAGACCATTGATGTTAAGAGATATTAAGGAAAGATAATTGTTGCTTCCTGTTATTTTCATTGTTATAGGTGGAATTCTGTTTGTGTGACTATTTTCTTTTGGGTTTGTTGAAAGAAGATTACTTTATTGCTTTTTCTGGGGTGTAGTTTCCCACCTTGTGTTGGTATTTTCCACCCATTATCCTTTGAAGTGCTGGGTTTGTGGAAAGATACTGTGTAAGTTTGGTTTTGTCATGGAATGCCTTGTTTTCTCCATCCATGGTAATTGAGAGTTTTGCTGGGTATATAGTAGTCTGGGCTGACATTTATGTTCTCTTAGGATCTGGATGACATCTGCCCATGATCTTCTAGCCTTCAGAGTTTCCGGTGAGAAGTCTGGTGTAATTTCGATAGGTCTGCCTTTATATGTTACTTGACCTTTTTCCCTTACTGCTTTTAATATTATTTCTTTGTTTAGTGCATTTGGTGTTTTGATTATTATGTGTCGAGAATAGTTTCTTTTCTGGTCCAGTCTGTTTGGAGTTCTGTAGGCTTCTTGTATGTTCATGGGCATCTCTTTAGGTTAGGGAAGTTTTCTTCTATAATTTTGTTGAAGATATTTGCTGGACCTTTAAGTGGTAAATCTTCACTCTCTTCTGTACCTATAGTTCTTAGGTTTGGTCTTCTCATTGTGTCCTGTATTTCCTGGATGTTTTATGTTATAAACTTTTTGCATTTTGTATTTTCTTTGACTGTTGAGTCAATGTTTTCTATAGTATCTTCAGCACCTGAGGTTCTTTCTTCTATCTCTTGTATTCTGTTGTTGATGCTTGCATCTATGACTCCTGAATTCTTTCCAAGGTTTTCTATCTCCAGAGATGTCTCACTTTAGGATTTCTTTGTTGTTTCTACTTCCATTTTTAGATCCTAGATAGTTTTGTTCTGTTTCTTTACTTGTTTGTTTCTGTTTTCCTGAAATTATTTAAGGATTTTTGTATTTTCTCTTTAAGAGTTTCTACCTGTTGACCCATGTTCTCTCATAATTCCCTAAGGGGTTTTTGTGTTTTCTCTTTAAGGGCTTCTACATGTTGACCCATGTTCTCCCATGTTTCTTTAAGGTAGTTATTTATGTCCTTCTTGAAGTCCTCTATCAGCATCATGATATGTGATTTTAAATCCAGCTCTTGCTTTTCTGGTGTGTTGGGGTGTCCAGGATTTGTTGTTGTGGGAGAACTGGGTTCTGAAGTGGCCATGTGCCTTGGTTTGTATTGGTAATGATTTGCATTTGCCTTTTGCCATATAGTTTTCTCTGGTGTTAGCTGGTCTTGCTGTCTCTGATTTGGGCTCATCTGTCCTGCAAGCCTGTGTATATGTACTCTTGGGATTCCCATTCTCTTTGTACACACAGGTATGTAGGCTCTCCTGGGAGACCAGCTCTCCTGTGCTCCCAGACCTCTCCACACTCCAAATGACCTGAGTGCAGCTGGTTCTCTAGGAAGTAACAGGAGATGGTGTCTTCACTGTGGCAGACCTGGCAAGATTCTGCCACAGCAGAAAGGGCAAATACACAGGGCGGTGGTGGCCACACCTGTAATCCCAGAACTCTGGGAGGCAGAGGCAGGCAGATTTCTGAGTTCAAGGCCAGCTTGGTCTACAGAGTGAATTCCAGAACAGCCAGGGCTACACAGAGAAACCCTGTCTCAAAAAAACGAAAATCCAAAAAAACAAGCAAACAAACAAAAAGGCCAAATGCCCCAGGTGGCTAGTTCTCTAGGAAGTATCAGGAGATGGAATCTTCACTGCAGCAGACCTGGTAAGGTTCTCCCACAGCAGAAAGGGCTGGTGGCAGTGGGAGGGGGTGATATCTACTCTTATCCTACAATATCTGTAGGATTACCTTTGTGAATGCTATTATTAAATGTGAACTTCCATGTTTTCCCATCATTGTAAACATTGGAACAGAAATATAAATAGTACACAAACTTGGGATGTGCATAGTGTTTATAGAATGTGTCTAGAGTAAAATTTATTCTTAAGTGACAGTATATTTTTAGGCTATAGAGGCAGTAAATGTGTGTGTATTGAATGAACCCTGATATAATAACTTGCTTAAAACTTCCCATTTTAAATCAGAATGGTAATATTAAAGGGAAGTTACATATGAGTACCAGCATAGGAGCAGATATTCTTGAGTTATCTCCCCTGGCTTAGTCATACTCTAATATTAACCGTAACATGATACATGCCTTCCCTCACAGTTTACTGTAGTGACTAATGGAACACATGGACTTGTGCACGGAGGGCCAGGATTCTATCACTCAGCCATGTTTGTCTTTACATATTGTTCTTCCTTTCTGTTTGGACCATGTTTTCCTTTTCACATTTTTTATGTATCTCTCATGTTATCTCCTCTATTTGAGTACATTATAAAATTTATTATAATAAAAGAAGTGTACACACAATTTTAAATAAAATTAGAATTAATTTTAAATTTAATTAGAATTTTGTAACTTAAATTTCTTTTCAGGCTAATTCAACACATTAGTATTTCATGTTGTACTCTGTAACAAAAAAACATGGTAATAATTCATCTGTTGTTAATAGCATAGCTTTTGATTTTTCACTCCCTGACGGAGCAGAGAGACAGCACCAAGTACTAAGATATCCCGAGTTTAAGCTCTCTGGGGGCACAAACCACTGGGGGTCTGCCTGCGCCCAGGACCTGAGCAGATCACTGGTTCATCTGTGTGCCAGCCAGTCATGGATCCTGTGCCCTACGTGGTTATCAGCACTTGGAGTGACTCCCCGCCACCATCTTCTCTCCATGACAGAGTAGACAGGGAGCACCAGGTTCACTGAGACAACAGAAGTATAACATTGCTTGGGGCAAGACACAGCAGGGCTCAAACAGCACACAAGAGGAGGGCAGCACATCAGCAATCTGTGCCAGGGGAAACCCAGTCATCCAGTGTTGCAGAAATAGCCTTACGGGCTCACAGGAGGTTGAAGCACCAGCCAGTGACAAGACCAACTAACACCAGTGAGAACTAGATGGCAAAAGACAAACCTAGGAATGTTACTAACAGAAATCAAAGCAATATGGTAGCATCTGAACCCAATTCTCCAACAACAGCAAGTCCTGGATACCCCAACACACCAGAAAAACAAGATTGGGTTTAAAATCACTGGTCATGATGCTATTAGAGGAACACATGAAGGACAAAAATAAATATCTTAAAGAAATTCAGAAGAAAACGGATCAAAAGTTAGAAGCCCTTACAAGGAAAACACAAAAATAATTTAAAGAAATTCAGGAGAATATGGGTCAAAAGATAGAAGCCAATAAGGAGGAAATACAAAACTCACTTAAAGAAATACAGGAGAACTTTGGTCAACAGGCAGAAATCATGAAAGAGGAAACACAAATATCTCTTAAAGAATTACAGGAAAACACAAACAAGCAAGTGAAGGAGCTGAGAAAAACCATCCAGGATCTAAAAACAGAAGTAGAAACAACTAAGAAATCACAAAGGAAGACAACTTTGTAGATAGAAAACCTTGGGAAGAAATCAGAGGCCATAGATGCAACTATCAACAACAGAATACAAGAGATAGAAGAAAGAGTCTCAGATGCTGAAGATACCATAGAAACCATGGACTCAACAGTCAAAGAAAATGCAAAATGTAAAAAGCTTGTAACTCAAAACATCCAGGAAATCCAGGACAAAATGAGAAGGCCAAACCTAAGGACAAAACGGCAACCAACAAATTGGGAAAGGATCTTTACCAACCCTAAATCCGACAGAGGGCTAATATCCAATATATACCAAGAACTCAAGAAGTTAGACCCCAGAGAACCAAATAACCCTATAACAAATGGGGTACAGAGCTAAACAAAGAATTTTCACCTGAAGAACTTTGGAGAGCTGAGAAGCGTCTTAAAAATGCTCAACTTCATTAGTCATTAGGGAAATGCAAATCAAAACAACCCTGAGATTTCACCTCACACCAGTCAGAATGGCTAAGGTTAAAAACTAAGGAGACAGCAGGTGTTGGCAAGGATGTGGAGAAAGATGAACACTCCTCCACTTCTGGTAGCGTTGCAAGCTGGTACAGCCACTCTGGAAATCAGTCTGGCGGTTCCTCAGAAAATTGTACATGACACTTCTGGAGGACCCTGCTATACCACTCCTGGGCATATACCCAGAGGATTCCCTGGCATGCAATAAGGACACATGCTCCACTATGTTCATAGCAGCCTTATTTATAATAGCCAGAAGCTGGAAAGAACCCAGATGTCCCTCAATGGAGGAATGGATACAGAAAATGTGGTATATTTATACAATGGAATACTACTCAGCAATTAAAAACAATGAATTCATGAAATTCTTAGGCAAATGGTTGGAACTGGAAAATATCATCCTAAGTAAGTGTCTTAGTCAGGGTTTCTATTCCTGCACAAACATCATGACCAAGAAGCAAGTTGGGGAGGAAAGTGTTTATTGAGCTTACACTTCCACGTTGCAGTTCATCACTAAAGGAAGTCAGGACTGGAACTCAAGCAGGTCAGGAAGCAGGAGCTGATGCAGAGGCAATGGAGGGATGTTCCTTACTGGCTTGCTTCCCCTGGCTTGCTCAGCCTGCTCTCTTATAGAACCCAAGAGCACCAGCCCAAAGGTGGAACCATCCACCAGGGGCCCTCCCCACTTGATCACTAATTGAGAAAATGCCCCAGAGCTGGATCTCATGGAGGCACTTCCCCAACTGAAGCTCCTTTCTCTGTGATAACTCCAGCCTGTGTCAAGTTGACACACAAAACTAGCCAGTACAGTGAGGTAACCCAATCACAAAAGAATACACATGGAATGCAATCATTAATAAGTAGATATTAATTAGCCCAGAAGCTCTGAATTCTCAAGACACAAGTAGCATATCAAATGATACCCAAGAAGAGGGAAGGAGAGGGCCCTGGTTCTGCAAAGACTTCATCCAGCATTGTAGGGGAGTACCAGGATAGAGAAATGGGAAAGGGGAGATTAGGAAGTGGGCAGAGGGAAGAGGGCTTATGAGACCGATGGGAGGGGGCGGGGGACCGGGAAAGGGGAAAGCATTTGAAATGTAAAAGGAATTTAGAAAATAAAAAAAATTAAAAATTAAAAAAATAACATAACTTTCTATTTTCAGCCATAACAATGAATAGTCTCAGGCACACCATAAACATTAGGTCCATCTTGTGCTTGTGAAAATAACCTGGAAGATGGGATCGCTTTCTGTCAGGTCAGACTCTATGTAGGACACTATATTTTATCAAAATCTCCAAAGCCTTATGTGTACTTGCTATTGCCTATGAAATAAACCATGATGTCAAAATGGAAACTTACTTTTGAAAAGAACCGTGTAGTGTCTATTTTGATTGTGTGCATGAATGTTTTGCTTGGATGCATATAGTTTCCCTGTGAGAATGTAGGGAAAGGGAAAGAGAAGATTCAGCATGGTCATGGGATTTTATCGTAGCTAAGTTCAGAATAGTGTGAAAAATTGGGAACACTCTGTATCTGACCTAGCTACAGTGGGGAGTCTTCAGAGCAGGGAAAGTAAGTTTCTCTTATAAACTGGGTCAGGAGGTCACTGCAAATAGTTCTGATGTGATTAGTGTGAGATCTTTGAAGCAGGGAAATTGAGGAATGCAACATAACATCATTGAGAAGTCATAGGCACATGAGTCAGTATAAGATTAATCATTCCAACTGGCTGGCTCTGAGGTGTTATGAGAGACATGTCATTTTGGGCTGATATGTCAGTGAATATATGGGACTGAAATATAAAATAGTGGGCAGGTGTGTTTGGGGGAGTGCACACAGAAGAGGCAGCTTTTGTTACCTCGTACCATCCGTGGCATAGGACCATGTTCACACTGTTAAGAGAGAAATCAGTTGGGCCTCAGCACTGGTACTGGTCTTCAGTTACTATGTGGATCCACACTATGATCAGGTAAGAAATGTTGTTGAATTTGAAAAATAGATCTCAATAAATATACAATAAAAATAACTCTGTTAAAATTTCTATTTGCCATTATACCCTTAACTCTTCACAAAATAAAGCAAAGTGAATATTTACCAGACAGAATATTGAATTTCAATGTAAATGACCACCTCTCTGTACAGAATACTAGGTGCAGAAGACAAACACACATTTATAGATTGGCCAGAATGACCCTACAAACGTGAGCACAGAAGTAGTGTCAACCTGTGGCGGTCACTGGTCACTGTTATTTTTTCCTCAGCATGGCTATTTGCCTCCCTACAGTGACAGCAGACGGATGTGGAAATACTCAGTTCTGAGCCCTTTGTACACAACCTTTCTAGTCACTGGCACTGACGGAGTCTGGCAGCTCTTATCATGAAGCATATTATCAATCATTGTGACTAATTTCTGCCAGCCTCACAGAAATAGCAGCATAGGTTCACTGGGAGCATCTCTCTGCGAATGGCATGGCTTCTCAGTAAACACAACTCCAGGTAGGTAAAGCGTTAGAAAGCTTAAAATAAACTTATTCGCCTGAAGTAATTGTCTCTCAGAGGCTTACTGATGAAAATCTACCCCTTCCTAGTTTTTTCTGAACTCTGCTTGGTGGGTTCAACTCAGAAAATCTGGCTCAACTTCTCTCTAATCTAACTGACTCAATCTGGTTTCTCTTATCTCCTCGCGCAGGAAGGATCCTTGACCTCAGACCACTAACTCCAGATATTTGTCATAATATTCTGGCTCCTTGTTCCCTGGGTTCAGCTGCCTTTGCTGACCTGCACTGCCCTGAATGAAGTTACTCATGAGTCACTGCAATGCACTCACTTCACTGACATCCAACTCACACACTCTCTCTCTTCCTGCACTGCTCTTAGGCAGTTTCTCTTTCCTATGCTGTTCTCCTAAGAGGTGTACATATCCCATCTGAGTCATTCTGTCTAATATTTCCCTGATTCACCACTTTGCCCTCCAGTTAGGCATAACTTTCAAACATGGCTGCTTTCTTCTACAAGCTAAGTTTAACGTCATTGTTGGGATTAAAGCTGTGCACAAAGAGCCTGTCTATATTCCAGCCAGGTGGATTAAAGGTGTGTTATTCCAGCCAGATGTCACAGACCTGGAAGGACCATGGATGTTACATGAAGCTCAGAAACCTTTTCCCATCTGCAGGAGGCATGGTGTGACCCTCAAGCACAGTCAGATCCTTCATTACCTCTGTGCAGCCATCAGTGCTCACAGTGGTGATGATGGCTGACTGGTCTGTGGAACCTGGCAAACTTGTTGGATTCCGACCTTCCTGTTCAGCCATAGCTGCCCATTCCCCTCATGGGTAAGATGGCATGGACTCTCTTGAGGCCATAACTAGTATGGGAAACTCTTTATTGTAGTAATCACTTCAAAGATCATGAACTGTTACTGGATATGTGTGGGTGGTCTGCAGATAAAGGCTCCAAAGACTGATTCTGCATCCAGTATCAATAAAAGCAAACCTATTGTGTGGTTATCCCTAAAGTGGTCCCTTTCCAGTTTTATGGACTCTCCACACACCCACTTTCTCATCAACACGCACTTCTAATTTCAAAACTATGAGTACGTTCTATTTTCCTCCTGCAGGGTATACTAGAGTGCCAGTACGTGGAAGGGAAGGAGACTGCTTGTATCTGGAAGTTTCTATGGACTCTGCTGTTCTCCCAGCCCCCCCTCCATCTGTTTAAATTTCTTCATAGCTCAGAATTTACAGCGCAGCCAACCACAGTTCTTGACCGTTCAGCTGATTGTGTCTGCATGGCGGATGAGTGTTGTGTAAATCATAGCCCTTTCTGGGAATGCTAGGCTCGGACTAGTGCTGATTCAAAGATCAACTGTTCGCTTCTGCAAGAGATCTTACTCAATTTAAGAATGGTTTGCTGACACCTTCTCTCAAAGAATAGAAATGGTGTCCTGTCCATTTCCTCCTTTGCACTGCACTGGTGAGCTGTCTAACTCACTGCCTTCTCTCCTACAATAGCATTTTTCTACTTTTTATTTTTATACTATATTGATACAATTTTTATTTTTATTAAAAGCATAACAGTTGACATGGGAAGATGGAAAAGTGAGTATGATTTGGGGAAATTATATAACACTCTCAAATAATCAATAAAAATATTTTATTTGAAAATTGCTTTATTTAAGTTTCGTGGTTGTTCTTGAAGTTGATTTCTTTCCAATATCACTAGCAGATAACAGTATATTCTGATCATCTTACATTATCTTTATTTACATTGCCTTTCACTATTCTTCACAGGCCAACATCACATCATCCTGAGTGCTGCATTTTCTAGGGGACTTGATCCCTTTCATCAGTATGTGCATTCTGTGGTGTTGAGAAATGCACAGTAGCAAGCATGCGGAATAATGACTTTTGCAACAGTGTGTGAGATGAGGTCTTTTTTTATGTGGTCTATGCTGGACTTGTGCTCCTGTGATTAAAGGAATTTCTGTTTAATCCTCTCAGTACCTCCATGGGTTAAAGGTGTTCCCCTTTATAACAGTTGACATTACCATTTTGTCCAAACAATTTCTGTGGCCATACTCTAAAGGAAATTATCATGAATGACAGAACGGGCCTCTGGGATATGGCACTACGAATCATTTTCTTATTACAAACTTTAGCTGGAATGTTTGCAAATTCCTCTCTCATACTCTGCTATCTCATCAGAACACACATTAAAGTCTACAAATTTCATTCCCTTTCACCTAGTGACAGCCAATACCTTGATCATTCTTTCTTCGGGAATGCTCCCAACATTGTCAGTTTGGGGACCGAAGGAATTCCCCAATAATTTTGGATGTGAGCTCCTATTGTACATTCAGGGATTTGGTAGAAGAGTGTCCACTTGCACCACCTGTCTTTTAAGTGCTTTCCAAACCATAACTATCAATCCCAGGAAACTCTATTGGAAATATCATAAAGTTATAGCTTCATAAGTCATGGCTGCTCCATTTCCCTCCTGTGGGTCTCGCACATGTTGATTAATTTCATTTTCTTTGTATACACAACTATCAGAAGGAATCGAAAAATTGTCACAAGAATACAAGATTTTAGATACTGTTTCCTTATAGGCAGTGATGATATCAGTGACTTCCTCTATACAGCATTGGTGGTGTGCTCTGAAGTTCTCTTTCCTGTGCTCGTTGCCCGGTCCAGTGGCACTGTGATTGTCATTCTGTACAGATGCAGCAGAGGGTCTAACACATCCATAGCTCTCATGGTTCCAACTGATCCTCCTCTGAATCCAGAGCTACCCAGAACATCCTCACACAATTATCTACATTTCTGACTCGCTGTACTCTACTGCATCTTAAGAGGCTGCATTGCTCTTTTGCATAATCACAATTGGTGTCTGATGAGCGTCAATCATCTCATTTCTCTGTGTTTTCCCTCTTCTGCTCCATTTGCTCTCACCACTCATTGTGTCCAGGTTCAGTTTTCACTGGTTAAGAAAAAAATAACTATCTCCTAATTTAAATATAAGTATGTACATTTAAGTGTTTCTCATTATCCAATTGCTTATCCACTTGTCACTCTAAGAGATCAATAAGGAAAGTTAAGGCATTGTCTATGTAAATGAACCAAAACGTGCTTGGAGCTTTCTCTGCTACTGGAATGAGCATCTTGCAGGAGCTGATCATACTGTGTTGGCCCACTGTACTCTACAGTTTGTATCTACTAGAGTGTGCCCAGGTGGTGCTAGTGAACAAACCGACGATAAAGCTGCCCTTCTTCTGGCTTTCATTGTGTCAGGAACTCTTGGCATCTTGACCGATGCACGCACGTGTTGCAGATACCATTTTCTAACTGAAAGGCAAACTGCCAAGATGGAGAGCCATAAACTTGTGCTTCAGGTGACTCCTGTCCCATGAAAAATAATCTCCAAGGTGCTTTGCACGCAGGTGCCCCAGATACACTCCTATTTGATTGCTCTTAACCTTGTCCAACAGTCTTCCATAAAGCCTGGGAATATAGGCATCTCCACTAGCCACTTAAGACAAAATTTGTGATTCAAGTCTTTTACAAAAGTCAATTAAAAATGAATCAAAATTTTTATGTGATCTTGAATGTTGCTAATATTTTTCTTTCTTTCATTAATTAAACATAGATTTTTTTCTCATTATATATAATCTAAATACAGTTTCTTCTTCTTCTACACTTCCCCATTCCTCCCACCTTTTCTCCTATCCAGATGTATTTCATTTTAGTCTCATTAGCAACGGACAGGCTTCTAAGACATAACTATGAACCACAACAAAATAAAATGTATGATTGAACAAAAATTGTCATATCAAAATAAGGCAAGACAAGACAAGGTAAAAAGAAAGAAGCCACAAGTTAAGGTACAGGAACCAGAAACTCATTTATTTCTACATTCATGGGTCCCATAAAGATAATAAACTCAAAGCCATACTATATATCCAGAGGACCTTGTGCTGTTTACCATGATGTTTAGGCCCAGTGATTGCTGCTTCAGTCTTTATGAGTTCACATGAGCCAAATCACAGAAATGTTAAATTATACCTTCTTTTTTAGAAACTACCACACATATCAGAACCTGTGTTATATACAAATGATAAATGTGTGTGTGTGAGAGAGAGAGAGACAGAGAGACAGAGAGACAGAGAGAGAGAGAGAGAGACAGAGAGACAGAGAGACAGAGAGACAGAGAGACAGAGAGACAGAGAGAGATGAAAGAGAATGTGAAAGATCAGAGACCAAATGTGAAACATCCAGTTCAGCTAATATAGTAGATGCAGATTTCCTATAGCTATGGAGGTAACTTTAAGAATAGCACTGGGGTGCTTTTTGTGGTCCTTGTAACTGGTGAACAGGCAAGACTGTTCATGCTTCAAGAAAACTACCACTGATAACTCTAACCAAACCAAGGAGTTTGTAAAATTTTCAGAGAATGGGTATGTATAGAATGCAGATAGCTGATGTTGTAGGAGATTACATATCAGAGACTGCAGACTATACAGGATGACATCCCTTAAGAGTTCCAAGGATCTGCTCAGAATAAATACCTGAGACTCTTACAGGTAAAACAGACAGCCTTCAGTGACTGCTTCCCATTTTTATTAACTTTTTCAAGTTCTCATGATGATCCTGATAGGCATGGTAACATAAACAGGGTGAATATCACTTAGTCCAAATCATAGAGTTATAATCAGAGACAACCAAGGAATGTTGAGATGGGAAAAAATATCATTTTCATGAGAAGTGCCTCTCAATTGGTCTTTTATTATCAACTGGTTAGCCCTGAAATAAAGAACATATTATGAAACAAGGAGGTTTTATTTATACACACACACACAGAGTCACACACACACACACATACACACACACATACATATATACACATACAGTCATACACACACACTCACACACACACACACACATACACACACACAGAGTCACACACACCAGGTAACTTCTGAGAGAGGAAGTGTCAGATTTCTGTAAGATTTCCACTTTTTAGAGACTCCTCATAATTCCATCACTGCGTCACCTAGGCACACAATAGTTTCTCACAGAAGACTTAGGGATTTTGTTGTTTGTTTAAGGAACACATGATATTTGGAGGGAATATCAGTGGGTGGTGGTTAAGAAATGAAAGGAATTGGAAAGAAATAATCATTTTAGATGTGCATAAAACACATATGTCTATATGAAACACTCAGATATTTTAAGTAACACAGTTGGAAATCTAAAAGTTAATTATGTTGATTTGTGTTGGAAGAAGTAATTGAAGATTTTTAGATCCATGAATGCTGACCAGCTATACTGTGGAAAATGCTAGAAACTTTGAGGTCAGAACAATGAGAAAGAGAAGTCTCTGATATATTTTAGTTCCATCCATTTGCCTAAGAATTTCATGAATTCAATGTTTTTAATTGCTGAGTAGTATTCCATTGTGTAAATATACCACATTTTCTGTATCCATTCCTCTGTTGAGGGGCATCAGGGTTCTATCTAGGTTCTGGCTATTATAAATAAAACTGCTAAGAACATAGTGGAGCATGTGTCCATATTACATGTAGGAGCATCTTCTGGGTACATGCCCAGGAGTGGTATAGCTGGGTCCTCAGATAGTACTTTGTCCAATTTTCTGAGGAATCACCAAACTAATTTCCAGAGTGGTTGTAACAGCTTGCAATCCCACCAACAATGGAGAAGTGTTCCTCTTTCTCCACATCCTCTCCAGCATCTGCTGTCCCTGTGTTTTTTATCTTACCCATTCTGACTGGTGTGAGGTGGAATCTCAGTGTCGTTTTGATTTAAAAGCTAACTCTTAATGAGATATTGTCACTTGAACCATCATTTGAATATTTTTGTGATCATTCAGATTTTCTTATCTATGAACATAGAAATATTTTAAATGGTATTATTAATTTTTACACACACCATTTATTTGATGATATGCACCTTAAGAATTGATATTTTTGAGGTTTGTAGTTTTCTCAAAAGGAATAGCAAAAACATCACAGGAAACCTAGATTGTGAGTACTCCTCCATTGTCAACCATGCTGAAATGAATGATTCACTTTATGCAGCATTGGTGGCGTGCCCTGAAATCTTTTCTGTGCTCATTGCCTGGTCCAGCAGCTCCGTGGTTATCGTTCTGTACAGTCATAAAAAGAGGGTTCAACACATGCACAGCTCTCAGGTTCCATGAGAAACTCCCCTGAATCCAGAGCCACGCAGACCATCCTGTCCCTAGTGGCCTCCTTTCTGGCTTTCTACACTTTCTCCTTCATCTTATGAGGACGCACTGCTCTCTGGCATAATCACAGTTGGAGTCTGGAGGTGATCACTCACATCGCTTCTCTCTCACTACTCTGTTAGGCCCAGACTCACTTGGTCTGGATAAGAAACACCATCCCTTAATCTTTTTTTTAAAGTATTTAAATAATTTATTTTGCTTGTTATCTGGTTTTTAACTCCCACTCTTCCTCAAAAGTTCAGTGCAGAGAATTAAATCAGTAGCTCCTTGTTTTGTTTTGCTTTTTTCTTTTTCTTTTTTTAAAAAATCAACCAGAATGAGTATGGGAGTTTTGCCAGCTGACTGGTTCTACATGAGCTTATCATATTTCACGGGACCAGTAGTGCGCTTAAGAGTCTTCCCTTTGCCTACATGATGTGCAATGGGACCTGCAAGAAGGCGGAGGAAGAGGAGGGGAGGAGTGGGCATAGGATAAGGAGGAGGACGATGGGGTTGATGAGGTGAAGGAGAAGGAGGTGAAATCCCCTTCCAGCCTTTGGCCATCACTCTATCAGGGCAGACTGGCTGCTTGGGAATTTCACAAAGATATTGTGGATCCTACATTTTAACAGCAAGGGAATTTAAAAACATTACTGGCCCTAAATTTGTTCCTTAGGAGGATCTGGTCCCATCAAAATTACTGTACCAGGACCATAAAAATAGGATTAATATTTTTCTCCACATACAGAAATGATTTCAAAATGAATGATGGTTTTGACAGGATCTTGAGTTTTATTGAGAGTTTCTAAATCATCAGGAATATTTGATTGTAAATTTGGTTTGCTAGTATTCTCTTTTTATCTTGTTTTGCATCATGGTCATCAAAAGAGTTTTGACAAAATTAATACAAACATTATGAAAATCAGTTTTGTGATGCCCACAAAGTTGAAAATTGAACTACTATTTGACCCAACTGTTCTACTCCTGGGCATATGCCCAGATATCTCCATATCATACCAAAGAAGTATTTGTACATTAATAATCATTACTGAGATGTTTGTTGTAATGATATGAAGCCCTCCTACATATTCATAAAAAAGTAAATCAAAATTTAAATTTCTCATATATAAAATGGACTATAATTCTGTTGCAGTTAAATACAGAATCACAAAAACTATTTTAAATTTATTTATTAATAATGGATAAAATTAATCTGGCTCAATCAAAATCAGAAAAAAAAAATCACATTTTCCTTCATATGAAGATCCTATATTTTAATGCTTACATGTATATGAAAATGGTATAAGTATAGGCTTAATTATCAAATTTTGAAAGCAGGTAATATTAGGTAGATTAGAAAGAATTAGAAAGAAAGGTAATATTAAGTGATAGGCAGGTAAAAATACCCAGAATTTTTAAAAGATGATATAAAATAATTATATTTCTATTTTCAATGTTGTCAGTTTAATTTTGTTCCTGGTGTATAGAAGTATCAAATTATAATTTCTACAGACAATGTAAAACCTTAAACAAAGCTCTATGACTTCAACATGGCTATTCTAACTATTGTAGTTCATTGAAATGTAAAGAAATTTGGCCTGAGCAAATACTCATCTGACATTTGACTGGCTATTTCATTGTAGGATTTTAATGTATTTATTTGTGAGTTCCTTAAATAAAGTGATTTTTCATAGCATCACATTTTTTTCTAAGGATGCGGAGATTCTTCCACATATAGCCATTAGTAAATGTAAAGTATTATACAAATGGACTCAACAACAGAAATCATTTGATTTTCATGGTAAATACTGGAAAATCATTTTTTGTTAATACTTTATTGAAAATATTCCATTCTCATAAATATATCCGAATTACAGCTTTCCCTGACTTGACTGCTCCCAGGTTCTTTCTTCCTACAAGCATCCATTCCATTTCTGTCACTGGAAAAGAATATAACAACAACAATAACAGAGGATAAAATGAAAATCACCACACCGTTTCAAGAGTGAGACTCTTCCTGACCACCTTCAGTTATATTTGACTTTTAGAAGTCTCCACATTTTAAAAGCAGTAACATAGCTGAGGTATAACCAATAAAACACAGCTTTTAGAAAACATTTTCTACTAGAGTAATATTGAAAAGGGAAACAATTTGGGGGACGATATAGACAATGAGGAGGGTGTAAAGTAAACACAATATAATGGAGGTAAGGGGTCATCACTACAGTGGACACAAGCTGATGAAAAGTGATGCAAAGCAAATAATAAAGACTCAAGAGGTCCAAGAGTATGGAGTGAGGTCATCAGGGAACTGAACGTCCTAGAATTTGTGCTATAAAACATTTGAGGTAGAATACAGAGAAAATAAGGGTTAGAATCAGATATATCAATTGATACAAGCACGAAACAAGAAGATGGAAGCCACAGATACTGGACAAGGAACTTAGGATATGAAGGTAACTACTAAGGAGGTTGAACTGGTATAAATACAGAGTCCCTCATAGAGTTTGAAGCATAGAAAAGGGAAACAATACAGACTTGAAAGGGGTGGCAAGGTGCATGGGATTTTTGAATGTCATAGTGACAGAAAGATGGAAGATGTAGACAATGAGTTCACAAAGACTGGTGCAGACTCTGAATCCTTTTCTGACACTAGACATTTGTCTATAGTGCAAAGCACTGACCAGTCTTCAGAGTTACTTCAAACACTTCTTGTTCTGAATCCAGGTCCCACCCATATCCACCTTTAGATACAATAGTAACTTTCAACATACCAGGGGTCTTCTAGATATTTAGATGTTGGATTTAGACATTTGTGAAGTAATATTCTTGGAAGTGGGCATACACAATGAGTTTCATTACTGTGTATATTTATTATGCTATAAGAAAAATCTAACATCAGAAGGGTGCCGTGCTATGCTCAAATTTCCCTTTGGCCAGAGTGGTTGATGGTTGAGAAGGACTGAAGCTGTGAACACTTCACTGTGATCTATCCATTTTACCAAAATTATTTGTACAGCTAACACAATCCCAGTAAAAGCCTCCATGTCATTTTTTACAGAAATAGAAAAAGATAATCCCATAATTCATATGGTCACACAAAAGACCCTTGACAGCAAAAAAGGATAGTGAGCAAAACGAAGAGTGGAAAGTTGGCTATTCCAAAGTTTTTCTTTTTTATTTTGCCTTTTCTTCCTTTTTGTTGCTGTTCTTTTCATTTAAAAGTATGTTTTTATTCAATTTACATTCCAATATCAGTCCTTCCATTTTTCCCAGTGAACCCTCACACAGATCTTCCTCCATTCTACCCTGACCTTCTCCTGCCTGAAGGAACTCTGGATGTTAGGCCTAACCCCCCATCCCGCACATCAAGTCATGACAAGACTCGCACACCTCTCCCTGTGAGGCCAGACATGCAAGACTATTCCTTTGTATATGAGAACAAACTTTAATATACTACATATGTGCTAGGAGCTTAAGTCCAGCCCATGCTAGCTCTTTGGTTGGTAGTTAGGGCAGTGGGAATCCAAAATGGTCCAGGTTAGCTGACTGTCGGTCTTCTTCTGGAGTCCCTGTCCTCCCAACTCTTCCATAAAACTCCTTGAGCTCCATCTAAAGTTTGACTGTTGGTCTCTGCATCTCTTTCAAGGCTGCTTGGTGGAGCCTCTAGGAGGACAGTTTTGCTAGGTTCCTGACTGCAAGCATAACAGAATATCATTATTAGTGGCAGGGACTGGTTTTTGCCCATAAGATACATCAAGTTTGGGGAAGCTATTCATTCAACCTACTCTCAGCTTTGGCCCTATCTTTGTCTCCACACTCCTTGTAGGCAGGACACATTTCCAGTCAAAGGCTTTGTAGGTGATTTATTGCACCTATCCATCAACTGGGAGTCTATCTTGGCTGGAAGAAGTGGACACTCTCAGATTCATACCCCACTGCTATGAGTGTCACCTAGATTTGCCACCCCTTCACCTCTTGAGGCTTCCAGCAATCCCAGGCCTCTGGCAGGTTCAAGAGATTGCTCCGCCCTCTGTCTTCCCTTTTCTCTCCCCTGCTTGACTCACATCTAACGCCCCTCGCTGGGCACCACCCTCAACCCCTCTCTTACCAAATTCCCTGCTTCTATCATTTTCAATAGCTATTTTCCCCTTCTGAGAAAGGCTCATCCATTCTCCTTTGGGCCATTTTTGTAATTTGGCTTCTTTAGATCCATGGATTATAGCATAGTTATCCTGTATTTTATGGCTAATATCCACCTACATGTAAGTACATACAATGCATGTACTTTGAGGTGTGTATTACTTCACTCACGATGATATTTTCTAATTTCATCCATTTACCTGCAAAATTCATCAGCTTTCATTTTAATGGTTGAGTAGTATTCCATTGTATAAATGAACTATATTTTCTTTTCTTTTTTTTTTTTTCAGAAAAATATAAACTTTTTTATTGAAGTATTTTACATCCTTTATGTTGTCATATATATGGATATATAATATGATCCCCAACTAAACCCTTCTTTTTTTATTTGATATAATTTATTTACATTTCAAATGATTTCCCCTTTTCTAGCCCCCCCCCACTCCCCGCAAGTCCCGTAAGCCCCCTTCTCTTCCCCTGTCCTCCCTCCCACCCCTTCCCAGTTCCCCGTTCTGGTTTTGCCAAATACTGTTTCACTGAGTCTTTCCAGAACCAGGGACCACTCCTGCTTTCTTCTTGTATCTCATTTGATGTGTGGATTATGTTTTGGGTATTCCAGTTTTCTAGGTTAATAACCACTTATTAGTGAGTGCATACCATGATTCAACTTTTGAGTCTGGGTTACCTCACTTAGTATGATGTTCTCTAGCTCCATCCATTTGCCTAAGAATTTCATGAATTCATTGTTTCTAATGGCTGAATAGTACTCCATTCTGTAGATATACCACATTTTTTGTATCCACTCTTCTGTTGAGGGGTACCTGGGTTCTTTCCAGCATCTGGCAATTATAAATAGGGCTGCTATGAACATAGTAGAGCATGTATCCTTATTACATGGTGGGGAATCCTCTGGGTATATGCCCAGGAGTGGTATAGCAGGATCTTCTGGAAGTGAGGTGCCCAGTTTTCGGAGGAACCGCAAGACTGATTTCCAGAGTGGTTGTACCAATTTGCAACCCCACCAGCAGTGGAGGAGTGTTCCTCTTTCTCCGCACCCTCTCCAACACCTGCTGTCTCCTGAATTTTTAATCTTAGCCATTCTGACTGGTGTAAGATGAAATCTTAGGGTTGTTTTGATTTGCATTTCCCTAATGACTAATGAAGTGGAGCATTTTTTAAGATGCTTCTCCGCCATCCGAAGTTCTTCAGGTGAGAATTCTTTGTTTAACTCTGTACCCCATTTTTTAATAGGGTTGTTCGGTTTTCTGGAGTCTAACTTCTTGAGTTCTTTATATATATTGGATATTAGCCCTCTATCTGATGTAGGATTGGTGAAGACCTTTTCCCAATTTGTTGGTTGCCGATCTGTCCTCTTGATGGTGTCCTTTGCCTTACAGAAACTCTGTAACCTTATGAGGTCCCATTTGTCAATTCTTGCTCTTAGAGCATACGCTATTGGTGTTCTGTTCAGAAACTTTCTCCCTGTACCGATGTCCTCAAGGGTCTTCCCCAGTTTCTTTTCTATTAGCTTCAGAGTGTCTGGCTTTATGTGGAGGTCCTTGATCCATTTGGATTTGAGCTTAGTACAAGGAGACAAGGATGGATCAATTCGCATTCTTCTGCATGCTGACCTCCAGTTGAACCAGCACCATTTGTTGAAAAGGCTATCTTTTTTCCATTGGATGTTTTCAGCCTCTTTGTCGAGGATCAAGTGGCCATAGGTGTGTGGGTTCATTTCTGGATCTTCAGTCCTGTTCCATTGATCCTCCTGCCTGTCACTGTACCAATACCATGCAGTTTTTAACACTATTGCTCTGTAGTATTGCTTGAGGTCAGGGATACTGATTCCCCCAGATTTTCTTTTGTTGCTGAGAATAGTTTTAGCTATCCTGGGTTTTTTGTTGTTCCAGATGAATTTGATAATTGCTCTTTCTAACTCTGTGAAGAATTGAGTTGGGATTTTGATGGGTATTGCATTGAATCTGTATAGTGCTTTAGGCAAAATGGCCATTTTAACTATATTGATTCTACCGATCCATGAGCATGGGAGGTTTTCCCATTTTTTGAGGTCTTCTTCCATTTCCTTCTTCAGAGTCTTGAAGTTCTTGCCATACAGATCTTTCGCATGTTTGGTAAGAGTCACCCCAAGATACTTTATACTGTTTGTGGCTATTGTGAAGGGGGTCATTTCCCTAATTTCTTTCTCAGCCTGCTTATCCTTTGAGTATAGGAAGGCCACTGATTTGCTTGAGTTGATTTTGTAACCTGCCACTTTGCTGAAGTTGTTTATCAGCTGTAGGAGCTCTCTAGTGGAGTTCTTTGGGTCACTTAGGTAGACGATCATGTCGTCTGCAAATAATGATAGTTTGACTTCCTCCTTTCCAATTTGTATCCCTTTGACCTCCTTATGTTGTCGAATTGCCCGAGCTAGTACCTCAAGTACAATATTGAAAAGATAAGGAGAAAGGGGGCAGCCTTGTCTGGTCCCTGATTTCAGTGGGATTGCTTCAAGTTTCTCTCCGTTTAGTTTGATGCTGGCTACCGGTTTGCTGTATATTGCTTTTACTATGTTTAGGTATGGGCCTTGAATTCCTGTTCTCTCCAAGACTTTAAGCATGAAAGGATGCTGAATTTTGTCAAATGCTTTTTCAGCATCCAATGAAATGACCATGTGGTTTTGTTCTTTGAGTTTGTTTATGTAGTGGATTGTATTGATGGATTTCCGTATATTGAACCAACCCTGCATTCCCGGGATAAAGCCTACTTGATCATGGTGGATGATCGTTTTGATGTGTTCTTGGATTCGGTTGGCAAGAATTTTATTGAGTATTTTTGCATCGATGTTCATAAGGGAAATTGGTCTGAAGTTCTCTTTCTTTGTTGGATCTTTGTGTGGCTTTGGTATCAGCGTAATTGTGGCTTCGTAGAAGGAATTGGGTAGTGTTCCTTCTGTTTCTATTTTGTGGAATAGTTTGAAGAGTATTGGTGTTAACTCTTCTTTGAAGGTCTGGTAGAATTCTGCACTGAAACCATCTGGTCCTGTGCTTTTTTTGGTTGGAAGACTTTCTATGACTCCTTCTATTTCTTTAGGCTTTATGGGACTGTTTAGATGGTCTAGTTGGTCCTGATTTAATTTTGGTATTTGGTATCTGTCAAGGAAATTGTCCATTTCCTCCAGATTCTCCAGTTGTGTTGAGTACAGGCTCTTGTAGTAGGATCTGATGATTTTTTGGATTTCCTCAGTTTCCGTTGTTATGTCTCCCTTTTCATTTCTAAGTTTGTTAATTTGGATACTTTCTCTGTGCCCTTTGGTCAGTCTGGCTAAGGGTTTATCTATCTTGTTGATTTTCTCAAAGAACCAGCTCCTAGTTTTGTTGATTTTTTGTATGGTTCTCTTTGTTTCTACTTGATTGATTTCGGCCCTGAGTTTGATGATTTCCTGCCTTCTACTCCTCCTGGGTGAAATAGCTTCTTTTTGTTCTAGGGCTTTCAGGTGTGTCATTAAGTTGGTAATGTATGCTCTCTCCATTTTCTTTTTGGAGGCACTCAGGGCTATGAGTTTTCCTCTTAGCACTGCTTTCATTGTGTCCCATAGATTTGGGTATGTTGTGTTTTCATTTTCATTGTGTTCTAAAAAGTCTTTAATTTCTTTCTTTATTTCTTCCTTGACCAAGGTGTCATTGAGTAGAGTATTGTTCAATTTCCACGTGTATGTGGGTTTTCTGTTGTTTCTGTTGCTATTGAAGACCACTTTTATTCCATAGTGATCAGATAGGAGGCATGGGATTAGTTCTATCTTTTTATATTTGTTGAGGTCTGTCTTGTGACCAATTATATGGTCGATTTTGGAGAAGGTACCATGAGGTGCTGAAAAAAAGGTATATTCTTTTGTTTTAGGATAGAATGTTCTATATATATCAGTTAAATCTAATTGGTCCAAAGCTTCAATTAGTTTCATTGTGTCCTTGTTTAGTTTCTGTTTTCCTGATCGGTCCATTGAGGAAAGTGCAGTGTTGAAGTCACCCACAATTATTGTGTTAGGTGCAATGTGTGCTTTGAGTTTTAATAAAGTTTCTTTTATGAAAGAGGGTGCCCTTGCATTTGGAGCATAGATGTTCAGGATTGAGAGTTCTTCTTGTTGTATTTTTCCTTTGACCAGCAAGAAGTGTCCCTCAGAGTCTCTTTTGATGACTTTGGGTTGAAAGTCAATTTTATCTGATATTAAAATGGCTACTCCAGCTTGTTTCCTGAGACCATTTGCTTGTAAAATTGTCTTCCAGCCTTTTACTCTAAGGTAGTGTTTGTCTTTGACCCTGAGGTGTGTTTCCTGTAAGCAGCAAAATGTAGGGTCCTGTTTACGTATCCAGTCAGTTAGTCTGTGTCTTTTTATTGGGGCATTGAGTCCATTGATGTTAAGAGATATTAAGGAATAGTGATTGTTACTTCCTATCATTTTTGACGTTATTTTTTAAATTTGATTGCTTAACTTCTTTTGGGTTTGATGAAAGGTTACTATCTTGCTTTTTTCAGGGTGGAGTTTCCCTCCTTGTATTGGTGTTGTCCTCCTATTATCCTTTTTAGGGCTGGGTTTGTGGATAGATATTGGGTGAACTTGGTTTTGTCGTGAAATATCTTAGTTTCTCCATCTATGGTGATTGAGAGTTTTGCTGGATATAGTAGTTTTGGTTGGCATTTGTGTTCTCTTAGAGTCTGCATGAGATCTGCCCAGGACCTTCTAGCCTTCATAGTCTCAGGTGAAAAGTCTGCTGTGATTCTGATAGGTCTTCCTTTATATGTTACTTGGCCTTTTTCTCTTACTGCCTTTAGTATTCTTTCTTTGTTTAGAACATTTGGTGTTTTGATTATTATGTGACGGGAAGTATTTCTGTTCTGGTCCAGTCTGTTTGGAGTTCTGTAGGCTTCTTGTATATTCATGGGCATCTCTTTCTTTAGGTTAGGGAAGTTTTCTTCCATAATTTTATTGAAGATATTTGCTGGCCCTTTAAGTTGTAAATCTTCACTCTCATCTATGCCTATAATCCTTAGGTTTGGTCTTCTCATTGTGTCCTGGATTTCCTGGATATTTTAGGTTACAAGCTTTTTGCATTTTGCATTTTCTTTAACTGTTGAGTCCATGGTTTCTATGGAATCTTCAGCATCTGAGATTCTTTCTTCTATCTCTTGTATTCTGTTGTTGATATTTGCATCTCTGTCCCCTGATTTCTTCCCAAGGCTTTCTATCTCCAAAGTTGTCTCCCTTTGAGTTTTCTTAGTTGTTTCTACTTCTGATTTTAGATCCTGGATGGTTTTGCTTAGCTCCTTCCCTTGCATGTTTGTGTTTTCCTGTAATTCTTTAAGAGATTTTTGTGTTTCCTCTTTCATGAGCTCAGCCTGTTGACCAAAGTTCTCCTGTATTTCTTTAAGAGATTTTTGTGTTTCGTCTTTCATGACCTCAGCCTGTTGAGCAAAGTTCTCCTGTATTTCTTTAAGTGTTTTTTGCATTTCCTCCTTGTTGGCTTTTGTATTCTCCTGGATTTCTTTCAATGATTTTTGTGTTTCCCTTGCAAGGGCTTCTAACTTTTGATCCATTTTCTCCTGAATGTCCTTCATGTGTTCCTGTACCAGCATCATGACCAGTGATTTTAAATCCAAATCTTGTTTTACTGGTGTGATGGGGTATCCAGGACTTGCTGGTAGAGGAGAATTTGGTTCAGATGTTGCCATATTGCCTTGATTTCTGTTAGTGACGTTCCTGCGTTTGCCTTTTGCCATCTAGCTCTCACTGGTGTTACTTGGTCTTGTCAGTGCTGGACTCACCAGTGCAAGCTGCCCCTTCCCCGTTGGCCTCTGGTGCACAGCTTACACTCTGCACTGCCTATAAACAGGGTGCTGTTGTCCAGGCTGTTCAGATCCCGAAGCAGGCACCTGAAGGCTCCCGCTGGGGCCCGCAGGATTTATTGGAGCACACCGACTTCTCCCAGCTGGCCGCCCGGAAGCCCCCACTAGCCTCTTGAGGGACCTGGAGATGTGGCGGCCACCCAGGCTGATCTGAAGCGGAGAGAGTTGAGCTGGGGGCTTCTGCCTGAGGCCTTGCCCCAGATTGTGTCTGTGGACCAGGTGGAACCCGTGTGCACCCCCAGGGAGCTCCGAAGGTGAATGTTGCTGTGACCTCCCCTGTGCTCCGCTCACTCCGCTGGGCAGCCGATTTCCCCAACCGGGCTGGAGCACACTAGGTTAGCCTTGTCGCCCGGGCCCTGAGTCCAGGCAAACGCCTGGGAGGCCAAGGTCCGAGCAAAGTTCCCCTAGGGCTATGTCTGTTATTTGGGTCCGCCAGGTGACCCGGATGGCGGGCGTGCGCGTCCGCGCTCCCCGAAAGCACCGGGAGAGTCTGTTGTGCTAATAACCTCCTGGGCGGGTTGACACACAGATGGCCCACCAAGCCGCCCAGTTCTTGGGGTCAGTCCTGTGCCTTTTGGGGCCTAGACCCCCGTTTTGTTAGCCTCAGGCTACGCTTGTTAGCAGTCTCTACCCTCCCGAGCACTCTGGCTCCTGTAGGCAAAATGGCGGCGCGTGCACCGGCCGGGGCAAAAAAAAAAAAACTCCTGGCTGGGTTGGCGCCCCGATGGCCACTCGAACAGCCCAGGGCCTGGGTGCAGGCCAACGCCCGTCTGGCTCAGACCCCTGCGGTGTTGGGCCTAGGATTATGTTTGTGTACCTCAGTCTGACCGATCTCCGGAGCCCGGGATCAAGATGGCGGTGAGTCTCTCCTGACTGGCGGGCAGCCGAGTTCTGAAGTGACTTCAGTGCAGCGAAAGGCTCCGCAGAACCGCAGTTGCTTGCCGCCCGGCTGGTCAGCGAAGGTCAGTGGTCGTGGGCGCAGGGCCTAACTGGCCCCTGTGTCGCCTTGGTTCCACCGCTGATGGCCCTTCAGCTGGAGCAGCCACTGCTACCGAACTATATTTTCTTTATTCATCCATATTGTTTCCACTTTCTGGCTGTTACAAAGAAGGCTGCTATGAACATAGTTGAACAAGCACCCTTGTGACATGGTAGAGCATATTCTGGGTATATGCCCAGGATTCACATAGCTGGGTCTTGAGGTAGAATCATTCACATTTTTCTTAGAAACTGCTAGGTTGATTTCCAGATTGGTCGTAGAAATTTGCACTCTTAGAGCAGAGGATCCAGCTCTGAGGCCTCTGGCAGGAGCCTTCAGGCCTCCGCTTTGGGATCAGGAACAGCCTGGGCCACTGCACCCAGTCTCCAGGCAGTGCAGGAGGTCATCTGGGCACCCGGAGACCAGCTGCGAAGAGGAAGCTTGCACTGGTGATTCCAGCATTGACAACGAGACCAACTAACACCAGTGAGAACTAGATGGCAAAAGGCAAATGCAGGAACATTACTAACAAAAATCAAGGCAATGTGGCAGCATCTGAACCCAATTCTCCATTAGCAGCATGGCCTGGATACACCAACACTCCAGAAAAACAAGATATGGATTTAAAATCACTGGTCATGATGCTGTTACAGTATCACATGAAGGACATAAATAAATCTCTTAAAGAAATTCAGGAGAAAATGGATCAAAAGTTAGAAGCCCTTACACGGGAAACACAAAAATCATTGAAAGAAATTCAGGAGAATTCAGAAGCCAATAAGAAGGAAACCCAAAAATCACTTAAAGAAATACAGGAGAACTTTGGTCAACAGGCTGAGGTCAAAAAATAGGAAACACAAAAATCTCTTAAAGAATTAAAGGAAAGCACAAACAAGCAAGTGAAGGAGCTAAGCAAAACCATCCAGGATCTAAAATCAGAAGTAGAAACAACTAAGAAAACTCAAAGGGAGACAACTTCGGAGATAGAAAACCTTGGGAAGAAATCAGGGGACATAGATGCAAATATCAACAACAGAATACAAGAGATAGAAGAAAGAATCTCAGATGCTGAAGATACCATAGAAACCATGGACTCAACAGATAAAGAAAATGCAAAAAGCAAAAAGTTTGCAACCCAAAACATCCAGGAAATCCAGGACACAATGAGAAGACCAAACCTAAGGATTATAGGCATAGATGAGAGTGAAGATTTACAACTTAAAGGGCCAGAAAATATCTTCAATAAAATTATGGGGAAAAAAACTCCCCTAACCTAAAGAGAGAGATGCGATGAATATACAAGAAGCCTACAGAACTCCAAACAGACTGGACCAGAACAGAAATACCTCCCGTCACATAATAATCAAAACCCCAAATGTACTAAACAAAGAAAGAATACTTAGGGCAGTAAGAGAAAAAGGCCAAGTAACATATAAAGGAAGACCTATCAGAATTACACCAGATTTCTCACCAGAGACCATGAAAGCTAGAAGATCCTGGGCAGACCTCATGCAGACTCTAAGAGAACACAAATGCCAGCCGAGACTACTATACCCAGCAAAATTCTCAATCACCATAGATGGAGAAACCAAGATATTCCATGACAAAACCAAGTTCACCCAATATCTTACTAAAAACCCAGCCCTACAAAGGATAATAGGAGGAAAACACCAACACAAGGAGGGAAACTTCACCCTGGAAAATGCAAGATAGTAACCTTCTTTCATCAATCCCAAAAGAAGATAACCAATCAAATATAAACGATAACAAGAAGTAATAATCACTATTCCTTAATATCTCTTAACATCAATGGACTCAATTCCCCAATAAAAAGACATAGACTAAAAGACTGGACACATAAACAGGATCCTACATTTTGCTGCATACAGGAAACACACCTCAGTGTCAAAGACAAACACTACCTTAGAGTAGAAGGCTGGAAGACAATTTTACAAGCAAATGGTCTCAGGAAACAAGCCAGAGTAGCCATTCTAATATCAGATAAAATTGACTTTCAACCTAAAGTCATCAAAAGACACACTAAGGGACACTTCTTGCTGGTCAAAGGAAAAACACACCAAGAAGAACTCTCAATCCTGAACATCTATGCTCCAAATGCAAAGGCACCCTCATTCATAAAAGAAACTTTACTAAAGCTCAAAGCACACATTGCACCTAACACAATAATTGTGGGTGACTTCAACACTGCACTTTCCTCAATGGACCGATCAGGAACTAATTGAATCTTTGGACCAATTAGATTTAACAGATATATATATATAGAACATTTCACCCTAAAGCAAAAGAATATACCTTTTTCTCAGCACGTCAAGGTACCTTCTCCAAAATCGACCATATAATTGGTCACAAGACAGACCTCAACAAATATAAGAAGATCGAAATAATCCCATGCCTCCTATCAGATCACTATGTAGTAAAAGTGGTCTTCAATAGCAACAAAAACAACAGAAAGCCCACATACACATGGAAACTGAACAATACTCTACTCAATGATACCTTGGTCAAGGAAGAAATAAAGAAAGAAATCAAAGACATTTTAGAATTTAATGAAAATGAAGACACAATATACCCAAATCTATGGGACACAATGAAAGCAGTGCTAAGAGGAAAACTCATAGCCCTGAGTGCCTCCAAAAAGAAAATCGAGAGAGCATACATGTATTAGTTTGGGTTCTCTAGAGTCACAGAACATATGGATAGTCTTTATATAGTTAGGGAATTTGTCAATGACAATACACTAGCAGCTTAATGACACACCTGAAAGCCCTGGAGCAAAAAGAAGCAAATTCACCCAAGAGGAGTAGAAGGCAGGAAATCATCAAACTCAGGGCTGAAATCAATCAAGTAGAAACTAAGAGAACCATACAAAGAATCAACAAAACCAGGAGCTGGTTCTTTGAGAAAATCAACAAGATAGATAAACTCTTAGCCAGACTAACCAAAGGGCACAGAGACGGTATCCAGATTAACAAAATTAGAAATGAAAAGGGAGATATAACAACAGAAACTGAGGAAATTCAAAAAATCATCAGATCTTACTACCAAAGCCTATACTCAACACAACTGGAGAATCTGGAGGAAATGGACAATTTCCTAGATAGATAACAAACACCAAAATTAAATCAGGATCAAATAGATCATCTAAACAGGCCCATAACACCTAAAGAAATAAAAGGGCCATAGAAAGTCTCCCAACGAAAAAAAGCTCGGGACCAGATGGCTTCAGTGCAGAATTCTATCAGACCTTCCAAGAAGACCTAACACCAATAATTTTCAAACTGTTCCACAAAATAGAAACAGAAGGAACACTACCTAACTGGTTCTACAAAGCCACAATTACACTGATAACAAAACCACACAAAGATCCAACAAAGAAAGAGAACTTCAGGCCAATTTCCCTTACGAATATTGATGCAAAAATACTCAATAAAATTCTTGCCAACCGAATCCAAGAACACATCAAAACGATCATCCACCATGATCAAGTGGGCTTCATCCCAGGGACGTAGGGATGGTTCAATATAAAGAAATCCATAAATGCAATCCACTACATAAACAAACTCAAAGAAAAAAACCACATGATCATTTCATTAGATACTTAAAAAGCATTTGACAAAGTTCAGCATCCTTTCATGCTAAAAGTCTTGGAAAGAACAGGAATTCAAGGCCCATACCTAAACATAGTTAAAGGAATATACAGCAAACCAGTAGCCAACATCAAACTAAATGGAGAGAAACTTGAAGCAATCCCACTAAAATCAGGGTCTAGACAAGGCTGCCCTCTTTCTCCATATCTTTTCAATATAGTACTTGAAGTTCTAGCTAGAGCAATTAGACAACATAAGGAGGTCAAGGGGATACAAATTGGAAAGGAAGAAGTAAAATTATCACTATTTGCAGATGACATGATAGTATACTTAAGTGACCCAAAAACCTCCACCAGAGAACTCCTACAGCTGATAAACAACTTCAGCAAAGTGGCTGATTATAAAATCAACTCAAGCAAATCATATACTCAAAGGATAAGCAGGCTGAGAAAGAAGTTAGGGAAATGACACCCTTCACAATAGCCACAAAGAATATGAAGTATCTTGGTGTGACTCTAACAAAACAAGTGAAAGATCTATATGACAAGAACTTCAGGTCACTGAAGAAGGAAATTGAAGAAGACCTCAGAAAATGGAAAAATCGTCCATGCTCGTGGATTGGCAGGATTAATATAGGTAAAATGGCCATCTTGCCAAAAGCAATATACAGATTCAATGTAATCCCCATCAAAATCCCAACTCAGTTCTTCACAGAGTTAGAAAAAGCAATTCTCAAATTTATCTGGAATAAGAAAAAACCCAGGATAGCTAAAACTATTCTCCACAGTAAAAGAACTTCTGGGGGAATTAGTATCCCAGACCTCAAGCAATACTACAGAGCAATAGTGTTAAAAACTGCATGGTATTGGCACAGTGACAGGCAAGTGGACCAATGAAATAGAATTGAAGACCCAGAAATGAATCCACACACCTATGGTCACTTGATCTTCAACAAAGGAGCTGAAAACATCTGGTGGAAAAGATAGCCTTTTCAACAAATGGTGCTGGTTCAACTGGAGGTCAGCACACAGGAGAATGCGAATTGATCCATTCTTATCTCCTTGTACGAAGCTCAACTCCAAGTGGATCAAGGACCTCCACATAAAACCAGACACACTGAAACTAACAGAAAAGAAACTGGGGAAAACCCTTGAGGACATAGGCACAGGGGAAAAGTTCCTGAACAGAACACCAATAGCTTATGCTCTAAGATCAAGAATTGACAAATGGGATCTCATAAAATTACAAAGTTTCTGTAAGGGAAAGGACACCGTCAAAAGGACAAAACGGCAACCAACAAATTGGGAAAAGTTCTTCAACAATCCTACATCCGATAGAGGGCTAATATCCAGTATATACAAAGAACTCAAGAAGTTAGACCCCCAGGAACCAAATAACCCTATTAAAAATGGGGTACAGATCTAAACAAAGAATTTTCACCTGAAGAAATTCGGATGGCCCAGAAGCACCTTAAGAAATGCTCAACATCATTAGCCATTAGGGAAATGCAAATCAAAACAACCCTGAGATATCACCTCACACCAATCAGAATGTCTAAGGTTAAAAACTCAGGAGACAGCAGGTGTTGGTGCGGATGTGGAGAAAGAGGAACACTCCTCCACTGCTGGTGGGATGTAAGATGGTACAACCACTATGAAAATCAGTCTGGCGGTTCCTAAGAAAACTGGACATGACACTTCCAGAGGACCCTGCTATACCGCTCCTGGGCATATACCCAGAGGATTCCCCAGCATGCAATAAGGACAAATGCTCCACTATGTTCATAGCAGCCTTATTTATAATGGCCAGAAGCTGGAAAGAACCCAGATATCCCTCAGTGGAGGAATGGATACAGAAAATGTGGTATATTTACACAATGGAGTACTACTCAGCAATTAAAAACAATGAATTCATGAATTATTTTAGGCAAATGGATGGAACTGGAAAATATCATCCTAATTGAGGTAACACAATCACAAAAGAATACGCATGGAATACAATCATTGATAAGTGGATATTAATTAGCCCTGAAGCTCTGAATACTGAAGATACAATTAATATATCAAATGATTCCCATGAAGAAGGAAGAAGAGGGCCCTAATCCTGGAAAGGCTTGATCCAGCATTGTAGGCAAGTACCAGGACAGAGAAAAGGGAGGGGGAAAGATAGGAGAATGGATGGAGAGAAGAGGACTTATGGGAAGGGGAGAACTGGGAAAGAGGAGAGCTTTTGGATTGTAAACAAAGAATATAGAAAATAATATATATAAATTCACACTCTTACTAGCAATGGAGGAGTGTACTTACTGGGCTTCGGCATATGCCTCTAATCCCAGCACCTGGTCGGCAGAGGTCAGAGGATCCCTGTAAGTTTGAGGCTAACCTGGTCTACATATCAAGCTCCAGGACAGCCAGGAATACATAAAAAATACTATCTCATAAAAACAAACAAAAAGTAAGCTCTGGAGTTCATGGGCTCCTGTGTCTGGGGGTGTTGAAACAGCAGAATGTGAGTTTTGATGTTTGGCTAACATGAGGTTGGAGTTATTCAGCTAGTCAAACATCATTGGACTTGAAATTTCCATATTAAAGCATTGGGTTATTGTTTGATCATTTTTTCATAATCCCAATCATACAGGCCTCTAGAAGGATATTACCTTCTCAGTCTGCCACTTGACATGGATATTTTGTGCAAATGGAAAGAAATAATCTGCAGCCACATGAGAAATTGTGCAAACTGTAATTTGAGTTGTAAGTATGAAGAGGTCATCGAACACATCTCAAATAACTCTTGTATCTCCCTAAATTCTGGAAGAGCTGTTATCACCCATGTGAAAATAGGCCTTTGTTTTGGTTTTGGTTTTGGTTTTTCAAGACAGGATTTCTCTGTGTAGCCCTGGTTATCCTGGAACTCACTCTGTAGACCAGGCTGGCCTCCAACTCAGAAATATGCCTGCCTCTGCCTCCCAAGTGCTGGGATTAAAGGCATGCGCCACCACCGCCCGGCTGTGAAAATAGTTGTAAGTTCCCAAGAAAAAATAAGTGCAAGTGAATTCTGAGAAACAGTCACAAACTTTTTTAGCCATCAGGTGCCCATAATGTTAAAAACAAATATGCTGTCACTGTCTTGGCAAAGAGCAACAAAAAAATAGTAATAGTAATAGTAATAGTAATAGTAATAGTAATAGTAATAATGATCCAGGGTAGCATTTCCTCTGAAGCCTCTGTGAAATCAGGTTGGTCTTGTGCTGGACCTCCCCACTCTGAGCATTCAACCTGTGCATGCTTTCCCTGAAAAAGGAGAATCATTTCAGAGAGCTGTACTCACACATCTTCCAGAACCCGCCTGCCCTCTGCACACTGGTGACCTGAAGGAGAGCAACCCAGCTCTGCAGACAGGACGCAGCTGCGATGCCGACTGCTAGATGGGGGCGGTGGCCAATGGGACCTGGAACCCTCATATAGCTGTGAAGTTAGCAGCAATTACCAAGTTGAAGGCTGAATGTTCTCAGAACTCACGCCCCGAGAGGATGTCACAGAAGGGACCAATGACAATGTACCAGGGGAGTTGACATCGTCTCTAAGAACCACTCCTCCCATTAATAAGGAAGGAAAGCTTTTAACTGAGTAGTGCGCATGGCAGAGGGACAAGCTGGGTGTTGATGTGACTCTTCTCTCCTGTGGTCAGAAGCTGAGTGTCCATGTTGGAGAACCAGATAGAGCTTGCATTCTAGGGAGCAGGGACTGAGGCCAGAGGGGAGAGTTGCGAATCCATTGGGGGCTGCGTCACTAGGAAAATAGAACCTGCAAGTGTGGTTGGGCCTCACAGCCAGAGTCACTACACCTAGGCATTTAGTGTTCAAGACTGCTGTCCTACTGTGCACTCAGCCTGCTTGTTCAACTTGCCTTCAAGCAGCCAGTGTGGCAACCAGTCACACTTGCATTGGATTTCCGATCTCATCAGCTTCTAGAGACGAACCTGAAGCCTGGTTTTCATCCTAAAATATGTAGTCTTCAGATTCCTCTGATAGATGTGTAATGCAGGTGTGTATAATTTTTATGGTAATAAATCCTGAAACAACAAGTAGCTTGGAAGCAATCTTAGGAAACAAATATTCACCAGAAGTGTTGGAGGTGACATGGAAATAAATTGACAAATGTATGTATACTGAGGTTTGCAACATGTTGCCTGGGTCAGTTGGGGAGCAGTTGGAACCAGTGACTTCATTAGTTGTAAAATTCTTTTAAAGTTTTCTGTAAAATATTCCTCATTCCTTGCTGTATGTAATGCTTCCGTGTTGTTCAGTAAACACAAATCAAAGACTTCTGTGAGGCATATACTGATACAGAATTGCACAAGTCATCAATCATGTAGGAAGAGATTCAGATCCATTCATCTCTGTCTCTTCTCTTCAGTTCTTCCCTTGAATTCTTTATCTCTCTTGGTCTGTCTGGACCTTTCCAGATCCTGAGTCTGTATTCTCCCTCACATCTACAATAAAAAATTTGTCTTCAACCATACCTTGGAGTTATCATGTCTTCATTTCATTCAGAGAGAAAACCAAAACAACCTGAATGTTAAGTCATGTGTCCTTAAGAACAGCAATAAAGGAGCATTTCCAACAAACTATATTACTGTTTCTCACATGAAATGAAAATGTCTATAATGTGCCCAGAGTGGTGGCCCATACCTTTAATACCAGCACTCCAGAGGCAGGAGGATCTCTATGTGTTAGAGACCAGCCTAGTTTACATAGTGAGTTCCAGGCCAGCCAGGCTTATAAAGGGAAATCTTGTCTCAAAACAAAGAAACAAATAATATAATAATAAGTTCATGTATCAAAAAAGAAAAATTCTCTTTTTCCTTTCTGCTGGGGCAGACTCTTAGCTGGTCTGCTCAGTGAAGACTCTAATTCCTGACCCATCTTAGAGGACACCCTGCACTCAAGCAGTTGGTGAGAAGCCCCTAACCCGCTCTCCAGAGTCCCAGAGATGCTGCTGGGAGCCTAGTGAACTCAGAACACATTACCCACCAAACCCCACGCCCTCCCAAATACCACCCCCTTCCTTCCCTTCTGCCCCTTCTGCCCATTCATTTCTGCTGGATCAAACTCCACCTTGGTATACCCCTGTGAAGACACCATACCCTGACCCATCTTAGAGGACCCACTGCACCCAGAACAGTTGAGGATCTGCTTCACCCAGAGCAATTAAGGATCAGCTGCACCCAGAGCAGTTGGCCAACAGCTTTACTGCTCCTCTGAAGACCCAACAGTCTGAAGGCCTCCCAGGAGATGTACTGCAGCTATGGTAACAGATTAGCAGCTTCTCTGCCCCTGTGAAGAGGCCCCAGTTGGTTGGCCCCACAGGTGGTCTGCTACAGCTGTGGTCTACCAGGAGAACTGAAGCAACCCAGGGACAAAAGAGTCAGACTCCAGACAGTCACCTAGACCAACAAACACCAGGGATATCTGGATGGCAAAAGGCAAACCCAAGACCATAAGCAACAGAAGCCAAAATACATGGGCACCATCAAAACCCAGTCCTCCCACCACAGCAAGCCCTGAATACACCAACACACCTGAAAATCAGAAATCTGTCCTAAAATCCTATCTCATGAAGATAATAGAGTCCTTTAAGGAGGATATCAATAACTCACTGAAAGAAATAGAGGAAAACACAGGTAAACAGATGAAGGAATTGAATAAAGATATCCAAGACCTAAAAGTGGAAGTAGAAACACTAAAGAAAACAAAAATGGAGGCAAACCTGGAAATGGAAAACCTTTTTGGTCAGGAATTACAGGTGTAAGAATCACCAATAGAATATAAGAGATAGAAGAAAGAATCTCAGGTATAGAAGATACCATAAGAGAGATTGAAACAACTGTCAAAGAAAATTCAAAACATAAAAAATCCTAACCCAAAGCATCCAGGAAATTCAGGACACCATGAAAAGACCAAATCTAAGAATAATCAAAATAGTGGAGAATGAAGATTACCAGCTCAAAGGGCCTGAAAATGTCTTCAACAAAATCATAGAGGAAAACTTCCCCAACCTAAAGAAAGAGATGGCTGTAAAGGTACAAGAAGCCTATAGAACACCAAATGAATAAGACTAAAAAAGAAAATTCTCTTGTCACATAATAATCAAAACACTAGATGCACAGAACAAAGGAAAAAGGCCAAGTAACATACAAAGGTAAAGCTAACAGAATTACACTAACTTCTCAACAGAGACTATGAAAGCAAGAAGCTTGATCAGAGGTCATCCTAAACGAGGTAACCCAATCACAAAAGAACACACATGGTGTGCACTCACTGATAAGTAGATATTAGCCCAGAAGCTCGGAATACCCAAGACACAATTCACATATCAACTGATGTCCAAGAAGAAGGAAGGAGAGGCCCCTGGTCCTGGAAAGGCTCAGTGCAGCAGTGTAGGGGAATACCAGGACATGGAAATGGGAAAGTGTTAATTGAGGAACAGGGAGGGAAGAGGGCTTATGGGACTTTCAGGGAGGGGATACCAGGAAAGGGGAAATCATTTGAAATGTAAATAAAGAATATATCTAATTTTAAAAAAGGTAGACCTATCAGAATTACATAAGTCTTCTCAACAGAGACTATGAAAGCCAGAAAAGCCTGGTCAGAGGTCATGCAGACTCTAAGAGAATACAAATGCCAGCCCAGGCTACTATAACCAGCAAAACTCTCAATCAACATAGATGGGGAAACCAAAATATTCCAGGACAAAACCAAATACAAACAATATCTATCTGCCAATCCAGCCCTACAGAGGATCCTAGAAGGAAAACTCCAACACAAGAAAGGTACCTGCGCCAGGCGTGGTGGCACATGCCTGTAATCCCAGCACTTGGGAGGCAGAGACAGGTGGATTTCTGAGTTCAAGCCAGCCTGGCCTACAGAGTGAGTTCCAGGACAACCAGAGCTACACAGAGAAACCCCGTCTCAAAAACAAAAAAACAAAAAACAAAAAACAAAAAAAAAAGAAAAAAAGAAAGAAAAGAAAGGTACCTGCACCAAAGAAAGGATAATATATTAAGCATCTCACAACAAAGCCAAAAGAAGAGAACCACAAGCACATAAAGCCACCTACAAAGACAACAGTCATCTATCGTTAATATCTCTCAAAAGACTTGACTCCCTTAAAAAAAAAAAAAAAAAAAAAAAAAAAAAAAAAAAAAAGACATAAGCTAACAGACTGGATTCGCAAACAAGATCCAGCATTTTGCTACATGCAAGAAACACACGCCAATAACAAAGACAGACACTGTCTCAGAGTAAAAGGATGGGAAAAGGTGTTCAAGCAAATGGCCCCAGGAAACTATCAGGAGTCGCCATCCTAATATCCAATAAAATAGGCTTTCAACCTAAGATTTATCAAGTGCAATGAAGAAGGACACTTCATATTCATCAAGGGAAAAATCCACCGAGAGAAAGTCTCAATTCTGAACATGTAGGCCCCAAATGCAAGAGCACCCACATTCATAAACGTAACTTTACTAAATCTCAAAATGCACATTGAACCCCACAAAATAATAGTGGGATACTTCAACATCCCACTCTCACCAATGGACAGGTCATTAAAACAGAAATTAAACAGAGACACAGTGAAACTAAGAGAGGTCATGATCCAAATGGATTTAACAGATATCTACAGAACATTTCACCCTAAAACAAAAGAATACACATTGTCAGCACCTCATGGTACCTTCTCCAAAATCGAGCATATAGTTGGTCACAAAACAACCTTCAACTGATACAAGAAGATAGAAATAATACCATGTATCTTATCAGATCACCATGGCCTAAGACTGGTCTTCAATAACAGCAAAAAGCCCAGATACACATGGAAACTGAACAATTCTTTACTCAATGATAACTTGGTCAGGGAAGAAAAAAAGAATGAAATTAAAGACTTCCTGGAATTTAAGCAACCCTCCAGAATGAACCAGAGACCTGGGAGGTGAGAGACTCTCAGGACTCCAAGCAAGGGACCTTAGATGAAATGCTCAACAGTAGGACAGTAGGGAGAGGGAACTTATCGAGCCCACCTCCAACAGGAAGACAGGGAATCAAATGAGGGAGAGGGGGGCCACACCACGGTCACAATTATTCCTGTCTGAAAGAAGTGCAGGGATGGAAAGGGTGAGGAGCCTGAGAAAAAGAAGGTCCAGTGACAGGTCCAACATGCAATCCAGCTCAAGGGACGGTCCCAAGGCCTGACACTATTATTACTGAGGCCATGGAGCACTCACAAAAAGGGACCTAGCATGACTGCACTCCCGAAGACCCAACAAACAGCTGAAAGAGTCAGATGCAGATATTTGCACCCAACCAATGGACAGAAGCAGCTGACTGAGCCCTGTTGTTGAATTACGGAGGGCTGAAGGAAGCTGAGAAGGGTGACCCTGTAGACCAGCAGACTCAATTAAACTGGATCTATGAGATCCAAACACTGGACCACCAAACAGGCAGCACACACCAGCTGAAATGAGGCCCCCAACACACATACAGTAGAGGACCGCCAGGGCTGTGTCCATTCAGAGATGATGCACCTAACCCTCAAGAGACTGGAGGCCCCAGGGAGTTTAGAGGTCAGGTGGGGTGGTGTGTGGGGACATCCAGGTGGAGACAGGGGGTGGGGAGTAGGTATGGGATGTGGAACAGTCTGAGGGTAGATGGAGGGGGCGATAAAATATGGAGTGTGAAAAAATAAATTGAATAAAAAGAAAAGAAATAGAAAAATTCAGCCACAGGAGCTCATGCTTGGGGAGAAAGTTCAGTCGGGAACTCACGTGACTGCCTCACCTTGTCCGCCCAATCCCTGCCTGCCTCTGCTAAATGTGGCGGATACCTGAATAGATTATGCTGTCTCTATATGGCCCTTTTGTTCTTTTCTGAAGCTTTCCCTGAGACGACATCGTTCTGCCTGGGATCTTCCCCACTGGGATCCCCAGCTGGCTGCCTTATTCATTTTTTGCTGCATATTTTCAACTCCCAATTTGATGTTTTGGTATTTCTTTTTTCATAATTATTCTTCAATTTGGCTTACTCTATATTTAACTCACTTATTCTAAATGCAGAGTGGCTTACAAAGCCTCTCAAAAGAGGTTTGAACAGATTTTCCTGTCGGGTGTTTTAACTTTCTATATTTGCGCTAAATTATCTCTATTTAAAACATGCCACAGTGTATCGAATATCTTTCCATAAGTAGCAATATATTCCTTTGCTAAGCATAGTCAGAGATTTGCCAGCATTGCGTCTGGAGTGTTTTCCTTTATGAGTATATATAGGTTCCCCCAAATAAAATCCCCACTCTTCCTTTACTGCCTAAATATTCTGAAACAAATAAAGATCCTTCTGAGGATGGATTATGGATTGATGTTGTTTCAAGCCTGAGCGATAGGAACTACATTACCCACAATGCCAAGAGCAGAGTAGCAAAAGGCTGAGCCAAAGAGGGCAGTTTCTGCCTGGGAAGGTTGACAGACATTGGGCGGGACTTCCTACTTTGTGTCCTGTCTTTGGTTTAACTTCCCATAGGTTGGTATTTGGAGGATTCTGAGCTTTAACATCGCCAAGTTAGACTAACGGTAAGAGAGCGAGCAGGCACGGGGCGACGGCCACGGAGACTGTGCAGGGCCTGATGGCGGATCTGAAGCACCTGGCTCGGGTGAGTGCTGCATGCCAGGCGCCCCTCCCCACGCGCCCTATGTTCGTGAGTCCCAGAGCCCGCTGAGCACTCGCGCCCAGCTCACATCTTTATGGAAGACTTAATCCCTGCATCCAAAACAGTGCCAAGCCCGTGGGTGGGGTCTGCATTTCTCATAACTTGTCTGATGAGGAGTGGAAGAGTGGGACCAAGAGGAGAGTGATTGATTTGTGTGGGCAACATCGTGTGTTTGGCTACTTAAACACACGGGAGCATTCCAGCCTAAAAATGGCAAGGTGAGGTGTATTACCTGGGTCCTTACGACCTAGGAGCCAGCGGGACTGAATGGAAGATAAATGTGGCCAGAGGCTATTCAAACTATTCCAAAAGATGCACAGAGCTAGAGCCGGCTGGAAGAGACTAATGCAGAGCCTCAGGAAAGTTAAACTTTCTGCAACATCCCACAGCTGGTCTGACTCATCATTATGCACTGAGGTTTAGAGATGGTTTAGATATAAAAGGTCATGAAGATCCAGGACTGGACAGGGTCCTAGGGAGGCCTGAGCCCAGGAAGCCTTACCATGGTCCATGATTCTTACAACGTTCTTCCCACAGATTTCCAGATCTACAGAAATGGGTGTGGTCTGTACACAGGTGAGTGTGGAGTATTCAGGGAATCTCACCTTTGTGCCACACTTCTTGCCTCGCGTTGGTAGTAGAATTCATTTGTGTGGGGGCTCTTAAGAGTGGAATGTAAGGTTTAACACGGAGGCATGCCCGGGTAGTCTCACACTTGAGAGGACCGAGGCACGTTCAAAGCCAGCCTGGACTACATGATGAGAACCTCAACGAGAATGAGTGACTGGTGAGCTAGCTCAGTTGGGAAAGGCACCGCTGCCAAGCCTCAAGACCTGAGTCAGTCCCCAGAACCTACATGATAAAAAGAGAACTGATTCCTGAAAATTGTCCCCTGATTTCTACTTGTACACCCATGTACATACACATACACAAACTGGGAGAAAAGGAAAGAAAGAAAGAGAGAGAGAGAGAGAGAGAGAGAGAGAGAAAGGAAGGAGGGAAGAAAGGAAGGAAGGAAGGAAGAAAGAAAAAAATGAATAAATAAATAAATACAAAAAGAGGGAGACTGAGATATTTCAAAATCCAGTAGTGGGAATGCCAGCTGTTGGCTAGTCACAGATCTAAAACTCAGGAAAATTAAGCATAGAAACATCTCAATTGCTGAAGGCTTCTGTTCCCCTACTCTGGGACATCGAGCCTCCACAGAACCAAGGGCCTCCCCTCCCACTGACGCCAAATAAGGCCATCCTCTGCTGCACATGCAGCTGGAGCCATGGGTCTCTCCATGTGTACTCTTTGGTTGGTGGTTTAGTCCCTGGGAGCTCTGGAAGGGAGAAGGGGTGTCCTAAGGCTGTTTTTTAACTCCTCTGGTCAGGTGATAGTCCTTCCTGCCTCAACCTCCTAAGTGCTTGCACAATAAGAATCTGCCATTGTGCCCCCAAAGAAAGCTGATCTTGGCAGTGCTACCATGAGCGGAACGGTAAGGACAGGAGGCATGAGTATGTCTGACGAGCAGGCCTCTAGTTGCAGATAGAGACATCATTAGCACACCTGAGTAGGTGGAGGAGCCTGTAGCAACCTTGTGGAAACATAGCTGATCTGGTGGGTGGCCAAGGCTTTCATAGGAAGCACGGCACTCAACTTTAAAAAACAAACAAAAAATCTTGGAACCACTAAGGTGCATAACACAGTTGCTAGAAATAGTGTGTATTATACACACATACACACACATCGCACCAGCATTTGGGAAGGATTCTGGAAGTGTCTGAAGAGTTGGAGAGCTCAAGGGCACCAGCGTTCATCTGGGAGGGTCAGTGTATCTGAGAACAGGGTGCCTGTAGCTAGACTTTTGGCAGTTTTGTCAGAGGAAGCCTGTGACTGTTGAAGTGGCATTAAATGCCACATGTATAAAACCAGTGTGTCGTGTCCCAAGTCGTAATGGTGGCTAACACTGGAGCAAGGAACAGAATCTGACAGCAAGGCATGAGGAGAGGATGGCAGCTGCCTCTGACACTAGGAAGCCTCAAGCATTGGGTAGCGATGAATCTTGCGTCCATATATGAAGCCTTCTGGTAAGTAATGCAGAGTCCAAGGAGATGCCTGTGGCATAGGGTGTAGACTCTGAGGTAGCTGGGGAATGAACTGAGAGAGATGTGGACTAAGAAGAAACACATAGAGATGGAAAATGTTAGCAGGCCCTGCGACTTGGATGACAGACAATTTCCTGGTTTTGTGGAGGAGCCCTAGGAAAATTGCCTGACAAAAGTCATGTCAGCTGGACTTTGAGGTCTTTATCTCTGTCAGTTAAAAGGGGTAAAGACAGGAAAGGAGCTCAGAGCAGAACAAAGTTGATTGGTAAGTTTTCCAGACTCTTCAAGTACATGGAAAGGGACATTCGACGCTGAGGACTATTATCTTTAAATGTGTTTGGAATTGTCTTGGGTTCAGGGTGTCCCACCCAGACACACACACACACTTTTGGTTAGCAGGCACTTTGTACCCCTTTTACCATTGCAGGAGGACTCCCTGCCTGGATTTGTGAGCAGAGGAGCACCTTTAATAGGACCCTTGCCTTAGGACTCGCCTTAGTGCATGAATAACTGGGCTGGTTGGGTGCCCCAGCTTCCGTTCTCGATGGTATTACAGGTACAGAGAGACCCAGCACATGCAGGGAAATGGCTATATTTCAAAGGAATCAAAACTTACCGTCTGTTACTTAGAGCAAAAAGCCATTAACAAAAAAATCAAAAACAAAAACAAGCAAAAAACAACTCACATTGTGGCTTTTATGGTCCATCTTCTCAGGTCCATGGCCTCAAAAGAAGACTTGATGGCCTTTTATTGTCAGGTCCAAATGCATAGCTATTCCTCACCCTCTGTGGGTGCAGAGGGAGTATGTGGTGATCTGGGAATAGAGTGGCAGGTGTTAGCCTCTGTGTGCTAAGCTTTTTATCATCTCAAGAGGAGAGTTGGCAAAGGAAGGACCTGTGGGTGAGTAAACTGGGAATTCTAAAGGAAGTTGGCCATTGAGTGACTTGTCCCCATCACGACAGGGCTGTGTGACCTTTGAGGACGTGGCTGTTTACTTCTCCCAGGAAGAGTGGGAGCTCCTGGATGAAGCTCAGAGGCTACTGTATCTTGATGTGATGCTGGAGAATTTGATCCTTATAACCTCACTGGGTAAGACCCTTGCACTCACCATGTGTCTTGGTGCTTATCTGTCTCTTCCTGCCAGAACCAGCTTTGCCCTTTCCAGAGCCAAACTGCAGCTCCTATTGACTCCCCTACTTTCTTGGCTGGTGTGTGGTTTTAGACGGTGAGCCTTTCTGTTCCAGCCACCACGCCTCCACTCCGCCATCATGGACCCTTATCCCTCTAGCTGAGCTGTGTGCACTGCCCTGAACACCGCTAACATTCATCAGAATGTCTAGATGGCAGAAATGCTGCAGTCCAGGTAATAGGTTTGTCTTAGGTTGCTAAGACCTATTCTACCTACCCTCACAACAGCAATGTGAAGGATGAAGAGGTTATTTAGACTCAACAGTTCCAGGTTATAGTCTAGCATGACAGAGAAGTCATAGCGGCAAGAGTTAAAGAAGACTGGTCACATCACATCAGCAGTCAAAAGCAGAGAACAATGGCTTAAAGTACAGCATCGCTCAGTTCACCCTCTCATCTGTGGTCGGTCCAGGACTCTGAGCCCAAGGAATGGTGCCACCCATAGTGGGCAGGTCTCAATTCCTATACTCAAGACATTCCCCCGTAGGTATACCAGGAGGCCCATCTCCCAGGTCATTCAAAGTTGTGCCAGGTTGACAGTTAACAATAACCATAGCTTCTGAACTGAAATTGCCCCTTCCTGGACCAGACGACCATGTTCATAACTGGAAGTCCTTTTTCTCCAAGTTCTGCCCGCTTCTACCTGTGTGTAGCAGTTGCCTCTTTCAGGAATGTCATGTGTTGTGATGGTTGGTGCTTATATGGACCATGACCTGTTTGTATAAGACCCTCTATCTAGGCTTCTTTAAAACAGTGAATGTTTTCTACCAAGCATTCATCTGCACTGTCTTTCTTCAAGGCTTGCATTATCCATTTCTTATGTAGTCGAACATCTGGGGGTGTGAGGAAAGTCCTGATTTTCTTCACAAGGTGGACATGTTGAAATGGTCTCAACAGTTGCCTGCTTCTCATGAGTAACAGCTGATACAGGGTATGACATTAGAGATGTCAGAACAAACCAAGAATCTGCAGTGTGTCTAGCAGTATTATGATGTAAGTATGTTGTGTGAAACATTTCCTGCTTGCAGTTTGAGACGTGAGCTCTCCTGTTCCAGCCACCATGTCTCTGCTCTGTCATCATGGACCCATCCCTCTGGAACTGTAATAAATCTTTCCTTCTCTAAGTTGCCTTGGTTTTATCACAGCAATGGAAAGGAACTTATACACTAACAAATAAATAAATAAATAAGTACATAAAAATAAAGTAGTTATGAGATCTAGGTCCTCCCAAGTAGGAACTGACTTCCAGTAATTCAGTTTAACCAGCAGGAGTTCAAATAGATCACACAAGTTAAAAGAATGCTCCCACTTAAGTATTTTATTAGATATATTCTTTACTTACATTTCTAATTCTGTCCCCTTTCCTGGTTCTCCCCCTTCTCACCCCCCGAAAATCCCATAACCCTTCCCCGCTCCCTGTTCACAAATCAGCCTGGTTCCTCTTCCCTGTCCTAGCATTGCCCTACACTGCAGCATCGAGCTTTCTCAGGACCAGGGGCCTCTCCTCCCTTTGATGTCCAACAAGGCCATCCTCTGATGCCTATGAGTCTGGAGCCATGGGTCCCTCCAACTCTATGGTTGATGGTTTAGTCCCTGGTAGATGGGGGTACTCGGTGGCTCATATTGTTGTTCCTCTATGGGGCTGCAAACTTCTCAGTTCCTTGGGTCCTCTCTCTAGCTCCTCCATTGGGGACCCTGTGCTCAGTACAATGGTTGGCTGAGAGTGCCCCCCTCTGTATTTGTCATGCATTGGCAGAGCCTCCCAGGTGACAGCTATATCAGACTCCTGTCACCAAGCACTTGTGGGCATCCACAATAGTGTCTGTGTTTTGTAACTATATATGGGGTGGATCTCTAGGTGGGGCAGTCTCTGGATGGCCTTTCCCTCAGACTCTGCTCCACACTTTGTCTCTGTATCTCCTCCTGTGGGTATTTTGTTCCCCCTTCTAAGAAGGACCAGAGTATCCATACTTTGTTCTTCCATATTTTTGAGATTAATTTTGTCTGTGAAATGTGTCTTGGGTATTCCAAGATTCTGGGCTAATATCCACTTATCAGTGAGGGCATACCATGTGTGTTCTTTTGGAATTGGGTTACCTCACTCAGGAGGTGACTCTAGTTCCATCCATTTGCCTAAGAATTTCATGAATTCATTGTTTTTAATAGCTGAGTAGTATTCCATTGTATAAATATACCACATTTTCTGTATCCATTCCTCTGTGGAGGGACATCTAGGATCTTTCCACTTTCTGGCTATTATAAATAAGACTGCTAGGGCCACATTGGAGCATGTCTCCTTATTACATAGCTGGAGAATCTTCTGGGTATAACAGGGTCTTCCAATAGTATGCCCAATTTTCTGAGGAACCTCCAAACTGATTTCCAGAGTGATTTTACCAGCTTACAATCCAACAAGCAATGGAGAAGTGTTCCTCTTTCTCCACATTCTCACCAGTATCTGCTGTCCCCTGAGTTTTTTGATCTTAGCCATTCTGACTAGTGTGAGGTGAAATCTCAGGGTTGTATTGATTTGCATTTCCCTGATGATTAAGGATGTTGAACATTTCTTTAGGTGCTTCTCAGCCATTCGATATTCCTCAGGTGAAAATTCTTTGTTTAGCTCTGTACCCTATTTTTAATGGGGTTATTTGGCTCTCTGGAGTCTAACTTCTTGAGTTCTTTGTATATATTGGATGTTATCCCTCTGTCAGATATAGGGTGGGTGAAGATCCTTCCCAATCTGTTGGTTGCCGTTTTGTCCTTTTGATGGTGTCCTTTGCCTTACAGAAACTTTGCAATTTCACAATTTTATGAGGTCCCATTTGTCAATTCTTGATCTTAGAGCATAAGCTATTGGTTCTCTGTTCAGGAAAAATTTCCCTATGCCCATGTCCTCAAGGTTCTTCCCCAGTTTCTTTTTCTATTAGTTTCAGTGTGTCTGGTTTTACATGGAGGTCCTTGATCCACTTGGAGTGAAGTTTAGTACATGGAGATAAGAATGGATCAATTCGCATTCTTCTGCATGCTGACCTCCAGTTGAACCTGCACCATTTGTTGAAAAGGCTATTTTTCCCCCCACTGGATAGTTTTAGCTCCTTTGTCAAAGATCAAGTGAACATAGGTGTGTGGGTTCATTTCTGGGTCTTCAGTTCTATTCCCTTGTTCTACCTGCCTGACACTGTACCAATACTATGCAGTTTTTAACATTATTGCTCTGTAGTACTGATTCCCCCAGAAGTTCTTTTACTGTTGAGAATAGTTTTAGCTATCCTGGACTTTTTGTTTTTCCAGATGAATTTAAGAATTTCTTTCTAACTCTAAGAAGAATTGAGTTGAAATTTTGATGGGGATTGCATTGAATCTGTAGATTGCTTTTGGCCAGATGGCCATTTTTACTATATTAATCCTGCCAATCCACAAGCATGGGAGATATTTACATCTTCTGAGGTCTTCTTCGATTTCTTTCTTCAGAGACTTGAAGTTCTTTTATATTGTTTTCGACTATTGTGAAGGGTATCATTTCCCTAATTTCTTTCTCAGCCTGTTTATTCTTGAGTATAGAAATGCTACTGCTTTGTTTGAGTTAATTTTTTATCCGGCTACTTTGCTGAAGTTGTTTATCAGCTATAGGAGTTCTCTGGTGGAGATTTTTGGGTCACTTAAGTGTACTGTCATATCATCTGCAAATAGTGATAATTTGACTTCTTCCATTACAATTTGTATCCCTTTGACCTGCTTATGTTGTCTAATTGCTCTAGCTAGATCTTCAAGTACTATATTGAATAGATATGGAGAGAGAGGACAGCCTTGTCTAGTCCCTGATTTTAGTGGGATTGCTTCAAATTTCTCTCCATTTAGTTTGATGTTGGCTACCGGTTTGCTGTATATTGCTTCTATTATGTTTAGGTATGGGCTTTGAATTCCTGTTCTTTCCAAGACCTTTAATATGAAAGGATGCTGAATTTTATCAAATGTTTTTCAGCATCTAATGAAATGACCATGTGGTTTTGTTCTTTGAGTTTGTTTATGTAGTGAATTAATTGATGGATTTGAGTATATTGAACCATCCCTGCATCCCTGTGCTTCTGGCCTCTCCACACTCCACACTCCTGGGTGACCACCTGCCTCCTGTGCCACCTGGATATCTAAGTATGGGTTTTTAAGTATTCTTTGGTGTC
The DNA here is from genome assembly GCF_947179515.1 of Apodemus sylvaticus. Taxonomy (NCBI): domain Eukaryota; kingdom Metazoa; phylum Chordata; class Mammalia; order Rodentia; family Muridae; genus Apodemus; species Apodemus sylvaticus. Next base: position 209,201,214 of record NC_067472.1, on the reverse strand, counting down.
TAGGAATATTTCCCTATTCATTTCTGATTTTGTTAATTTGGGTCCTCTTTTTTGATTAGATGGTTCAAAGTGTATGATTCTATGTAGTGTTGTCTTTATTTCTGTTTCATTAGTTTCTTTCTTAGTATTTTTTGCCATCTATTAGGTTTTGGTTTGTAGTATTCTTGCTCTTCCAAATTCTTGAGTTGCCTGCATTAAGTCATTTATTCACGCGCAATTTTTACTTTTTTTTAATGTATTCACTTTCTCCATAGGACAGTTTTTAATGTGTCCCAGAGGTTTTGTTGTATTGTGTTTTTATTTTCATTTAGTTCTGGGATTTTTTTTTAATTTCTTCTTTGGCTTGCCTATGATTTAATAGTGCATTTAATCTCATTGAATTTGTACACTTAATGGAGATGTATTTACTGTCAGTTTCAGGTTTTGTTGTTTTATGGCCACATAGGACATGTGGAGTTGTCTCTTTCTACTTTTCTGAAACTGTTAAGATGATCTCTTAGACTATAGGGTATGGTCTATGTTAGAGAAGATGATCTCTTAGACTATAGGGTATAGTCTGTGTTAGAGAAGCTGTCACGGATTGCTGAGTAGAATGTGTACATTTTGTATTTGGAAAAATATCTTATAGATATATATTAGTCCCTTTGATGTATAATCTCACTTAATGCTGATGTTTCTCTGTTGGTTTTTTTAACCCATATAACTTATCTACGGAGACCGTAGGCGACTGAAACTGCCTACAATTAGTGGGTGGGTGCTTATCTGTGTCTTTCATTCTAGTAATTCACTTCCCAAGAAATGGTGTATACCAGAGTTTGCTACATATATGTTTAGGATAGTAATGGCTTCCTGGTTAATTGTTCCCTAGATTAAAATAAAGTGTCCTTCTTTATAACTTTAGGTTAGTTTTAGTTTGGAATCTGTCAGATAGAGGCAAGTGGATTTCTGAGTTCGAAGCCAGCCTGGTCTACAGAGTAAGTTCTGGGACAGCCAGGACTACACAGAGAAAACCTGTGTCAAAAAAAAAAAACAAAAAACAAAAAACAAAAAACAAAACAAAACAAAACAAAAAAAACAAAAACAAAAAAAAAGATTTCACATATGGAATCTGTCAGATATTTCTATAGCAACACCTTCTTGCTTCCCTGTCCTGTTTAACTGGAGTATGTTTTCCCAACCTTTCTCTTGAAGGTACCTATCTTTAAAAACTGAGATGACTTCATTGTAGATGACAAAAAGATGATTTTTTGTTGTTGTTGTTGTTGTTGTTATTGTTGTTTTGCTCTGTTCAGCCAGCCTTTTGATTGGAGAACTGAAGTCATTAATATTTAAAGTTTTTGAAAGCTGTGCATTGATTGAAGTCATTGCATCTCTATTTGCAGTCCGTGTCTCTTGACAATGATTTTTCCACTTTCCATTCTAAAGTATTGCGTTTTATATTCTGTTCAGGGGTAATCTGCTGGAAGTGAATTCTTTTAGCCTGTTTGTATTATGGACAGTCTTTCTTTATCCTTCAAGCATGGAAGATAGTTTTGCTCGACACAGTCATCCAGACTGGCTGTCATGGACTTTTAGAATTTGGAGTACATTGCTCTGAGCTGTTCTGGCTTTTGCAGTTTCCACTGAGAAATTAGCTTTTCCTTCGTATGTGACTTTGTGTGTTTGCGCATAGCTTTCACTCGCCTTTCTTTGTACTACATATTAAATGTTTTAACTATTAAATGTCACGGGAAGGTTCTTTTCAGGGTGTGTCCATTTGGCGTTCTGTGTGTGTTTTCTATCTCTATGACTGTGTCTTTCCTGAGTTTAGGGAAGTTTCTCTATGGTATTGTTGAAGGTCCTGAGTTTGGGAAAGTCTCTCTATGGTATTATTGAAGGTCCTGAGTTTGGGAAAGTCTCTCTATGGTATTATTGAAGGTCCTGAGTTTGGGAAAGTTTCTCTATGGTATTGTTGAAGGTCCTGAGTTTGGGAAAGTCTCTCTATGGTATTATTGAAGGTCCTGAGTTTGGGAAAGTCTCTCTATGGTATTATTGAAGGTCCTGAGTTTGGGAAAGTCTCTCTATGGTATTATTGAAGGTCCTGAGTTTGGGAAAGTCTCTCTATGGTATTATTGAAGGTCCTGAGTTTGGGAAAGTCTCTCTATGGTATTATTGAAGGTCCTGAGTTTAGGAAAGTTTCTCTATGGTATTATTGAAGGTCCTGAGTTTGGGAAAGTCTCTCTATGGTATTATTGAAGGTCCTGAGTTTGGGAAAGTCTCTCTATGGTATTATTGAAGGTCCTGAGTTTAGGAAAGTTTCTCTATGGTATTATTGAAGGTCCTGAGTTTAGGAAAGTTTCTCTATGGTATTATTGAAGGTCCTGAGTTTGGGAAAGTCTCTCTATGGTATTATTGAAGGTCCTAGCTATACCTTTGACTAGGAATTCCTTTCTCTCATCTATGTCTAAAATTCAAAGACTGGCTCTTCTCATAGTATTCCAAAGTTTCTGCATGTCCCTTCCCCAGGCTTTAATTTTTCTCCATAATCTTTATTTGTGTGGTCTAACTATTCTACTTCAAGGCTTGATATTCTGGCTTCTACTTCATCTGTTCTATTTATAAAGCTTTCCACTGAGTTGTCTAGTTGAGTTATCTTTACGACCTGATATTCTGTCTTATAAAAGCCTTATAAATAGAGCAGATGTGTGCCTGGGCATGTGGACTTACTTCTTTACTGTGTGTCTGATGCGGGATATTCTATTCTGCCTTAGACTGGGCCAGTAGATTATCTATGTGAGTCACTTTACTGGGCCAGGTAAAGCTAGTGAGTGCATGAGCTGCTTGGTCCTAGGCCAGGCAGAGCCAACATGAGGAGAGCCTCGATCTGGAGCTAAGCCAGTGGAGATGAATCTTCTTTTAAAGTATACATTTATATATGTGCATGTGTGTACACGTATAACCATAGTATTTTTACTACCATCTTTTTTCTTTTTAATATTGTCATTTTCTATGTATCTCTGTTTGTATTTCTGTTTGTTAAATTTGAGCTTCTAGCTTCTTGAACCTTTGGTTTCTTTAGTTTCCATTTTGTGTGTGTGTGTATCACATGATAAACATGGGAGGTATGGAAGGGCTACAGTCTGCCCCCTTTGGGCTGATGCCTGATCGGTGAGCTCCTCGTGGTAGGAATAGTCTGGTATAAAACCATGAGCTCTCTTTCTAAGATGTTCTGCTTACCAGACTGTTCTTGGACTCTCCATCTGGGAGAACAGTGATAACTTTAGTTTTATTTTCTGAATTCTTTGTTTTGTGATTCACTTAGTAGGCATGTCAGCTAGGGGCCTATTACCCACTTTATCACCATCTATAAAGGTAGAGAATGTGTTATGAAGTCAGTGGAGAAGGCCACTGGGGCTCAGTATCCAACTTTCAGCGTTCCATGTTACCTTCACTGCCTGCCCGTTCAGTGTCAACCTCGGTCATTTCAAATTATGCGGAGGGACACCTCAGTCTGTTTCTTCTGGAGATTTCTTCTCCCATCAGCCAGCCAACAGCCCTGAGGATTCCTGCAGCTACACCATCCTACTCTTACTGTATGGTCCCCAGGACCAAACAGATCCAGAGACACACAAGCTGCCTGCAGTCCTTAGGCCCAGAGATACATGAAGATTACACTGCTCCGTACACCAGGCAGTAACCACAGAGTAGTTCAGGGAACAGCCTCTGCTCCACCATTCCAGTGCCCGATGGCTGCTGCACTTTCCTTAATGCACACCATGAGTTTTAATTTCTGGAAATGACTGAATGGCAGCACGGGGAGGTGAATGCTCTTGAAAACGGGACTTATTTCCGAAATGTATGAGAGAAGGATATTGACGCATCATTCCGGGTGGCATGAGTAGCCAGCAGGTGCTGAGGATGAGGGTGTAAGAAAGAAATTAATCAAAAGGAAGGGAACATGTGCATGCGAGCAGGCCAGAAGAGAGAATTGCATCTGCTAGAGCCGGAGATCTAGATGCTGTGGATGATGGGAACCAAATGTGGGTCTTCTGGTGTTAACCACGGAGACATCTCTCCATCCCTGGATGTGGCCTCTCACCTAGAATATGACCAGAATAGATAAGGTGGAGGAGTCTGCTCTTGCAAACATGGTTTGCAGTGTGGGATCTGGACTAGTCTAACAGCAACCAAACTGCATGTTCTCAGTTAAGTTTTATGCCGTCTATCAAGAGTTAGCCTCCCTTCCCATGCTATGAAGGAATAAAAAGGTTAGGAGGGAGACAGAGGGGGAGAAAGACAGGGAGGGAGGGAGGGGGAGGGGGAGAGAGGAAGGGAGGAAGGAAGGAAGGAAGGAAGGAAGGAAGGAAGGAAGGAAGGAAGGAAGGAAGGAAGGAAGGGAGAGAGGGAGGGAGGGAGAGAGAGAGGGAAGAAGGGAGGGGAGAAGGAAGGAAAGAGGGCTAGAGAAATGGCCCTCTGGTTCAGACCACTTGCTGCTCCTGCCTAGAGCCAGTTTTATCCCAGCTCCCACGTCGAGCAGCCCACAGTTTATAAGGCGGCTCCAGGAGGTTTGATGCCCCCTCTAGCTTCTGTGTGTGTGCAAATAGACACAGACTCACTTTGTGCACAATATATAGAAATAAAAAAATAAGGCGCTGGGGAGGTGGCTCAGCAGTTAGGAACAGTGGCTCTCCTTCTGAAGGACCTGAGTTCAATCCCCAGCACCCAGATAGCAGCTCACAACCATCTCTAACTCCAGTTCCAGGGGACATGACACCCTTGCACAGGCTCACATGCAGACAAAGCACCAGTGCAAGTAAAACAAATAAATATTTTTTTATTTTTAAAAAGAAATACAAAAATAATTTTTTTTAAGAAAAAATGGAGGGACCTAAGGAGGTAGACACTGGAGAAATGTTTCCAATTTTCAACTACATGGTGCCTGGAAAGGAAGGCCTGGCTATCTGCCCTGTAGTCTCCTCTTCTATAGAACATTTAAATGAACATTTAAATTCCTGGTTTTGGTTTTGTTTTTTGTTTTTTTTCACCAACCATAGAAATGAAACCCACCTGTACATAGTTAGATATAAACAAATGGCCGAACCCAAGCCAGTCTCTCAGACAGAAATCTGCCGGACAAGTAGATTTGCTCTGAGAGATTTAATTGGTTTATGTCTTTTTTTTTTTTCCTTTCAAGTTGACACGACTTATGTCTTTGCAATAAAAACAGCTAAAATCTTAGGCAAATTTTTTCTCTTACAACCTACAAATCATAAGATGATCCAAAAAGAAAACTAAACTTATAATATTTTTAAAAAAACTAGTCTCTGCTGCTCATGGTGTTCAAAAGGGAAATGAAGTTAAAACATAATTGCCGATTCCAAGCGCAGTTAATGTGCTTCTTACTAGATTCTCTGTCCTTTCAGTTTATTGGCTTGAAGCGGAGGCTGAAGAAAAAACCTGTGCACAGACTGAAGCACCACAGATCAGTACTCCACAGGAAGACCTACCCGCACAGAAGCCTCATCCCTCTGACATCTGTATCACCGTGCTGAAAGCTATCCTACGTCTGAATGACCTCTCTGGGCAGAAAGCGCATCTGACTGAGGTGTGTGCAACCCTCCTGGACCAGAAGCACCCCAGAGCCAAGAACTGGTTAGAGAGACATGTGGACTCCCTTGGGAAGATCTATACAATCAACGTAGCAGGGAATCCTTCCATCTGTAATAAGACTGTGGAGAAATTCCCGTCAGCATGGAATCTTCTCCAACCCAAGGCCATTCCCAACGGTGAGAAACAAAATAAGATGAAGTGTGGAAAGGCTTTTCACAGCAATAAAAATAATTCGAAGTCAGATAAACATAAGATGTCTTCCGGCCCCCAACCCGGGCTTCATGAATGCCCAAGAGTTTGCCATGAAAGAGGGGTATTTGAATCTGACAGTTGTGAACAAGACATAAGCAAGGACTCTGTTGCTCCGCCCCAGGTGGACCACCCTGAAACCCGATCATACAAGTGTCACGACTGTGGAAAGTGGTTTGGTCAGAAAGCCACACTTAGAATACACCAGAGACGCCATACCGGAGAAAAACCGTACAAGTGTGGTGAGTGTGGAAAGTCTTTTTGTCAAAGCTCTAACCTAAGCGAACACTGCAGAGTTCACAGTGGAGAAAAACCGTTTGAGTGCCTGGACTGTGGTAAAGCCTTCGGGTGCCATTCTAATCTTCTGCGGCACCAGAGGACGCACACGGGAGAATGGCCACATGAATGTGGTCACTGTGGGAGGCTGTTTAGGCAGATTGTCAACCTGATCACACACCAGAGGACTCACACTGCAGAGAAGCCGTATGGATGTGCACAGTGTGGGAAGTCTTTTAGTCACAAAGCCACTCTTACTGTACACCAGAGAGTTCACACTGGAGAGAAGCCCTATCACTGCGAGGCTTGTGGGAAATCCTTCAGCCAAAGTGCCAACCTTATTAAGCACTCCAAAATTCACACTGGAGAGAAGCCGTATGAGTGTGGGGAATGCGGTCTGCGCTTTCGCCAGAGAGCAACTCTCATGAAACACCAGAGAACGCACAGTTCAGAGGGGCCTTACGAATGTCGAGAGTGTGGTAAGTTCTTCAAACAATACTTCTACCTCATTGAACACCGTAGGATTCACACCACAACAGAGTTTTACGAGTGTGAACAGTGCGGGAAATCTTACACTCAAAACGCCACCCTTCGCCGACACCAGCGAGTGCACGCGGGAGAGAGTCCTTACAAGTGTGAGGAGTGCGGAAAAGCCTTTGAGTACAGATCCAGACTCAATCGGCATCAGCGAACTCACACTGGTGAAAGGCCTTATGAGTGTGCCAAATGTGGGAAATTCTTCAGGGAAAGCTACAACCTTGCTGAACACCAGAAAATCCACACTAAAGCCAAGCCTTACCGTTGTGAGCAGTGTGGGAAGTCCTGCAGCCGGAGAGCCGACTTGGTTAAACACCAGCGCGTTCACACCGGCGAAAGGCCTTACACGTGCAGGGAGTGTGGGAAGACCTTCAGCCGCACCACCAACCTGGTTCAGCACAGGAGAGTTCACACCGGGGAACGGCCCTACAAGTGTGACCGGTGCGCCAAGTCCTTCAGCCAGGTGTCCACCCTCATTCGCCACCAGCAACTTCACACTGGAGAAAAACCGCATAGATGCAGCAAATGAAGGACAGCCTGTACAACGCCCTAGGGAAAGAAGCGGTTCTTCCGCCACAGCTCTCCCCCAACCCTGGAAAGCACCCTGCAAGGATGTCGCACTGCTGTTCACCATAAGAACCTAGACAGCCTCAGAGTTCTAGGCCATGTGACTTGAGCTAGGCTGCGCGTTCCAGACAGTCTGTTTCCTTGTCAGAACTAAATACCTGCCGTAATGTCTCAGAAACTGTCACTCTCTGCCGCCCTGCACTGAGTGCATGTCCCTCCCACCTGCCCACACCCCCCCTTCCCTAAGGAAGCCTCACCTTCCCTCCCGTGCCTTACAAATGACCTTGATCCCTGTTTCCCGATGAATGCTGAATGCGTCTGGCTCTGCGTTTTGCCCAGAAGAACCTGGGCTGGGATTGATTGGCTGGAGGCTCCAACAAGGGACATCTTCTCAAGTCCCACATGGCTCATGTGGCTGGTTACATGCTCCAAATCACCAGCCAGGAACTTCCTGCCGTGTGAATGTGCAAGAATAAAAGGCCTCGTGGGCTTTCTTCCCCACGTATCAAGAGTTTCAATTCACAGCCTTGGGTGGGCAGAATACTGCCAAAGTTGCTGTTTTGTTTGTTTTAATTATTTATTTACATTCTAGCCTTTGCCCCCTGCCCCCCTCCCACAGTTCCTCAGCCCACTCCCCTCCCCCTCCCCTCCAAGAGGGTGCTTCCCCCCAACTAGGCCTCCCCTCCCCTTCCCTGAGGTCTTAAGTCTCTCAAGGATTAGACACATCCTCTCCCACTGAGTCCTGACCAGGCGGTTCTCTGCTATATATGTGCCAGGGGACCTCGGACCACCCTCTGTATGCTGCCTGGTTGGTGGGCCCTCTTTATATAGAAAGTGGAACGAGTTTTGGTTTGTTTTTTTTTTTTTAACATTTATTTTATGTACATGTGTGCTCTGTCTTCGTGCACACCGCAAAAAGAAATCAGACTCCATTACAGATGGTTGTGAGCCACCTTGTGGTTGCTGGGAATTGAACTGTGGACGTCTGGAGCTCTTCTTTGGTAAGTCATCCGCCTTCCCTAGGACAGTTCCCTGAGGCTGCCTGCGCAGTCCACACCTCGTAGGCACTGTCCCGGGAAGGAGGAGCTCTCCAGAACCTTTAGCAGAGCAACACCGGTGATCAGCCCTGCCTTTATGCCTCGGTGCCTGCTTGTTGTTTGCTGCTGAGAGGAAGGTTTTTTGTTTTTATTTAGACCACAGATTACCCTGAAGGTGAGGTCAGTTGTTGGAACTGCAACATTTAGTGCTCTTAGAATAGCTTAAATTTATCCCTTTGTTCCCACGTGGTCTGACCTGATGCCCAAGATGGTTGAAGAGAACCTTTCACTGAGTTTCATAGAACCAAGTCCGCAATTCCATATGTCACTTGTAAAACTAGTGGAACCAAATAGGAACAATAACTGGTACATTAAATCAGGCTTTGATAGTTAACAGGTCGGGTTTTATATGAGAGCATGACCTGGGGATTACTCTGGAGACCATAGATGTTGCATTCTGGAAAATAATTTGCCTATATCTTATGTCCTGAAATCTTAACAGTCTGAATTCAGGGTGTGACTTATACTCAGATTTACAGAGAGAAGCATCAACCAAAAGCAGATCAGGAAGATTCAAAAGTATGCAGTTTTGCCAGGAACAAAATGTGTTGGAATTACAAACAAAAAAGCCAAGGTTACTAATGGAGACCACACTGTTAAGTAAGCACTTTGTACTAGGGGCATAGAAAAAAAAAATACCTAGAAAATACATAGAAAAAAATAGCAGTTAAGGACACGAGCTATTCTTCCAGAGATCCTGAGTTTGATTCCCAGCACCCACGTGGTGGCTCACAACCATTTATAAAGGGATTTGATGCCCTCTTCTGGATGTTGGTGTATGTACAGACAGAGTACTCTTACATTTAAAAAATAGTAATACATAAAAAAACTTTTTTAGTTTGTTTAAAAAAGTTGCTTGTGGAAATTCTTTCCTGGGTCCAGTCACCCCTCTGTAGACCACGTCAGCCACTGATGGGTGAGCCTTTGTCTCTGCTTCAGCTGGCAGTGTTTGTAGCACTAACACGGTTACAGGCAGGCAGACTGGGAGTGACAGTCTGTAGAGGGTCCACCAATGCAAGGCATAGCCTGAGGTGCTACGTGGTTTGTGACAAGGCCTTAGGGTAGGCAGACTCAAGCCTGTTAGGTCTCAGGTGATAGCAGCATGGGGTCCTGATCCGGAAGCGGTCCTACAGAATTTATTTTTTCCATATTGTTTGTTGCTCTCCTTGGTTTCCATGCCTCCCTTCTGTAGTCCAGGTCTTCTCTTATGAAAGAGGTATGTTTACTCTGTGCCCTGTTATTTTGGATGTACAAAACCCCCTTTGTGGTTTTGCTTTGCTCAGCTTAGAGTATAACCTTTGGTCACATAAGAAACGAGCCTCTGGACAGTATCGAAACTGTTAAGACGCAGACTGTTGAGATTGGGCGAAATGCATGTTTTTGCATCATGAGACAGCTGTGAGCCCTTGGGAGCCAGGAAGGGAATTTTATGGTTTGAATCTGAATTGCCTCTCATGTTTTAAAAACCTTGCTACAATGGCAATCGGTGGAATCTTTGGAGTTGCAGCACAGTTAAGCGGGAGTTGGTGGTTAAGAGCAGGTCTTTTGAAGGTTAAGCCCAACCCCTAGTTCAGCAATTCTCAGCCCCTTTGGCAGTCACATAATTTACACTACAATTCAGAATAGTAGCAAAAGTATTGTTATGAAGTCACAACAAAATAGTTTTATGGTTAGAGGTCACCACAACATGAGGTACATATTAAAGGGTCACGGCTTTAGGAAGGTTGAGGACTAAACCCCCAGTTTCTGCTGCCAGTCTGCTTAGCATCGTGTTGTGAGCAGCTGTGCCGTGTGTCCCTGTTTGTTGCCTTGAGCTAAGCTGGATCCCACCCCCACCCCACCCCAACCCACCCCCATATCCTCCAGTTTGATAGACTGAAACCCTTTGAAACTGAACCAATATAGGTCATTCCTTTGGTTATGCAAAACACACCGATGTATAGCAGATGTGCATTTGTGTGTACGTGTCGTGTGGTATATGCATTGAACAGGTTATAAATCCTTAAAACTATCAAGATTTCAATAATGTTTCTATCCAGAATTTTCCTTCTCTTGTATAATGTTTTCCATGGGGTGTTAGGTATCTGGTGACTTGCTTACTTTCAAAATTGTCTAATTTGTAGCTTTTAGAATTTTATTTGAAAGGAATCAGAAAGTGCTTGCCCATTTTCTAATTATTTCCACATTGGATAATTGGCTCATTACTGTTGCCTATATGAGCACATCATTATTTTTTTAAAAATTCTTAATTGACTCTTTTTTTCTATTATTTGAATCATAGATACATGTGAGACTTTTTAATTAATTTTTTACACTCCACATTTTATTTCCCTCCACCCCATCCACCCTCCAACTGTTCCACATCCCATATCTTCTCCCCACGCCCCACCCCCGTCTCCATGTGGATGTCCCCAGCCCCCACCCCACCTGACCTCTAAATACCGGGGACCTCCAGTCTCTTGAGTGTTAGGTGCATCATCTCTGAATGAACACAGACCCGGCAGTCCTCTGCTGTATGTGTGTTGGGGGCCTGATATCAGCTGGTGTATGCTGTTTGTTGGTCCAGTGTTTAAGAGATCTCAGGGGTCCAGATTAATTGAGACTGCTGGTCCTCCTACAGGGTCGCCCTTCTCCTCAGTTTCTTTCAGCCTTCCCTAATTCAACAACAGGGGTCAGCTGCTTCTGTCCATTGGTTGGGTGCAAATATCTGCATCTGACTCTTTCAGCTGTTTGATGGGTCTTCCAGAGTGCAGTCATGCTAGGTCCTCCATAGCCTCAGTAGTAGTGTCAGGCCTTGGGGCCTCCCCTTGAGCTGGATCCCACTTTGAGCCTGTCGCTGGACCTTCTTTTCCTCAGGCTTCTCTCCATTTCCATCCCTGTAATTTTTTTCAGACAGCAACAATTATGGGGCAGAGTTGTGACTATGGAATGGCCCCCCTCTCCCTCATTTGATGCCCTGACTTCCTGTTGGAGGTGGGCTCTATACGCTCCCTCTCCCTCATGTCCTACTGTCGAGCATTTCATCTAAGGTCCCTCCCTTTGAGTCCTGAGAGTCTCTCGCCTCCCAGGTCTCTGGTGCATTCTGGAGGGACTCCCCAACCTCCTGTCTCCTGAGGTTGCCTGTTTCCATCCTTTCTGCTGGCCCTCAGGGATTCAGTCCTTTCCCCTCACCCAATAGCAGATCAGGTTCCCCTCTCTTCTCCATTCTCTCCCCCACCTCTGTCAACTTTCCCTCCCAGGTCCCTCCCTCCCTCCCCATTTATGATTGCTTTGTTCTCCCTCCAAAATGGGACTGAGGCGTCCTCACCTGGGCACTTCAGCTTGTTTCAAAGACCTTTGTGAAATCTGTGTACTCTATCGTGTGTGTGTGTGTGTGTGTGTGTGTGTGTGTGTGTGTGTGTGTGTGTGTGTTGGCTAACATCCACTTACTAGTGAGTACATGCTATGTATGTCATTTTGGGTCTGAGTTACCTCACTCAGGATGATATTTTCTAGTTCCATCCATTTGCCTGCAAAACTCAGGATGTCCACATTATTAATAGCTGAGTAGTATTCCATTGTGTAAATGAACCACATTTTCTGGATCCATTCTTCTGTCATGGGACATCTGGGCAGTTTCCAGCTTCTGGCTATCACAAATAAGGCCACTATGAACACAGTGGAACAAGTGTTCCTGTGGCAAGGTGGGGCATCTTTGGGGGATATTCCCAAGAGTGGTATAGCTGGGTGTTCAGGCAGATCTATTTCCAATTTTCTGAGGAACCTCCAGATTGATTTCCAGAGTGGTTGTACCAGTTTGCGATCCCACCAGCAATGGAGGAGTGTTCCTCTTTCTCCACATCCTCTCCAACATGTGTTGTGGCCTGAGGTTTTGATCTGAGCCATCCTGATTGGTGTAAGGTGGAATCTCAGGGTCGTTTTGACTTGGATTTCTCTGATCACTAAAGACTCTGAGTTTTTCTTTAGGTGCTTCTCAGCCATTGCAGATTCCTCAGTTATGAAATGTCAGTTTAATTCTATACCCATTTTTTGATTGGGTTTTGGGTTTTTTTGGTGATTAGTTTCTTGAGTTCTTTTTTATTGTTATTACATATTTTCTTTATTTACGTTTCATATGTTATCCCCCCTGTATGTAAGAAACTACATTACCCACAATTCTTAGAGCCAAGCAACAGAATGGCTGAACCAATGGTCTCTCGCAAAGGCATCTTCAGTCTTAGGGCCACAAGATGTGGGCAAGATTGCCTACAACTTTGCCAAGTGGTCCTTGTAGCTGCTTTGGGGTTATTTCTCCCTATCGGTGATACAAGAGTCTGGCGTGGGGACCAAGGCGGGCAGAGAGCACAGGCACAGGGGGCAGGTCTCTGTCGCCCCCGCCGCCGCCTTGAGGGATGTTCCTGCGTTTGCAGAGTAAGAAGGCTGCTGCTGCAGTGGCAAAACCTGCGTCGTTCCCCTGAGTGAGAGAGGAGTTAAATAACTCAAGTGATTCCAAATTTTTAGACTTTTATCAGATGGAAGCTTAACTATTTTTAAATTGATTGTAGAATTCGATTTTGTGTGTGTGTGTGTGTGTGTGTGTGTGTACACGCGCGCGCGTGTTCTCTAATGTATATTAGAGCTACATATAAATAATATATAGATATAGATATATAGACATACACATACATTTAGGATATCTGAAGTTTTGTTTGGGCTATGTTAAGAATGAGGTGTAAATCCTCTTATGAATTTACACTCCAGTAACTGCAGCACTAGAGGAGGGCAATCGGGAGTTCAATATAAGGACAAGCTATGTTTTCACTTTAAAAAATATTTTAAACTTTTTTTATTTATTATTATTGTGTATGTGTGCACACAAACACACCTCAGCATGTGTATGAAGGTCAGAGGAAAACTGTGGCATTATCTCCTTCCGCCTTTATTTGCATTTCAGAGATCAACCTTGAGTCCTCAAACTTGAGCAGCAGGTGCCTTTACCCAGGGAGCCATCTCATTAGCTGTGGGCTATATTTTCAAAAGGAACAGAGAACGAGCTGTTGTGAAGAGCAGTTGTGGACACACCCACTTGAAAGATCACAGATCAGGAACACTGGGGATGAAGAAACCTAAAAGAGTTGATGCTTACTCTGGAATATAGCCTGATGTAAAGAAAATTGGAATCAGCCTTATGTTTCATGAGCTCATCTAAGCCTGCCAGTGTCAAATAGTCCTCCTCCCAGGTACTTGGACTAAAGGTGTGTGTGCTGCACCTGAGAGAGTCCTGGTGCTGATGTCCAAAAAAAGTACAAGTAGGGACCAAGTCCGAGTCTCTTGACTTGATCATCTGGGTGGAGTTGGTGGGCATCACAAAGATGAGAGAATGAAGTTTGAAAAGACTTGAAGAGAACTTGGGTGAGCATGCAGGAATCAAAGGCTTCCAGAGAAGGAGTGGATATAGTCAGATATGGAGAGTGTAAGTCAAGATGACAGTGCAGCCAGCATGAGGGTCTGCTCACCAGGCGTTGGGCACGGGCATTTAGAAGTGTCTGAGGAGTTTCAGTCTGACTGGTGGGTTATCTTAGAGTCATAAGTGCTTATCAATGTGGTCTGGAGTGGAAAGCCTCTGCGATTAACTGTTCGGTTGTCAGAGACGGTAGAGATGTGATGAGGGAAGCCATATCAAGGTAATCCACATTAAAGATAAACAAGGGGGTTTGTGATTCCTCGGATATTGTCTTGGTAGCTGTCCCACTTGGCCTTGGGTGTCATCTTGACACAGCCTAGAGTAGCTTAAGAAGGATGCCTCAGTTGGACCACTTTCCAGATCAGATTGGACCATTGGCCTATCTGCAGGGGATTGATGTAACTGATCCCTGATATAGGACAGAGCCTATTCCCCTGTGCCAGCACCGTTCCCTAGTCAGGTAGGCTGTGTAAATGCAAGAAAGCTAGCCAAGTACGAGGCTATAAGTGAGCCAGCATTCCTCCATGGCTTCTGTTTCAAGTTCTTACTCAATTTCCTACCCTGACTCTACTCAGTGATAAATGGTGTGACCTGATAGTGTATGCCAATAAACCCCTTTCCCCCGGAAGTTCTGTCACAGCACCAGACAGGAATTATAACAGTGATTGAGACCTAAGTAAGGAACAGAAGAAGGTGGTGTCGATGTGGAGTGGTGACTACCTCTCACACTCAAGAGCACTGGAAGGATGAGTCAGTCTGGAAAGTTGTGAACACCTTTTACTAAATAATATATGGGGACCAAGGCGTTGCCTATGGTGTTAGGAGACGGACCTAGATGTGTACCTGAAACCATATGTGAGAGAGAGATGATCATGTATAGAAGAAAGAAAGCACCTGTGGGTGCTGACTTAAAACTAACAGTGAAGCTCACATTTAGACATGTGAAGGACACAAGCCAGGGACTCTAGGAATCATTGTGGAATACAATGAGTTATAGACTGAATGGCGTGGCTTCCTCCTGCATGCCTAGGGTACGATAGGAGGGCACGGTGATACTGGGGCCACTGTGAGAGGTGAATGTTTATGGTCTTGGAGCCTAGGGTCACCCAAAGAGGTACAAAACAGGAAGTATGGTTATAAAAGAAGTGTGTGCAGGCAGATGGACTTGGAATCCTCAGAGAGAAGTAAATCATTGAGTGACCTGTCCCCATCATGACAGGGATGTGTGACCTTTGAGGACAGATGTGGCTGTTTACTTCTCCCCAGAAGAGTAGGAGCTCCTGGATGAGTCTCAGAAGTTGCTGTATCTTGATGTGATTCTGGAGAACTTGGCATTTACAACCTCACTGGGTAAGGCCCTCACACCCACCCTGTGTGCTCATTTTCTTCTTTTGTCTGTATCCAAACATTCTGCAATCAGTCTAACAAGCCCTGTTGGTTGTCCCACTTCCTTGGAAGGTGCACTGTGGACGCCAGCACTGAGCTGTGTGCATTACCCTTAGCAGCCCAAACACTTAATGCCCCCTTTCCAAAAGATTCACTAAAAGTTCTGAGCAGCAAGAGTCCTGCAATCCAAGCTGTAGTTCCACTTGGTCTCTCCTTGGCTGAGTGACTCTTCACATGCATAGCTCCTGTCATCAAGCACCTCTTGGCATCTGCAATAGTGTCTGGGTTTGGTGTCTACTCAATGATAACTTGGTCAAGGAAGAAAGAAAGAAAGAAATTAAAGACTTTTTGAAATTTAATGAAAATGAAGGCACAACATACTCAAACTTATGGGACACAATGAAAGCAATGCTAAGAGTGCTCATAGCCCTGAGTGCCTCCAAAGAGAATCTGGAGAGAGCATATACACTAGCAGCTTGACCACACATCTGAAAGCTCTAGAACAAGAAGAAGCAAATACACCCAAGGGAAGTAGAAGGCAGGAAATCATCAAACTCAGGGCTGAAATCAATCAAGTAGAAACAAAAAGAACTATACAAAGAATCAACCAAACCAGGGGCTGGTTCTTTGAGAAAATCAACAAGATAAGTAAACCCTTAGCAGACTAACCAGAGGGCATAGAGACAGTATCCAAATTAACAAAATCAGAAATGAAAAGGGAGATATAACAACAGAAACTGAGGAAATTCAAAAAATCATCAGATCCTACTACAAAAGCCTATACTCAACACAACTGGAAAATCTGGAGGAAATGAACAATTTCCTAGACAGATACTAAATACTTAAATTAAATCAGGATCAAATAGATCATCTAAACAGCCTCATAACCCCTAAAGAAATAGAAGCAGCCATTAAAAGTCTCCTAACCAAAACCCCCAAGACCAGATGGGTTTAGTACAGAATTCTATCAGACCTTCAAAGAAGACCAAATACCAATACTCTTCAAATTATTCCACAAAATATAAACAGAAGGAACGCTGCCCAATTCATTCTATGAAGCTACAGTTACACTGATACCAAAACTACAAAGACCCAACAAAGAAAGAGAACTTCAGACAAATTTCCCTTATGAATATTGATGCAAAAAATACTCAATAATATTCTTGCCAACTGAATCCAAGAACACATTAAAATGATCATTCACCACAATCAAGTAGGCTTTATCCCAGGGATACAGGAATGGTTCAATATATAGAAATTGAACAGAAGTCACTACACAAACAAACTCAAAAGAAAAAGAACCAGATGATCATTTAATTAAATGCTGAAAATGCATTTGACAAAATTCAACATCCCTTCATGTTAAAAGTCTTGGAAAGATCAGGAATTCAAGGCCCATACCTGGTTTCCATTTTTTAAAATTCGATTTACTTGCGAGATTTATAACTATTATGAATAGGATCATAATGTGCTAACTTTGAAAATAGAGCTTTTTAAAATTTGCATGTGTGTGTATGTATATATACATATATATATGTATACATATATATGTTCATGTTTTGCCTGTATATATGTATGTTCAGTGCGTGAATTCCTGGTGCCTGCAGAGCTCAGAAGAGGGATTTGGATCCCCTGGAACGATAGATAGTTGCATATGTAACCATGGTGTTGCTGAGCACTAAACCCAGGTGTCTGGAAGAGCAGCAGGTGCTGGGATATCTCTTTCATCACCATGATGTACTACTAAGGTTTTTTTTGTAATAGGCAATAACTTTTAGATTCATCAATGTGACTGATAAGGACTTTTTTCTGAGAAATATTGTTTTATGGATGTGTCACTCTCTGTTCATATTAATAGGCAAGTGAATCGTTCCCAGTTTGGGTCTATTAAGAACAAAAAAAGCCACAAAGACTGTGCACATGCAGTTTTTAAATCTGTTTCATCCTCTCTTTGCAATGACTTAAACTGGTTGTACCCTTGCAGACTCAGCATCAGTACAGAAGCACTCACAAATGTGGCCATTTTCGTCCCTTTGAGGTGGGCAGCTGTATATAATGGCAGCTGGCTGTGGCTTTGGTTGCATTTTTTATGATGTTATATGTTTTTACCCATTGCACCACCTGTATACCCTTTTCCAAAAAATGTTAATTCCATTTGTCTATGTTTAATGGACATTGGCTGATAATCCTATTATGTCTAAAAAGTAAGAAACATATAACTAAGGAATGTAGAAGAACTTTAAGTTTTGGTCATATAAATAACGTTGATAAAATAATTGCTTTTGAATACTAAAAGAATACTTTCTCAATATTTGTATTACTCATAATAGTCATGACATAAGCATAGTAATTTTTAAGTTAAAAGTGCATTATCAACACTTTTGATTCAGTGGGGCTGGAGAGATGGTTCTACGGTTAAGCGCACTGACTCCTCTTCCAGAGGTCCTAAGTTCAATTCCCAGCAACCACATGGTAGCTCACAACCATCTGTAATGGGTCTGATGCCCTCTTCAGGTGTGTCTGAAAACAGTAATAGTGTACTCAAATACACAAAATAAATAAATCTTAAAGAAAACAAAAACCATGTTCAGTGCATTCAAAAATCTAGCTGTGCAGTAGAAAACAAATAAAGTTGTTTTATTCTCAGTTTTCCTGATACAAATCATCCTGCTGTGGACAATCTCTGTGATGTCTTATGATGTCACCATGCTACTAAGACACCATGCCCTTAGAGACATGTCATCATACTCTGTTTCTGTCATACAGATAGCTATATTGTGAAGAATATATAATGAAATAGTTGCAAGGTGACAGTTTTGGAGATTCATACCCTTTTCTTTTAGAAATAGTTTTATTTACAAACATGTTGACACAAGACTGTACTCCAGCACTAAGGAGACTGGGGCAAGAGGGTCATATAAACCCAGGAGTTCTAGACCATCCCAAGCAAATAGAGATACCATCTCCAAATAGATGAAACAGACCTACTGAAGTTTGCTTCACAACCAATTCTCCCTGTGTAATGTGTAATATTTGTGGCTTCATACATGATACATTCTTGTCAAGGCTATGATAAAACACCCCCAGGAAGAAGGATGTAATTTTTTTTTTGGCTTCCATGATTCAGGGGATTTTAATCCATTATGATAAGGCTCGGATCGGAGTGGCTCTGTGGCAACTGACCAAGGCCACTCTTCAGTCAACAGGTTCTCCAGCACTTTAGACAACATTGTAGCATGGCCCCAGTCGGTTCTGAGATTGAGGTGGGTTCGTTTTTTCCTAATCCACTTATCTACCATTTTAATTACATGCAAGTATTAAGGGCAATAGTAGCGCAAGGAGGAACAAGCAAGCAAGACAGACAATAAGCCCAGCCCTGTGATTGCTCCCGTGACAGGCGTTTCCAAGGGCGTGTCAGAAGGACCAAAACACCTGAGCCCACTTCCTTGTCCAAGCCCAGAATTCTTGCCTGAAGCCTGCTTCTTTTGTTCCACCCTGAGATTAAAATCCCGGCCTGAACCTGCTTCCCTACTACAGCCTAAAGTTAGATTCTTGCCTGAACTTCCTTGTCACGGTCTAATGGCAGATTCCTGCCTGAAGCTGGTTGGTAGAACACCATAAGACATGCCAGTTTTCCATACATTAACAATTGGAAAGAGTACAATCAACACAACTTACATTAAATACTGTAGAAGAAACAAAATTTTAACATGAGCAATTAAGATTAGCAGTTTTAACACATGCACTAACACTTGTTCGAAATCCAGATTCTGTCCCAATTTTATCCACTGTAAACGTAACTTCATAAAGAACTGCAACTAACTTCCAAATGTGTCTCTGAAAATGTCCAGAACCAGCCTTCCAAATGAAGACTGTCATTTCCAATATTGGACTGATTTCTAGACCAGTCCATGACTGAGTCAGAATAACTGGTCACATTAAAGGAAATAGAAGAATCATTATCATTTCTCTTTGATTAAGTTTTTGAAGGCAGTTTCCACCGTCTCCATGTTCTCTGTCCCACAAGATCTAAAAGGCGTGAGGCAAGGCAGCTTGTCCAGTCTGGAATGTAGGCAAGCAAAGGAGGGTCAGGAACAAATGTCCAAAACAGCTTTGCAGTCACCATGGTCGGGGCACGCAGCAAGCTCACAGGTCGGCATCATCCCAGCACCAGCATGTCACACCAGTCACTGTGGCAGCTACCATGCTCCTTCAGCGTCCTGCAGAAAACACAAGCACGCCCTCTTCCCCACATTAAACCCCTGATTGGGATCATGCAGTGTGGCAGTATGTGGGTCCTTCCGTTTCACCCTGGCATAATTATGCCTAGTTGTGCGGTGCCATAGACACCCCGCAGAGAGTTCTTTGGCATCCAAATTTTAAAACTTTAAAAATAAAAAGCGTGATTTAAATAATGTGCATGGGGATATAATTCCTCCCTTTTGTTTTGTAAGAAGATTTTTTTTAAATTCCACAATACCTTGTCCTTGAGAATTATAAAGAATTCCGGTAATGTGGGTAACATTAAATTGTTGTCAAAGCATCTCAAATTCTTGACTGTAACAGGCCGGTTCCATTATCTGTTTTCATCTGATTTGGAACATAAAGCATAGAAAAACAGCCTAGGCAATGACTAATTACATTTTTATTTGCTTCTCCTGTTGAAGCAGTGGCAACTAGAAAGCCCAAAAGGTGTCAATAGTCACATGTACATATTTTAATTTTCCAGAATCAGAAAGGTGAGTAAATCCATTTGTAATAATTGATTAGGTATGAGCCCTCTAGGATTAACACCATTATGTGGTACAGGTAGAAATTGAGGACATTCAGGACAAGTCTTTACAGTTTGACTTGCACATTCTCTAGAAATACCAAATTATTGTCTTGATGACAGTAATTTACAGGCAGGCACACTAAATGCAAACCTTTTACAGTCATCAAGATACGAAGGAATATAAGAACAATTTTCCAAATCCATAATAATTCCATATGGAGTAGGCAGGCCAGATCTAATGATTTCATAAGTTCCATGGCCGCATTGGCCTTTCGTAAATCTTAAGTTTGAACTTTACTTTGAACAACGCCTGGGTAGATCTGTTAATAATGCTGTTCTGGGCTGAAACTTCCTGGGGGTTTGCAAGACAAAGCAGTGCCACAGAAACCTCACTGTCTCAAGACTCTCTGCAGGTCAGCAGGCTGGCCTGGAACCCTCAGAGATTTGCCTGCCTCTGCCGGCCAAGTGTTGGAGTTAAAGGCTTGGGCCACATCTCCCTGCAGTAAGTAATATTTTCATTTCCATTTGATTTTAAGAATTCATAAAATTTCCTCCACTGATCGCTCAAGAGAACTTCCAATTGTCTTTTCTTTGTACTTTTTATTTTTTCTTTCTCTCTTCTTCCTCCTCCTCCTTCTTCCTCTTCTTTTTTTTCTGTGAGGGCAGGGTAGGCAGGACTTTTTCTGCATAGTCTTGGCTGTCTTGGAATTCACTCTATCAGGCTGGCCTTTAACTCACAGAGATGACCCTGCCTCTGCTTCCCAAGTGCTGAAATTAAAGGCATGTGTCTACCCTGCTGGGCAGTTTCTAGATTTTCATTTGCTATTGCTATTTTGCCTTATTTCACTGTGATATGAGTGGATAGAAGAGATAGTTTTGAACTTTTTGTATTAGTGAAGAAATTATTTATAGTCTACAATGTGAAATCTTTTAGAAAAACACTCCATGGATTACTGAGAGTATGTCATCAATAGTTCTTGCCTGCAGTATTCTTTTTTTTAATGTGTATGGATATTTTGATACATGGCTATCTGTGCACCACCCATGTGTAGCGCCCATAGAGACCATAAGAGTGTGTTGGATTCCCTTGGAATTTGAATTGCAGACCATCGTTAGTTGCCATGTGGGTATTGGGAACTGAACCCAGGTCCTCTGGAAGACTTTAACAACTGAGTGATTTCCTCAGCCCATTTGCAAGAGTCTGGAGATCTCTTGCAATTTAACCCTTCACTTTTATTGATTTTTTTTTAAAAAAATCTAGGTGACCATCTGATGACAATGAGGTATTAAAGTCACCAATATTGATGCATCTCTGTGTGTTAATTATATGCTCATATCTAGCTACATTTATTTTTAGAAAATCAAGTATGCTAATTGGTACATATATACTTATTACTTGAAATTCTTTAACAGATAGTTCCCCTTATTAATAGGTTGTAGCATGATTTATCTGATCCAATCTTAGGTAAAGTGTGTTTTACCAGATTAAGTCTGACTGCTCATGGTTAGTGTTCATCTTCTGTGTGCTTTGTATCTTGCCTTACATCTTTTCTTTTCGATCTCTTTGCCAGTGACCTTATTTCTTGAGGACAAAAGATGATTGAGACCTTACTTTCAACTCAAGCAATTGGCCTTTGGCTTATAACTAGACAGCTCAGATGATTAGCAGACGGGGACTATGTTGATGCTGGTAATTTTGTTGGTGGTTTATGATTGGTTGGTTTGTTCATATATTTCCCCTCTTATTGATTTATTGGGATTTGCTGTGGAGTTGGACATGAGTGCCTCCTTCCTGGTTCTCTTTCATTCTTATATTCTTCTTTCTTACACACTCAAGATTGATAATGCCTTTCTTGTCAAGTGGGGGTATCTCATGCCTTTAATCCTAGCACTAGGGTGTCAGAGGCAGACAGTACGAGGCCAGCCTGGTCTACAAAACAAGTTGTAGGACAGCCAAGGCTACAGAGAGAAACCCTGTCTCCAAAACACATCTAAAAAGAGAGAGAGCATATACAGTTCAAACAGAGCATATACATGCATGGATGTAATCCCAGAACTTGGGATTTGAAAGAGAATTATGTTTTCAAGATCAACCCAAACCTGAACTGCAATAGACAAGGCCTCAAGACATCAACTATAGCAGGCAGCTGAGACGGCTCAGCAGGGAAAGGTACTTGTGACCCAGCTTGACAAGTTGAGTTTAATCCTCAAGACCCAAAAGTTGGAAGGAGAGAGCTGACTCCCACAGTTCTCCGATACCCACATACACTACGGTTCGCATGGGCCACACTGCCCCTGCAAACTGGATAAATAAGCTGCAAGTGTGGGTACAGTTCTTTAAGTGTCTTCTGCGTGCTGGGTGGGTGGTCACGAGGCTCTCCTGGAGTTTCTGGGGTTCTGAGCACTGTGCTAGAGCTCGGAGAGGCTCCCCTTTCACAGTGCATCGGCATTCGCCACCCGTGGCTTTCACCACTGGTTTTCACTTTGTAATTTCTACCTTTAGAGGACAGTGTGCACAGATCCTTCTCTTGGCACTGAAGGCTGCCAACGCCCTCTGTGCTTGAATGTCCATTGTCCTGAGCTCTGCGAGGTCATCGGCTGCCATTCCACGGAATGGCTTCTCTACTCCTTTACATTTCTCCTTTTGTTAACTTGTTTGGGGATTTAATAACTCTGTGTACATGAGTGTTTTGTCTGCATGTGTGTGTGCCGTGTGCGCTGCCCTTTGGATGGTGGCACACCACAGCATGTTGGGTGCTGGAAAGTGAACCTAAGCCCTCGGCACGAACAGCACGTTATCGGAACTGTTGAGCCTCCTCTCCAGCCCAGCCTAGGCCTGATTTTAAGTCTTCTTTCTATTGATTGAATTCGTAAGGTCGGCCTGTTGCTCAGGTCCCACAGTACTTTCAACGTTGTAATAATGTGAGTTTTTGTGTTAGGTGTTTTTTATCTGGTTGGATTTTTGTTTCTGAGACAAGGTCTTTACTATGCAATGCTGCCTGGCCTGGAACTTACTCTGTAGGCCAGGCTAGCATATAACTCACAAAGATCTACTTGCCTGTCCCCACGGGATGGAATGAATGGCTTACACAACCATAAGTGCGCATTGTCCCACTTGATTTTTCTGATACAATGGCCCGTGGACTAGGCTGGCCTCCACCTTTGTAACTCAGGATGGCATTGGCATTCCTACCGACATGCCTACCTCCACCTCCTGAACATGTGGCCACCACCTCTGGATTATGTGCTGCTGAGAGTCAAACCCAGGACCATGTGAGGCCACACGAGCCCTCTACCGACGGACCCACAACCTCAGCTAGTCTCATGTTTCCTGAGCCGCAACCTTAGTTAGTCTCATGTTTGACTTCGTCATTATGTTGGCCTATTTAAAAAAAATAAATAAATCAGGGAGTCGACCCAGCAGCTGAGTACAATTTTGTTCTTACAGAAGACAAGTCGGAGTTTCAGCACCCACCAGGAATTTTACAACTTCTTGTATTTGCATGTTTATGTGTCTGTCTATGCATATGTCTGTTATACCACGGGTACACCTACCATCTAACTTATGCAGATTTTTATATGTTATAAATGAAATACTCAAGTGTAATAATTCGCACATGTACTGTCAGATCTCATTCTCTCTGCTGACCGGGTAGACTTCAGACACTTAGGACTTGGGTGATAGACAACGTCCTCTAAACAGGAGGTCATTACTGTCTGGTTAAAAAGGTCAGTGATGTACTGACACACCTTAGTGCAGTGGCCCTCAACCTGTGGGTCATGCCCCCTTTGGGAATTGAGTAACCTTTTCATAAGAGTTGCATAAGACCATAAGAAAACAGAGATTTACATTATGATTTATAGCAGTAGCAAAATTATACTTATGAAGTGTAAACAAAAATAATTTTGTGCTTGGGGATCATCACAACATGAAGAACTGTATTAAAGGGTCGCTGCGTTACAAAGGTTGAGAACCACTGCCTTATCACATGCTTCGCTTTTGCTCTATTTTATTTCTGTATACACGGAGAGGCCTGCTTGTGGCTTTACCCACCGGTGTGTCATTTCCATTTGCTATCACACTATCCACTTGCTGTCCCCGGGAAGCACTCAACTGCAGGTCAAGTCCACTGTAGACCAGGCGAAAATACAAGGCCACCACTAGCTCACACCACACCAAAGGCCTCTGCAAGAGGTCCTGCCCTACAGTCTGGGAAAGCAGAAGTCTGTGCAGACGCTACAAGACCCTATGTCACACGCCTGTTCGTGGGCATACTCACACTCCTTAGAGGAGGTATGAATATGGTTAGACCGAGAATTCTCACCTCTTTAGAGAAAAGATCTTAAATCAGCAGAAATGTCTAAGCTCGAGAAATCAAAGGGCATGCTGGCACTCACACAACCTCAGTTCTCAGGGGACGAGGGAGGAAAATCAAATGTTTGAGGGCATCCTGGGGTCAAGAGTGAGAGCCCATCGTGAACCCACAGACTTTGACACTTTTCACAGAAATATCAAAAACTTTCAAAAGAGTAAAAGATAAAAGCCTTTTTGTTTGGTTGGTTTTTGGTTTTTTTTTGTTGTTGTTTTGTTCTTTTATTTTTTGATACAGGTTTAGCACTGGAATTCACTCTGTAGACCAGGATGCATGTGAGCTCACAGATCCATTGTCTCTGTCTCCTGGGTGCTGGAAGTGAAGGCCCGCCACCCAGTGTGGGCCTCCTAACTCGGAAACCTTTTTAAATGTTTGTTTGTTTATATACACAAAACACCCCACACATCCAGAGAAAAGGAAAAAAAATAAGCACAAAAATATGTGTGCCTGGTGTGTTAGCTGTATGAAGTGAGGGCACGTCGGCTCTAGGTGTGGTTGGAGGGAAGGACTTTATTGTAGATATGAGGAAGATTATAGCCAGAGGCATCAAGAAGACTCCAGAGCAGGGAGAGAAGGTAGTAGAATAAACATGAGCAGCACACTGGACTAGGCCTTGAGAGAGAGGAAAGAGAAGAGGAAGGGGGGGGAGAGAGAGAAGGAGAGGGGGATGGAGACAGAGAGAGAGGGAGGGAGGGAGAGGGACACACACACACACATATGTATATGTATGTATAGTGTGTGTGTTTGATTTGTTTAAGTGTTGTTCTTTTATCTTTTCTTTCTTTCTTTTTATTTATTTATTTTTTTGAGACAGGTTATCTCTATTTAGTCCTGGCTATACTGGAACTCATTATGTAGACCATGATGGCCTTGAACTCTCAGACATCCGGCTGCCTCTGCCTCCTGAGTGCTGGGATTAAAGGCTTGAGCCATCATGCTCAAGCCAATATAGTTACTGAAATTGTTAAAGAACACCTCATGACTTGGAAAATGTCCGGATGTGACAAACTGGCATCTGATGTGCTGCAGGAGCAAATCTGAAACCCACAGCCTTTTAGAACAAAATCTGGTAACTTCTTAAAACCCATAAACCATGGGCTTCAGAGAGGGCTCAGAGCATAAGTCTGCATGCTGCCCTTGTAGAGGACCCGGGATCATTGCCAGCACACAGGCTGGCCACACCCATCTGTAACTCCTGTTCCAGGAATCCAGTGTGTTTTCGAGGGCCTCAAAGGCGTCAGTTATGCACTTAGTATTCATACATGTGTGCAGCCGCACATGAAACAAACAACAAACACCTAACACATATGGACTGCACTCCTATGTAAGGGCATAAGGTGCTACACAGAGCTGGTCCCCAACAAAATCAGTGACACTTAGGAACACAGGAGTCATGAAGACTGCAGTAAATGATCATTTGTCCCAGGGACTGCAATATTCAGTGAGGAAAAGAAAGGGCAACCAAAAACAAACAACAAAAAATATGTCTTATTTAAAACGAGGTCACTGTCTCCCTCCCCCACTCAAACTCAGTAACACGGAGACTGTCTCCACTGCACACCGGTGCAGTCAAGAACACGGCTTCCTCTTGCCAAGTCCCCAGAAAGCATTAACTTCTTAGGAATAAGAAGATGGCAATAATTCCCATCTTGCCTCTGTTTTCTTCTTTGCTGAGTAACTTTCAAGGACTGGCTCCCTCACAAAGGCCACTCTCAGAACTTCTCTGTTCAAAGTCCCGTTCGCTCCTACGGCTCAACAAGCTGGTCTACGGCTGGGGCTTTCTCTATGTTCCCTGCGTTCACAAACCTATCTGGGTGGTGCCCGTGTGGCTACTAAGAGCAGTCTTTGCTGTAAGGCTTCCCCAGCATCAGTGGGTTCACGATGCGTCCCTGCACTCTGACCTGGTCTCCAGTTGAACAGGATGGAAGTGGGGGTGAAGGCTCCCCACATCTGAAGCACTCTTGACCCTTGTTCCACAAACGTCCTCTTGTGTAGACAAGGTAGATCATGGAACTATTTCCCATGTCCCCTGCCCTCGATCCTTACACTCTATCAGTGTGATCCAGTCAGTCCTGCAGTAAAACACTTTGCCACATTCTTTGCACTCATGATGCTTTGCTGCATAAAATCCCTGATGTTAAATGAGGCTGCATCCCGCACACATTACACACAAAAGTCTTTCCCCTACTAGGAACTTGTTTGTCTTTTATGAGGTGAGTGTTGTGTTTTAACACTTCCCAGATTCACAACATTCAAAAGGCCTATCCCCTGCATGAGCTTGGACATGATAAACAAGGCTGGATTTCTTTTCTTAGATGAATTAATGCATTGGATGCATGTCTTAGTTAGGGTTTCCATTGCTTCGAAAAGAGACCGTTAGCAAGGCAACTCTTAGAAAAGACAACATTTAATTGGGACTGGTTTACAGTTTCAGAAGTTCAGTCCATTATCATCATGGCGGGCACCATGACTGCATGCAGGCACACAGGGTGCTGGAGGAGCAGAGGTTCTACATCCTGATTGGAAGGCAGCCAGGAACAGACTCTCCACACTGCGCGGATTGAGCATCTGACCTCAAAGCCACCCCCACAGCAAGGACACACTTCCTCTGACAAGGTCACACCTATTCTAACAAGGCCACATCTCCTAATAGTGTCACGCCCTATAGGCCAAGCATTGAAGCGATGAGTCTATGGGGCCAAACCTCCTCAAACCACTACACTATACTTCTATGGCTTTTCTCCGGTATGAACCCGATAATGATATAGAAGGCTGGATCTGTTCATGTATGACTTGCCACATTCAGTGCATGTGAAAGGCGTCTCTCCTGTGTGAACTCGCTGATGAGCGACAAGGAAGCAGTTGTGCTTGAAGGCTTTGCCACACTCGCCGCACCGATAAGGCTTCTCTCCGGTGTGAACTCTGAAATGCTTCATGAGAAAGGCCTTCTGGCTGAAGGACTTCCCACAGTCGCTGCACTGGAAAGGTCTTTCCCGAGTGTGCACTCGCACGTGATACATGAGGCTGGATTTCTCCTTAAACGCCTTGCCACATTCACCGCAACTGTAAGGCTTTTCCACAGCATGAACTTGAAAGTGACGTGTAAGATTGGATCTGGTCATATATGATTTCCCACACTCGGTGCAGGTAAAAGGCGTCTCTCCTGTGTGAACTCGCTGGTGAGAAATGAGGGAGATATTGTGCTTGAAGGCTTTGCCACACTCGCCACACCTGTACGGCTTCTCTCCGGTGTGCATTCTGAAATGCTTGACGAGAAAGGCCTTCTGGCTGAAGGACTTGCCACACTCGCTGCACTGGAAAGGCTTCTCTCCAGTGTGTATCATCCGGTGGCGATTGAGGTGGGACGTGCTAGTAAAAGTTTTGCCACAGTCACTGCATATGCAGTTCCTCTTCTCACTATGAACGGCCTCTCCACTCTCAGTGTTCGCGGCCGGCTCCCCGCCCCTGGGAGTCACCTGATGCCCGAGAAGACCCGAGGAGGTCTGCAGGATCGTCACACTGTCCGTGCGGAGCAAGGGGGTCTCAGCACAGCACAGCATTTGCTGGTGTAGCATGGATGAACTGACACCTCCTTCTGCAGACAGGCTCTGCTCAGAGGGGGACGCTTCACTCCCCACTTTGATCCAACAACCTGAACACAGAGAAATACTGATGAGTAGCATGTAGACTGTCAAGCGACAGACAGACAGACAGGCAGGCAGGCAGGCAGACAGCACACATTACTAATCGTGATCTGAGATTTCTCAGAGAACAAAGGGGGCTAGTTTAGTGTGAACAGGGCCTGTTACCATGCTGAATGTGTCAAGTTCATAGGTTCTAGGGGCCTTAGGGGCAGCAGGAACACAAGCGTGCAGTAAATCACAGGGACGCATGCTAGGAACCGTAACACACTCTTTCCTCACCACCAGGTTTCTGCAAGCCTCAGCTGCTGGAGATGCAGGACACAGAGCGGAAGGCTGTCTAGGCCTTTACAACAAATGACATCCTGCATTTAAGGACTGCCATAGGGACAGGGCATGGTAGAAGAATTTCAACCCAGCAGCATGGCTGCTCTGGTTGGAATACAGATACTCCTTTACTGTTCCAATACAGTTGGAATACAGTACACACATTTGAGGGGTAGACAACGTGATGAATCAGAGAAAGATTTGACTAAATAAATCTGAGCTAGGGCAGGAAATCGAGTAGACTTCAGAGCAGACGGAGTACTCAGATGCAGTTTTTCCTGGAACAGTTTGACAGACAGGCTGCAGAGAGAGCAAGCTAAACACAGGTGAAGACAGAATGAGCCGGAGAGTGAGGAGCCGGAAGGTTACGACAGATTGCTAGACTTATTCTGACGCCAAGCAGAGCAATTCAGTCAGAAGCTAAAAGAAGCCAGTTTGAACCAAAGGAGTTTGGGCTGGAATAGCTGAGTTGACCATCCTGCCAGAGCTCAGAAGGGTCTAGAACAGGTGAGCTTATTCAACGGCAAGTCTCAGAGGCTGAAAACGCTCTAGGCCTCGATTAGATTGCACAGAGCCTAGAAGCTTCCAGAACTAGGCCTATGTTAGCAGTTGGGAGCTCACTGCCTCTGAGATGATGATTACATCAGGCGAATAAGAGTTACATTTACAGTGCACACCAACACAATAAAGGAATGGTTGTGTTTCACGGGGTTGCAGGGCAGCAGGCAAAACATACAAGACTGACACCCAAGGGACAGTTCTGGTTCAGAATTAATAGCTTCAAACATGCAAAACCACCATTCTCTATGTACCTATAACATACCTGGAGTCAGGAATCTCAATGCAGGCACAGAGGGCTCTCCCCAAGACTCCAGCTGAGTGATGTCATGGATCCCAGAAGGAATGAGTCCTAAAGTACAATGACACAAGAAATGAAAGTTGTGTACTAAGACTAAGTGATGCGCCCCGTACAACAGACAAGACAGAAGCCTAGTGAGAATGATCCTGGTAAGGGCGCCTTGCAAAAAAGTAAACAAATACGTAAATAAATAAAAAAAATATAATGAGCTCACCAGTGCCACAATTCCTACCTCAGGCAGATACAAGGCCTGCCACCGAGAAGTACCTAAGTCACAAAGACGGCAGATATTTACAGTGTCATCAGGTCGCAGAGGAGCCATGAGTGTTAAGACTTCTGACCCCAGGCCAGGCGTGGCTGTGCAATCCATTAATCGCAACACTCAAAAGACAGAGCAGAAAGATCTTGGCAAATCAGAGGAAAGCCAGGTCTACATATCGAGTCCGGTACAGCTAGGATTCTAAAGATAGACCTGGTCTCAAACTACACCAAAAACACCCCAATTTGGGAATTGATTCCTGTGTGTCTTTGCTGCAGTTGAGAAAGACGGAGCTGTTGTGAAACAAGCCTTGGATTTTAACCTGTAACTTATACTCCAAGACAGGGGGGGAAAGACTGGGTGGTTTTAGGCCGGCTTTGAGAAAGATACAACTCTCTAGAAAACAGGAAAGCCCACACAGACATGCTCTGACAGGACGGCAGGAGGCCCTTACCCAGTGAGGACACCAGTGTGAAGATCTCCGTCATCACAGTCTGGTACAGGAGCCTTTGAGAGTCATCGAGCAGTGTCCATTCCTCCCAGGAGAAGTACACAGCCACATCCTCAAAGGACACGCAGCCCTGCACATGGGGAAAGTTGAGTTTGTTTATATGAAGCCTCCTTGTCACGGACTCTTGGGATGCTCAGGACAGTCACTCCCACTTAGCTTCCTACCTCAGAGGGTACCAGGCTGTGAACCTACTGACACCCAGCCGTCCTCCAGGTCCCGCTACCCACTGTGCTCAGCAACAGCAGGCAGGTGGACATGCTGGCTTAGCTGCTTTTCTGTTTCCGTGAAGAGACACCATGACTAGGCGACTTACAGAACAACCAGTGCACTGGGGCTAACACCTCAGAGGGTGAGTCTGTAACCTGCATGGCAGGGAGCACGGCTGCAGACATACAGGACACTAGAGCAGCAGCTGAGAGGTTAATTACATCCTGATCCGTAGGCAGCAAGCTAAGAGAGTTAAGTGGGAATGACAAGAGCTTTTGAGACCTACAAGCCCACCCCCAGTGCCTCATCTCCTCATTATTATCTCCAAAGTGTTCCACCATTGAGGACCACATATTCAAGTCTATGAGCCTCTAGAGGGTGGGTTCATTGAAGCCACCACAGCTGGAATCAATCCAAGCTGGAAGACTGTCCATCCTTTCAACTGAGGAATTCACATGGACTCCTCCCAATCACCCGTCTCACACAGACCACATCTGGGTCACTGTTGTCCACTCTGTCCCTGGCACAAGGGCCAGGAAGCCATATGACCTCTCGGCACACACCTCAGTCTTCACCCTGAGCTTCCATTTCCATCTCAGTATGCAGGCTCCGCCCTCAGCTGGTGAGCTACCCAACTGGCTGAAGCCGGCATACCTCATGCACACCTAAGCATTTCTCAGCATCCCCAACCCATCTCAATTCCAGGCATCCTCCAAGTCATCACCGGAACTTCAAGACCTCTGAATCTTCAGCCAATGGTTACCATAAAGGGAAGTCTGCCCATGTGATCCCTGCCGTGGATGTGCGGACCTTTCCTTCTAAACATGGGCCTGGGAAATCCAATGGAAGGCTAGAGAGACTCCCAGCACAGAGAGAGAGAGTCCCAGGGCACCACAGTCCCAGTGGGATTCCTGGACACCCCCCCCCCCACTTACCTCTTCCTGGTTGGCAGGTTTCACTGAATACTGGGAAACCTGTAGAAAAACAAGGCTGTGAGGAACAAGCAAGAGTGCTGGAGGCTGTGAGGAACAAGCAAGAGTGCTGGTATCCCAAAGTTCCCAAGTCCCCTCTCAGACAGGCAGCCGGGACCCACGGGTCCCCTGGGCTCCACCCCTTCATGGTGTCTCCGGCTGGGTGACCTTGGATGAAGAATCACTCTCTTCAGTTGGTTACCTGAGGACACGCATGGCAGCCTGCCTAATGTGCTGTTTTATCGTGTGAAGAGACATCGTGATCAAGGCAACACTTACAGTTTAAGAGAAAACATTTAACGGGGGACCAGCTCACAGTTTCAGAGTGTTGGTCCAGGGTGAGCACACTGGGGAGTAGAGGCAGCACCAGGGCAGTACCTGAAGACTGTCCGTTCTGATCTACAGGCAGCACCACACACACACACACACACACACACACACACACACACACACACACACACTGGATCAGGTGTGGGCTTCTGAAACCTCAAAGTTCACTCCCAGCCACACCCTAGCTCCCACACTACCTTACCTCCTAATCCTTCTAATTCTTCTCAAACAGTTCCACACCCTGGTAACTAAGCCTTCAAATGTCCTAAGACTATGGGAACCATTCTCACTCAAACTAACACAACTTCCTACTCCAGAAAGAGAATCCTAGGGCTGGAGAGATCATCTCTTCCCGTGTGTCTGAAGAGAGCGCTGTACACATAAAATCTTTAAAAGAGAGGGAGAGAGAAGCATAGTTTCCAACTTATGTGTCAAGTACTTGGAACAGGCTCTTCCTGTGCACACGACTAATGCTTCTTCAAAGGTTTCACAAACTGGGCCATATGTTTTCAAAATGCAGTTTTATCTACCCACAATGAATTAAGCCTTTGGTACCAGGCACGCATGCTGGCGCAGGCCTTTACACATCTGCAAGGCAGCAGCAGGCAGACTTTGTGTGCATCTGGGGCAACATGACGTGCATAGGCCAGTGAGTCACATGAGGAGTCTCAGTGGAGGGAGAGCTAATACAGAACGAATGCCTTACTCAAATGCTGAATGCCCTCACACAACGTAAAACCTGTCAGTGGTACTTAAAAATTAGTAATAATTATAATTAATTATTATATAATTATCAATATATTGTACATTATATATATATTATATGTATAATATATATCATATTATATTATATTATATTATATACTATATATTATATGTTATATGTTGTATGTTATATTATATATCATATATTGTATATTGTATATTATATATTATATATTATATTACATATATTATTATAATTATTATATAAGATAATTATAATTAATTAATATATTAATTATTACATTATACTACTAATAATAATTATTAGTATAATTTAGTAATATTATTTTTAAAATAAAACTTATGTATTTTTAATTTAATTTTTCTTCACAGCTACACTTAGCTCAATAGCAAGTCCTGATGGCTGAGTTTTTAAAATTCATTGTAAAGGTAGGAGAGGTTGGCTCTGTTTAGGGCACTTCCACCATTTACAGACAACCAGAGTTCAACTGACAACCCTACCCGAAGGAGACCCTAACCTACAAGAAGACAAATCTCTGTGAATCCGAGGCCAGCCTGGTGTAAACAGGGAGTCTGAGCCAATATTAAAAATAAATAAATAAAATAAAAATGGCCCTTTAATCTCATCACTTGGGGGTTAAAGACAGAAGGATCTCTGAGTTTTGAAGACAGCCTGGTATACATAGAGTTCCAGGACAGCCACGACTACATAGAAAGACCCCCAGTCGGGGAGGGGAGCGGGACAGGAGAGAGGACAAAGGGGAGAGGAGAGGAGAGAGAAGAGAGACAGCACCAGGCTCCCTGCCTGGGGGATGGGTGTGGGGGAGGAGGAAAGGATGGAGGGAGGGAGGGAGGGAGAGGGCAGACAGAGGGAATTAAAGAACTCCTTCAAAGATCTGAACACCACCACCACCACCCGACCCTACAACCCCTCCCCCGCCCTCACCCCCACTACTGCTCACATCCCAACTCGAACATGAGTCCACAGGTCTCAAGGATTCACAGGTCTCTGCTTACACCCAAATTACACCCCACCCCACGCTTGGAAAACTGAATAGATCGAATCTCCCATCGGTTCAAAACTCCCTGGCCACCAGAGCCTCTAGAAACAAGTCAGCTCCTTGGGTGCACTGAGCCCTTCCCCTCATCTAGTGCCAGTAGAGGTCACCCCGGGGCTGTCTCCGCGCCCAGGCAAGCCTTGGGACGCACAGTCCACCAGACGCCGTGAGTCACAGGGGATGGCTCCAGCGATCTAGCACAGAGGTGTCAAAAAGCACAATTCCGTCCATCGGTGCCCTACAGTCGGGGACGTGGGGGTCTGCCTTGCTGGCTCCTCGCCCAGATCTCAGCGTTCTAGAGCTCGGGTAGGTGGGCGATCACTGGGCACTCACCTGGGGCAGGGCTCCACCCGCAGCCTCCACAATCACCACCGGGCTCCACTGGCCGGCCGGGCCCTGGGACGTCGCCATCCCCACTCGGAGCCTGGATCAGATCACACGGGTTGTCGCAATCCTCAGGGCCGTCTCTGTGACGGAGGACAAACGCTTTAACTCTCCCGTTTTCCTGCCATGACCAATACTGATAAAACCAGTTTTCTGTGAACCAGACTGACAGATCCAGAAAGTTTCAAAGAACCTCCAGCACGCAAAGCTGAAAGTCCCGCCCAGCGTCATTTTGTCGTCACCAAAACGCCCATTTTCATTGGCTATTCTTGGTGAAATGTCTTCTGGACAATGTAGTTCATACAGGATCAAGCGCCAGGAAGTGGACACACCTCCCCAGATGAAGCAGGACACTCAATCTGTTAGGGAGATTGTTGTGATTATAGATGTGCCTTGAGCTACAAAGCCGGGCTTGCTGACCCACTCCTAGATTACAGAACTGCCGGCAGAGGCAAGGGGCTGTCTGGGATTAGAAACTTGTCTATCACAGTGAGTTCCAGACCAGACAGGAAACTCTGGGAGAGTTACAGAGTGAACAGGACCCTGAGCCAGCCCAAGTGAGGAGAGGAGACTGAAAAGAGAAAGAGAATCAGCCAACCAAGAGGGATGGGGCAGCACGTGATCCCTGGCTTACCTGATTGTTGCAGCACCCTAGGGTGTGGGCCCTAAACCCAGGCAGAGGGCTGATGCCCCTGATAGTGATCCAGCCTTACGGTCCCGTTTTTATTTATTAATTTTACTCTTTTAAAGGTTGCGGCTGTGTGTCAGTGGCATACATGGCTGACAGATGATGGAGTTCAAGGCCAGCCTGGGCTACAGGGTGAGTTTCAGGACAGCTAGGACTACAGAGAAGCCTGTCTCAGAAAAACGAGAGAGACAGAGAGAGACAGAGCCAGAGAGACAGACAGAGAGATGTGGCAAGCACCAATGCAAAATCGTCTAGTTCTATGGTGATTTTGTAATGAAGACAATAATTTCATGTGTTTTTACTCACTTTAAAACACGAGTGTGTGTGTGTATGTGTGTGTGTGTGTGTGTCCTTACACTTATGTAAGTCAGAGCACAATTTGCAAAAGTCAGTTTTTTTCCTTCTACCACGTGGATTCAGCTGATGCAAGCTGACACTCACATATATAAAATAAAAATAAAATTTAAAATACAAATTGCGTTTGTTTGTTTTAGTTGGGCTTTGACTATTAATCCTTTTTAATTTGCTTAATATTTATACTCATAAAGACACGGAAGTCAGGAGCTGAAGTAAAAACCCTGCTAGCTCAGTGAGGTAACTTTATTGTCCTAACTATATACAAAATATCCATTTGAAAGCCTGATTTTATAACTAAACTGCTGGCTCTTCAGAAATCTGATTCTATCTGCATCAATCTATCCGGCTGGTCTACCTTCCTCTGGCCCGAGAGAACCCTTAGCTCTCTTTCCTAGAACACAGTCCCACCTGTGTCCTCCCACTGCCTCTCTGGTCCCTGAAAGCCCAAGGGGAGAATCCCGATCTTACTTAGAACTTCTTCCGTGTAGGCTCTTCCATAGCCAGAGAGAGCGAGAGGCTCCGAAGTCCAGTTGCTGGCCGTCTCTAGCCCCACCCTCCACCCTTGGGCAGGCGTAACCATGTCAGCTTTCTAGAGGGGGACTGCCAAGTCAGCAGACCCAAACCATTTCACCTTGAGGACCTCCAGCTGACTTTGGCTTGGGTCATAGAGCAAAGAACACAAGACCCTCCGCAAACAGTTCCACTCTTTAGCGTTCTTTATCCATGGCGGCTTCTAGAGAGGCACACACAAACTGCACCTTCTCAGGACACACCTTGCTGCACCTGACATCCAGTTAAGCCTTTTATATTTTGCTAATTAGAAGGTTTTCTGTGTCCAGTAATCAAATAATCTGTAACCGGGCTTGAGAGCAGGACTTCCCCCACTGGTGTGGACGCCTGGTCTCTGTAGTTCCGACTGCTGGATTCAGAAGTGAACATTTCTAGGAGACCTAGCTGTCGGTAGTATGACAGTCACCCATGGCCATCACTGTGGACAAAAGGAAGATAAGCCCAGTAGTTAGAGCAGTCTATTTGTGCCTTCTCAGCGTTACACAGAGGAGGAAAGGACTCCTACCCCTAGGAGGGCCCCTGCTGCTCAGGGTTTTAGTCACTCGCCCAGATGTGTCTGCCTCTGGCTGTGCTCTCCCTCATATCTACAATAAACCTTTCCCGCCACCACACCTAGGAGCAGCTGTGTCTTTTTCTTTTTCTTTCCTTTTTTTTTCTTTCACTTACCAGGTATATGACATGTAAGACTGAGTTTGACACCATAATACTCCTTTTAGTGGCAGGGTACCATTTTTTTATCAGCGTACTCCAGAGGATAGCATAAGTGTGTTACCTTGTTCAAAAGCACACAGTAAGAGGCCTCACTGAAGACTGAGGACATTAGAACTGCTGTACCAGCATGGATGAGGGAGGGCCTGGGTGGTCTTTGGTTATCCAGAGCCTTGTTTTACCATAGGTTCCTTTTAATGCAAAGACACTATAATGGTTTGAATAGGTTTGGCCCCCACAGACTTCCAAGAAGATGAATTCTAAGGATAGGTAACTTGTACTAGGTTAAGGGTCTAGGGAAGGCTTTGACTTGGCCATACAGATAGTGTAGAGGTTACTTGGGCTATTAACCACCTCTGGTTGGTCCTGGTTGGGAAACCCCAGTGGAGCCCCTGCTTGTAAGGGTTATTCAGATTACTAGCCATCTCCAGTCCCGTGGCAGGAGCTTAATGTGACCTGGCCTGATAGATAGCTAAGATCTCCAGGTTATTAATCATGTCCAGGTACCAGCTTTCTGAAGAAACAGGTTATATATGCTTCCCTTTGAAAGAACAATCTTAGGTGCTCAATATTCTTGGGTTCCCTGCAAATATACAGACACAGGAGCCTTCATGCTCCCAATACCATTGAACTCTTAATCTATCCCTTTACTTTTTTCGTGTGTGTGTGTGTGTGTGTGTGTGTGTGTGTGTGTGTGTGTTTAATTGGTGTTGTTTTGAGACAAGGTCACATGTAGCCTTGTGTCAATCAAACTTGCTATGTATTTTAAACTTCTGATGCTGTTGTCTCTACTTCTTGACAATGTGGGTCACTGTTGAGGGTTGCTGTTGATAGAGCTCTAACTCTAATCAACCTGTGTACATTACAGGCAAGCATTCTACCAACTGAGTTCTACATCCAGCCATTCTCAGTAGATACTGACCTTATCATTATGGAATATTGATGGAATACTCTTCATGTATTTTGTCTTTTGATTTGTAAAAGAGCTGGTGCGTGGGTAGATGTCTACATTGTGTGTACCTCTGAGTTTGTATATGCATAATTGGAGACAGACAGTTTCATATCCTTCAGAACTGGAGTGACAGAGGTTTCCATGAAGCCAAGTATGTTATGTGGGTGCTGGGATTCAAACTCCAAAAATCATGGTTGCTAATTAGACACTAAGGTTCTCCTACTTACCTAATTCCCAGGTCCTAGGACCACTGATACTCTTTCTGCTTAAAGTCCCACTGACCATTGTGTTTGGCATGGAGCAGCAAAAGGAAAGTGGACAAACGGACTCCGTCAAGCTTGATGTCGAACATGGAGAGTCATTCCTTTCAACCAGCTGAATTACATGAGGCCTTCTGCCTTGATTAGGGTTTCCATTCCTGTGAAGAGAAACCATTACCAAAAGAACGCTTATAAACAGAAAACAATTAATCCGGGCTGGTTTACACACTTTCAGAGGTTCAGTCTATTATCATCACAGTGGGAGCACAGCAGCATCCAGGCTGTGGGTTAAAATGGTGGCCGGAGTCCTGTCAGCGCTAGGGATGCTGAGTGAAGCGGACACAAACAGAGCTGTGAGAAGCCCAGGATCCCCACTCCAGGGTGGGGAAGGGTAGTCTGGGGTCCTCAGGGAACTGGCAGGGCTGGGCTCATAGGTCTCCGGGCTGTGGGGAGGCCAGAGACGACAGGTTCTCAGTCTTGGGCACCGCAGACGCTGGATGCCTCGG
Source organism: Apodemus sylvaticus (assembly GCF_947179515.1). Taxonomy (NCBI): domain Eukaryota; kingdom Metazoa; phylum Chordata; class Mammalia; order Rodentia; family Muridae; genus Apodemus; species Apodemus sylvaticus. The sequence continues at coordinate 209,163,609 of NC_067472.1, read as the reverse complement.
GAGAGCTGAGAACCGGGTGGGGGCCTGCGGGGCTGTATCTAGCCCAGCGCTGAAGGGAAAGAGGGAAAGGAGAACTCCGGCTGGTTCCCTCGCGGACGAGAGACCTAGGTTTGTTCAGTGGCTCTGCTGCTTGGCTTGGTGGACGCCATGTCTGGAAGTGCAGAGAGGTTTCCTGCGGGAGACAAGACACAGCTCTTTAGAGGAGGACCTGCTCCATTGCTCCAGCATGGCAGATCCCCATGAGAAGAGTCAGTCCATGGTTTTAAAGCATTGATTGTTGGCTGAGAGTTGTGATGAGTGAAACGTAGAGGCCGGCCATGGCCACATGGAGAGAGCGGGAAGGGAAAAGAGCCCAACAGGGCAAGAGAGAAGCAAGCGGGAAGCTGGAGTAAGAGAGGGAGGAGGGGCAAGCAGCCCCTTTCATAGTGGATCAGGGGCTGTTGCCAGGTAACTGTGGGAGGAGCCTACCTGCCTGTTGCCAGGTAACTGTGGGAGGAGCCTACCTGACTGTTGCCAGGTAACTGTGGGAGGAGCCTACCTGACTGTTGCCAGGTAACTGTGGGAGGAACTTACCTGGTTGTTGCCAGGTAACTGTGTGAGGAGCATACCTGGATGTTGCCCGGTGGCCGTGGGGGTGGAATCCAGTCAGAACACCTGGAGCTTGGGGCGTTGCCCTACCTGACTGATGACCACAGAATTATGCAGCTGGGGCCTCCTGTCAGGAGCCTGGTGTCTGAGAGCATGGCAAACGGCCTTCTGTCCTTTGCAGGATTATCTGGTGGGTCTCTGGGGTTTAAACCTAGCTCGACCAGAAAACAGGCTGCCTTTCACGGCCCCACCCCAGGCGCTCCGGTGCTGTAAGAACTGAGAGCTCCACATTTTGATGCAAAGGCAGCAGCAGGAGACTCTCTGCTCCAGGCAGCTAGGAAGAGGGTCTCTTCTGCACTGTAGTGTGTGAGCATAGATTCTCAATGCCAACGCCCACAATGACACATTTTTGCCAACAAGGCCACACCTATTCTAACAAGGACATGCCTCCTAACAGTGTCACTCAGTGTGGGCTAAGCAGTCAGTACACTGGGGATCAAGTGTACACAAAAGAGAACACTTTTTTCCAAATCATAGCGTTTAAATTTATTGGGAATATGTCTGTCCCTTGGAAGAACCCCCACAGTCTGTAGGCCTCCTAGGAGATCTGCTTCATGCAAGGCAACAGATAAGGGATCCTCCCAAATAGCCACAGCAGTTGACATCCCTGAGAAGCCCATTGGACTCAGGACCTGTCCCCTCCTCTCGAATTCTACCTCCCTCTGGCCTGTGCCTTCCACCAAGGCAAATCATCAGCATGTCTGCTCCTCTGAAGAACACACAGTCTTTAGGCCTCCCAGGAGATCTGCAGCAGGCAAACAACAGACCTCACGGTCTGAAGGCCTTCAGGGAAATCTGCTCTAGCCAGGGACACAGGTCTCCCAGGAGACCTGCAGCAACCAGGGACACAGGAAGCAAGCTCTAGACACCCAGGCCAGTTAACACACGAGATAAACAGAAGGCAAGAGGCGAGCACAAGACCATACGCAACAGAAGCCAATATAATTTGGCACCATCTGAGCCTAGTTCTCCCACTACAGCAATCTCTGGATATCCCAACACACCCGAAAATCATGATGCAGACCTAAAATCTTATCTCATAAAGACAATAGAGTCCTTTAAGGAGGATATAAATAACTCACTGAAAGAAATACAGGAAAACACAAGTAAACATATAGAAGTCATTAAAGAAGAAACAAATAAATTCCTTAAAGAAATACAAGAAAACACAATGAGACAGTTGAAGGAATTGAACAAAGCAGCCCAACCCCCCAAACAGGAAGTAAAAACAATAAAGAAAGCACAAATGGAGGCAATCCTGGAAATGCAAAAACTAAGAAAGAGGTCAGGAGCTACAGGTGAAAGCATCAACAACACAGTACAAGAGATAGAAGAGAGAATCTTAGGCATAGAAGATACCTTAGAAGATATTAACACAATCATAAAAGAACATACAAAACATAAAACAAACAAACAAAAAAAACCTTTCTAACCCAAAACATCCAGGAAATCCAGGGCACAATGAAAAGACCAAACGTAGGAATAACAGGAATAGAAGAAAGTGAAGATTCTCAGCTCAAAGGACCAGAAAATGTCTTCAACAAAATCTTCCCTGACCTAAAGAAAGAGCTGGCCATGAATGTACAAGAAGCTTGTAGAACATGAAATAGATTGGACAAGAGAAGAAACTCCTCTTGTCACATAATAATCAAAACATCTTCTCTGCAGTTACTGAGCAAGTAGGTATAGCCAAGAACAGGGAACACAAGAGGTGCAGAGCTGCTGGGACAGGGGCCATCGGGACTCCACCTGTACCCAGGAGCTGGGCAGCACCATAGCCTGCTGTGCATTGATCCTGCCAGGAGAGAACTGCTCTTCAGGGAATGATTTGACTCCTGGGTTTGGAAGTGAGGCTGCCATGTTCTCTCCAGTGACTGTCCAAGGAGACTATGGCCGGGAGCGCAGGAAACACAGGAGTGGCAGAGCAGCAGAGACAGAGCCAGTCCTGGCTCTTTCTATAACCAGGAGCTGGGCAGAGCCACAGCACCCTGTGCCAGGGAAGAGCCAGTCACCCAGGGGTGCTGAGACAGGCTTGCAGGCACACAGGAGGGACAAGCACCAGCCAGAGACAGCAGGACCAACTAACACCAGAGATAACCAGATGGCAAAAGGCAAATGTAGGAACAGTCCCAACAGAAATCAAGGCAACATGGCATCATCCAAACCCAATTCTCTCACAACATCAAGTCCTGGATACCCCAACACACCAGAAAAGCAAGATGTGGATTTAAGATCACAGTTCGTGATGCTGATAGAGGACTTCAAGAAGGACATAAATAATTTCTTTAAGAAATACAGGAGAACACAGGTAAGCAGGTAGAAGCCCTTAAAGAATTATAAGAAACCTCAACAAAAGAGGTAAAGGAATTGAACAAAACCATCAAGGATCTAAAAATGGATGTAGAAACAATAAAGAAATCACAGTCAAAGAAAATGCAAAATGCAAAAAGCTCCTAACCCAAAACATCCAGGAAATCCAGGACAAAATGAGACCAAACCTAAGGATTATAAGTATAGAAGAGAGTGAAGATTTCCAACAATGTCTTCAACAGCCAGTAAATGTCTTCAACAAAATTATAGAAGAAAGCTTTCCTAACCTAAAGAAAAGGATGCCCATGAATAATACAAGAAGCCTACAGAACTCCAAATAGATCGGACCAGAAAAGAAATTCCTCCCATCACATAATAATTAAAACATGAAATGCACTAAACAAAGAAAGAATATTATAAGCAGGAAAGGTAAAAGGTCAAATAACATGTGAATGCATACTGATCAGAATTACACTAGAGTTCTCTCCAAAGACTATGAAATGCAGAACATCCTGGAAAGATCTCATGCAGACCCTAAGGGAACACAAATGCCAAGCCAGGCTGCTATACCCAGCAAAACTCTCAATTACCATAGATGGAGAAACAAAGGTATTCCATAACAAAAAACAAATTTACGCAATACCTTTCCACAAATCCAGCCCACCAAAGGATAATGAATGGAAAACACCAACAAAAGGAGAGAAACTACGCACTAGAAAAAGCAAGAAATTAACCTTCTTTCAGCAAACCCAAAACAAGATAATCACATAAACATAAAAATTACATCAAAAGGAGCAGGAAGTAACAATCACTTCTCCTTCATATCTCTTAACATCAATTCCCCCAATAAAAAGACACAGACTAACAAACTGGATATATAAATAGGACCCAACATTTTGCTGCATACAAGAAACGCATCTCAGTGTCGAACACTACCTCAGAGAAAAAGGCTGGAAAACTATTTTCCAAGCAAATAGTCACAGGAAACAAGCTGGAGTAGCCATTCTAATATCTATTAAAATAAACTTTCGACCAAAAGTCATCAAAAAAGACAAGGAAAAACACTTTATACTCATCAAAGGAAAAATCTACCAAGAAGAACTCCCAATTCTAAACATCTATGCTCCAAATGAAAGGGCACGCTCATTCGTAAAAGAAACTTTACTAAAGCTCAAAGCACACATTGCACCTCACACAATAATTATGGTGACTTCAACACTGCACTCTCCTCAATGGACTGATCAGGAAAACACAAATTAAATTGAGACATGGTGAAACTAATCAAAGCTTTGGACCAAATGGATTTAACAGATATCTATAGAGCATTTCATCCTAAATCAAAAGAACATACCTTCTTCTCAGCATCGCGTGGTACCTTCTCCAAAATCGACCCTATAATTGGTCACAAAACAAACCTCAACAGATATAAGATTGAAATAACCCCATGCCTATCAGACCATGTGGAATAAGTCTTCAGTAGCAACAAAACAACAGAAAGTCCGCATACACATGGAAACTGAACAATGCTCTACTCATTGATACCTTGATCATGGAAGAAATAAGGAAAGAAATCAAAGAGGTTTTAGAATTTAATGAAAATGAAGGCACAACATACCCAAACTTATGTGACACAATGAAAGCAGTGCTAAGAGGAAAACTCATAGCTCTGAGTGCCTCCAAAAAGAAGATGGAGAGAGCATACAATAGCAGCTTAACAGCACACCTGAAAGCTTTAGAAGAAAAAGAAGGTAATACACCCAAGAGGAGTAGATGGCAGGAAATCATCAAACTCAGAGAACTCCTAAAGCTGATAAACAACTTCAGCAAAGCAGATGGATATAAAATTAACTCAAGCAAATCAGTAGCCTTCCTATACTCAAAGGATAAACAGGCTGAGAAAGAAATTAGGGAAATGACACCCTTCACAATAGCTACAAACAATATAAAGTATCTCAGTGTGATTCTAACCAAAGAAGTTCCTTTATAACAGGAACTTTAAGTCTCTTGAAAGAAATTAAAGAAGATCTCAGAAGATGGAAAAATCTTCCCTGCTCTAGGATTGGCAAGATTAATATAGTAAAAATGGACATCTTGCCGAAAGCAATATACAGATTCAATGCAATCCCCATGAAAATCCCAACTCAATCATTCACAGAGTTAGAAAGAGCAATTCGCAAATTCATCTGGAATAAGAAAAAACCCAGGATAGCTACAACTATTCTCAACAGTAAAAGAACTTCTGAGGGGAATCAGTATTCCAGACCTCAAGCAATACTACAGAGCAATAGTGTTAAAAAACCGCATGTTATTGATACAGTAACAGGCAGGTAGATCAACTGAATAGAATTGAAGACCCAGAAATGAACCCACACACCTATGGTCACTTGATCTTTGACAAAGAAGCTAAAACCATCCAGTGGAAAAAAGATAGCATTTCAACAAATGGTGCTAGGTCAACTGGCAGTCAACATGGCTATGTCTTGAATTAGATCTTAGTATCTCTTTCACATTTCTCTGCTTGCAAAATGGGGTTGATCACTTTGGATGAAATTAAACTACATTTATAAACAATTTTATCACAACAGTAAAATAAAAAAAAAAGCTGGGAATATAGAGACAGAGGATCCCTTGGGTTACAGCTTATTTCTCTCATATCCAGAATATGATTTACCTGTCCTCATGAGTGGGGCACAGGTCCTGGTGGAGACAATGTCTCAAAACAAAGTGAACAGCTTCTGAAAGATGACAACTGAGGCCGATCTCCTCTAACCTCCAAGTGCATAGACAAACAGGGACCCCCCACACACACAAGAACACACACACATGTGCACATACACATGCATACACACGTGCACATACACATGCACACACAAGCACATTTTTATTTACCAGGTTTTATACATACAATTGGATTTATGTATTTTATTAGTAAATATCCCAAAAAAGAATTTTAAAAAGAGTTCATTCTGCTGTTGTCAGAAGAAAGGTAAATCAGTGTCTTCCGCGTAATAGGAAAAACAACCCAAAATAAACAAATAAATAGAAAAAGATGAAAAGAGATGAAACTGGTCTAAAACACTCCTGAAATGTTTTCTGAACTTAGAATTTTGGTATTCTCCAGATCCTGTTTCTCTCAGTGTACATTCCAACCGCCCAGGTCTGCTATAGTGGGACAGCAGACTCACATGCACAGCTGTGTTCCCCCATTGTCATTGAAGGAAATATTGCAGAGAAGTGAACTCAAAGTAAGGGAAAGGGTCTGGGACCTGGGGAACACAAACTCTGAAATGAAGAGGAATGAAGACTATGGATCAGGGGAGGAATTTGGAATCTTCAGGTTTTTATTAAACCTGTTCCAGCGCGCAAATCTGGACACTTGACATTAAGGGACTTGACTCATTCTGCTTATAATTCAATGCTGAAATTCACAGAGAAAGGACATAGAATTTCTGATCCTATAGGAATCTGTGGAGATGGAGAAGTGTTGAGTGATCAGTACCATGGACCTCACACCAGGGTTGTGACCTACTCACTCAGTAGAAACTTTGGTTTGAGTAATATTTTTATCGTTATGAAAAAAATTCAGAAGAGCTAAGTGTAATATTTATAGGAGAAAGAGAACACCATAAGAGTGCCTATACCTAGTAACAAACTAGCATAATTGTTAACTTTAGGAATGACTTTTAAGGTGACTGGAGAGATGGCTCAGTGGTGAAGAGCTCTGACTGCTCTTCCAAAGGTCCTGAGTTCAAATCCCAGCAACCACATGGTGGCTCAGAACCATCCATAATGAAATCTGATGCCCTGTTCTGGTGTGTCTGAAGACAGCTACACTGTACTTAGATAAAACAATAAATAAATGTTTAAGCCAGAGGAGCAAGCGGGGCCAACCAGAGTGAACAGAGGTCCTGAATTCAAATTCCCAGCAACCACAGGATGGCTCACAACCATCAGTACCACTACAGTGTACTCATATACATTAAATAAATCTTTTTAAAAAAAAGGAATGACTTTTAAAATCCTTAGAATGTTTGTCCTCAAAGTCAATAAGCAGTTGACTGAGACAGAGGCAGATACTTACACCCAACCAATGGACTGAGGTTGAGGAGCCCTGTGGTTGAATTAGGGAAAGGGTGGAAGAAGTTGAGGAGGAGGGCGACCTCATAGGAAGACCAGCAGTCTCAACTAACACAGACCCTGAGATCCCTCAGTCACCGAGACACCAAGCAGGCAATGGCAATATACACTGGCTGCTACGCGGCCCCAGACATGTATACAGCAAAGGACTACCTGGTCTGGCCTCAGTGAAGATGCACCAAACCCTCGAGACTTGGGTCTCCAGAGAATAGGGAGGCCTGGTGGGGTGGGATAGAGTGGAGACTAGGGGGAAGATGTGTGGAATGAGGGCATGGGGTGGGGTTGTGTTGATGGTAGGGACTTCTGGGAGACAGGGGTTGGGGGAGAGGAATGGATTGAGGAACTGTCACAGTATGGACCAGGAGGGGAATAGCAACTGGACTGTAAAGGAAAAAAAAAAGACTAAAGATAAATATTAAAAAAAAAAAAATACCTCTTTTGATTTTCTCCTCTTCTCCAAGGACCACCACCACTGAATAGTCATTAAGGAATTTTGTCTTTAAGGAAGCCTTTTCTTCGTTTACATGGGAAATTGAATGAGCATTCTTGACATATACATGAATGTTATATTTCTTTCTAAAACATATAGTTTAGAAATGAAACTGCAGACTCCTTTAGGCCACATATTTACACGTAAACTTAAAAAGAATAAATAAAAAGAAAAAGCCAAACCAATGCCAGTACCTCCCATTGCAGTTCAGGTGAATGCTTAGCATGAGAGCTTATCTCCTGACTCTGGGATCAGTGCTGGGTTAGCCAGGAAATATGAGTGTGGTTGGAGTGAGGGGGTCATCTTCAGTCTTGTATTAGTGAGAACCATTCCAGGTGGGACTGAAACAAGGACAGGAAGGGATGGTGATCTGATCCTCTGCAGTGACAAGCTGGTAACAGAACAGTAAATCTCAAAAAGATGTTTAATCTGCACTCTCTCTTTCTTTTTCATTTTCATTCTCGCTCTCTTCCCCACCCCCATCTGTTCATCTTTATCCTTCCTTCCCGCTTCCTCTCTGTACATCTTTGCCCACGGTACTGTATTCTAAGTCATGCAAATGTACACTCCTCATGTGATTAGAGTTTCTTGCACCCACATGAAAAAAAAAATCAAGCAACTTCTTAAACTGGACAGCATGCACTGGTGCATGTGGAGGCTGAGTACTTGGTGCAAGAAATTTACTGTAGTGAGAAAAACTCAAAGTCTGCATGTGATATTGCATACAGAGTTATTCCACATTTTGACATTGGTACCTTGACTTTGAAGTTTCTTCTCCTGGTGGGTATCATTATAAATCTATTTTAAAGCAGTCAGAGATGTCCACAGCCTATGCATGAATGCATGCATACACACATACCTTATACATATACATCATATACATATTTTGCAGTGAGCAATGGTGGTCTCTTTACAGAAAAACAATTTCAGAAATATAGAATCTATATAAACACCATAGAGGAAGAGCAGATTCCTCTGTGGTTCAGCACATCAGCTCAGGCTAATAAGGGAGAATTTTCAAGCTCAAGGAGATGTGTGAAAAAGATATTTCAAAGGTGCACAAACACCATAAAACACACCTCACATGAACAACTCTCACAAACACACACCAACAACCCCCTACTTACTCCCTAATTTCAAGTCTAAATATTCCAAATCTCCAGCTTCTAAAACTCTCATTATCTGAATGAATTATACAAAGTAAATTGTGTAATTGTCCACAAACCTGTTTCATACGATATCAGAAGTATCAGAGTAACATATATCACACTGCCACACCTACTAAATACCTTGTTATCCAACCACTACATCCTATTTTGCTCTTGGCAGATATGGAATGGAGCGTGTAATACAGTCTTGTAATCAAACAGTCTCACTTCTGCAGTGGGAACTGATTGCCATTTTTCCTACAAGTTCATTGACAACATCTGTATGTGAACAGGAGCGTGTCTGCAGAGGAGGCTATACACTGTGCAAGTCCCCAAGTACTACTGAAAATGGTCTATAATGATTCCACCCAGGAGAGGCCAACCTGAAATTGTGATAAGAGATATCACAAGTGCTACATTCATTTGAACACAGATCTCTTACATAGTTTTAATTATCTTGGTATTTGGAGCTTCAAGCTAATTTTGAGAAAAACAAGAACATGGTGTCTTAGTCTTTTTTTTTTTTCTAAATTCTTTGTTTACATTCCAAATGCTTTCCCCTTTCCCAGTTACCCCCTGCCAGGAGCCATTCTCACAGAGTTCACAGAAACCCCCTCCTCTCAGCCACTTCCAGCTGGCTTTCTCTAGGCTGCTTTTAGAAGGAAATGTACTAGTTTAAAGATTAGCCAAGTAAGCTAGATGGTCAGTACTTACAGAGCTCACCCGAGTGGGCTCGAACAAATGAAGCTCACCTGTGGTTAGGTTACCATAGCAACTCCTTTCCACTTCACCTCCCCATGATCGAAATATGATTCCAAGTTCCTACTGTACCTGCCAAATCTTAGCTGAGACCCTGAGAGACAATTCTAAGAAACTTTTCCTGAGATACGATGCTAGCCCCCTGAGATTGTTTCCCGAATACAATGACTTCCCCCCTTCACCCCTCCCCATATCTGCTTGCTTGCCTTTATAATACCTTGTGTGAAAATTAAAGATTGACAGCTTGATTGGAATGTCTTGCTGTCCGGTTCTTTTGTGTCTGTCTTGTCTCTCGCCTTCCCCTAGGTGGTTCCGAGACCCTGCTGACTGTCCTGCAGGTCGGGACATCCCCCTCCCCATGTGTCCCATAAGCCTTCTCTGCATCCATTCTCCAATCCCCTCCCTCCTTTTTCTCTGTCCTTATATTCCCCTACAATGCTGGATCAGGCCTTTCCAGGATCAGGGCCCTCCCCTTACTTCTTTATGGGAGTCATTTGATATGCTAATTGTACCTTGGGTATTCAGAGCTTCTGGGCTAGTTAATATTCACTTATCAGAGATTGCATTCCATGTGTATTCTTTTGTGATTGGGTTACCTCACTTAGGATGATAATTTCCAGTTCCAACCATTTGCCTACAAATTTCATGAATTCGTTGTTTTTAATTGCTGAGTAGTATTCCATTGTGTAAATATACCACATTTTCTGTATCCATTCCTCCACTGAGGGACATCATTAGGGAAATGCAAATCAAAACGACCCTGAGATTTCACCTCACACCATATGTGCAATATGTGCTTTGAGCTTTAGTAAAGTTTCTTTCATGAATGTGGATGCCCTTGTATTTGGAACATATATGTTCATATTTGGGAGTTCATCTTGGTGGATTTTTCCTTTGATGACTATGAAGTGTTCTTCCTTATCTTTTTTGATTATTTTAGGTTGAAAGTCGATTTTGACATTAGAATGGCTACATCAGCTTGTTTCTTGGGGCCATTTGCTTGGAAAATTGTTTTCTAACCTTTTACTCTGAGGTTGTATCTGTCTTTGAGCTTGAGGTGAGTTTCCTGTATGCAGCAAAATGTTGTGTCCTGCTTGTATATCCACTCTATTAGTCTATGTGTTTTTTCCCCAGAATTTAGTCCATTGATATTAAGAGATATTAAGGAGAAGTGATTGTTGCTTCCTGTTATTTTTGTTTTTAGAGGTGGAGTCATGTTTGTGTGTTTCTCTTCTTGGTTTGTTAAAAGAAGATAAATTTCTTGCTTTTTCTAGTGTGTAGTTTCCCTCCTTTTGTTGATGTTTTCCATTCATTATCCTTTGGATTTGTGGAAAGATATTGTTTAAATTTGTTTTTGACATGGAATGTCTTGGTTTCCTCATCTATGCGGATTGAGAGATTTGCTGGGTAGAGTAGCCTAGGCTGACATTTGTGTTCCCTTAGGGTCTGTAGGACACCTGCTAAGGATCTTCTGGCTTTCATAATCTCTGTCGAGAAGTCTGGTGTAATTCTGATAGGTCTACCTTTATAAGTTACTTGACCTTTTCCCCTTCTTTTAATACTCTTTCTTTGTTTAGTGCATTTGGTGTTTTGATTATTATGTGACCAGGAGGAATTTCTTTTCTGGTCAAATCTATTTGGAGTTCTGTAGGCTTCTCGTATGTTCATGGGCATCTCTTTCTTTAGGTTAGGGAATTTTTCATCTATAATTTTGTTGAAGACATTTACTGGCCCTTTAAGTTGGAAAACTTCACTCTCTTCTATACCTATAATCCTTAGGTTTAGTCCTCTCATTTTGTCCTGGATTTTCTGGGTGCTTTGGATCAGGAGCTTTTTGCATTTTGTATTTTCTTTGACTGTTGTATCAATGCTGTCTATGGTATCTTCTGCATCTGAGATTCTCATCTATCTTTTGTTTTCTGTGTTGATGCTTGGATCCATGACTCCTGACTGCTTTCCTAGGTTTCCTATGTCCAGAGTTGTTTCCCTTTGTGATTTCTTTATTGTTTCTACCTCCATTTTTAGATCCTAGATGATTTTGTTCACTTCCTTCAAATGTTTTGTTGTGGTTTCCTGTAGTTCTTCAAGGGCTTCTCCCTGTTTACTTGTGCTCTCCTGTATTTCTTTAAGGGAATTATTTATGTCTTTCTTGAAACCCTCCACCATCATCAGGAACTGTGATTTTAAATCCAAATCTTGCTTTTGTTGTGTGTTGGGCTATCCAGGACTTGCTGATGTGGGAGAATTGGGCTCGGATGGTGCCATGTTGCCTTGATTTCTCTTGGTAACCCTTCTACCTTTGCCTTTCGCCTGGTTATCTCCAGTGTTAGCTGGTCCTGCTGTCTCTGGCTGGCACTTGCCCTCCTGTGTGCCTGCAAGCCTGTCTCAGCACCCCTGGGTGACCAGCTCTCCCCTGGCACAGAGTGCTGTAGCGCTGCCCAGCTCCTGGGTGCAGAGGGGGCCCCGAATGGACCCTGTCCCAGTTGCTCTGCCACTCCTGTGTTCCCTGTGCTCCTGGCTGTATCTGCCTGCTCCAGCATAATCCTCAGACAATGAATGTCCTGAAGATTTTAGGATATTCTATAAATTTTGCTACAGCCATATTTTGTAGTATGTGTACCAGATTCTTGCATAAAGGTTCAGGCAACAGTGGTTACCTCCACTTTGTGGCTCAGATCAGAATATTCCAGAATCTACTTTTCTAGGATGTTTCAAGATAATGATTTAGCTATTATTATTAATATATTGTTGGTGTTGTTGTTGTTGTTGTTGTTGTTATTGGTTTTCATGACAGGGTTTCTCTCTCTAGGTCTGCCTGTCCTGTAACCCTCTTGTAGACCATCTTGGCCTCGAACTTGAAGATATTCCTGCCTCTGCCTCCTGAGTGCTGGGGTTAAAGACATTAGCTCCCACCACCCAGATATTATTATTATTATTATTATTATTATTGTTATTGTTGTCATTATTATTTTATTTTAATTATTTTGGATTTTTTGAGACAAGGTCTTTCTATATATTCCTGGCTGCTCTGGAACTAGGCTGTCCTCAAACTCATAGAGATCTACTTGCCTCTGCCTCCCCTGAGTGCTGGAATTAAACACCTGTACCATTACAGCTTTATGACTTGTTGCAGGATAATTAATCACATTATGAACCCCCGAGATTGTGTTATTTACTTGAAAAAAAACTGTTTTCAGTTGTGGTGTGGCTCAGCCTTAGCACACACTTGTAATCAAGAGCTTTCTGCTTAAATACTGTAAACAGGAGCACATAATGTCAACCATAGGTCAAGAGGTGGAGCAAGCAGCCAGCTGACGGGAAGGGATTATAGAATGATTAAGAAAAACACACAGAGTAGGAGGGAGTCAGGAGAATGCATAGAGAGACACCTGAAATGCAAGGAAAGGACTTTTTTTTTTTAAGGTTTTAAAGGTGGTTGTTATGGAGATGGTGTAAGAGAGGAGGCTCCATCAGGATGTGGGCTGAAAACGGTGGTTGGCTGGTGCTTTCTCTGCCTCCCTGAACTGCCATGGTTTTACCTGAGCATCTGACTCCTGAATCTTCAAAATGGACAATTGAGATTTTGTTTGGTTTGGTTTGGGTTTTTTTGTTTGTTTGTTTTGCTTTGTTTTGTTTTGTTTTGAGACAGGGTTTCTCTGTATAGGCCTGGCAGTCCTGGAACTCACTCTGTATACCAGGCTGGCCTCGAACCCAGACAGTGTCTGCAGGAGTGCCTTTAAATCCGTGCATATTATGTCTTCTGCTTACACTTCTGCAGCAGCATCCAGGTCTCCAGGGTGCAAGCTGTCTGAACTACATTACCCAGAAGGGACAGCGCAGAAGGGCTTAACCAATGGAAACTGGCGCTTCCCTGGGCTTTAACAGAAGGAGAAATAAAAGGGGAAGGGAGAGAGAAAGGAAGGGACTGGGGGGTGATGGGACTTAAGGGTTGCATGCAGATGATTATCTTCCTGGATGCTTGCTTAAGATCAGAGGAAAACTGGTTTTACAGCTCGCTGTCCAAGACTTGAAGGCTCGAGAGGAGCGAGGCTTTGTCCTCCGGCAGACCGATTTGAAGTCTACAAGGACCTCTTGTGATTGGTTGCAGGCGTGAGAAGACTACCCCTGTCCATGGACCCAACAACCCAGCAGAATCAGACTGCAGAAGCTGGGCAGGACGCCCAGACACAGGTGTGTACCACGTGATCGCGCCCCCATCCCCAGTCCTAGAGTGCAGTGCAGGCTGGGATGTTAGCTGGAGTTTGCAGATGGCATAGAGTGCTCATTCATGCCCACTAGTGAGCACTAGTGCAAGACCTGCTCAGGGCCACGGGAGGCTTTGTATTCATAGCCCTTTTTATTTACAGGTTTCAGTAAGTGCAAAAGCATCTTACTTTTGGAGAGGTGATGGACATGCCGCAGAACTCGCTTTTCTCAATCCCCACACAAGTGATGTCTGGGACTACAATGCTCTGGGACTCTTTGCTTGACATTATTCTCCTGTCTTTCCCTCTGATTTTCATAAAAGATAATTATAGAATATAAGGTCTCTGAGTCCAGAGCTGGAATTATATTGACAGGTCCCATTTACACGGAGCCACGTCCTTAAGATTCAGAGGCATTGAGGTTCCAGTGATGACTATCAGAAAATGCCTGGAAGTGAGATAGGATAAGAGTGCTCAGACGTCCTCAGGTGAACCTAAGGTCTGCTGGTGTGGTGGAAGGCAGCAGTTGGGAGGGGCACAGCAGATGAGGAGCCTCAGGCTTGAATACTAAAGTGCATACTAAATGAATACTAAAATGAAGGTGAAGGATGTTATGAAGGGTGATATGCAAGGTGACAGAAATTATACACAGCTGTGCTTCTGTCCAAGCTGTGCCAGAGGTAGAGCGCACAACTGCCTCACATCTGGACGTGCCTGGTGGGCATGGTGTGAAGAAGCCTGTATAAATCCTCTGGCAGAAAGGTGGAACTTTCCATATCAAATGTCAGACTGGGTGAATTTCCTTGGTTTGTCCACCTGTCCGTGGCTGTGCTGAAAACAGTGGTCACTGAAACCTTGAGTAGAGACTGGGTGTCAGTGAATGAGGAGTCTGGTGCCCTCTGAAGAGGGAATCTAGTGGAGTGGCTGTCTCTGGGATGTCGCTGTCCAAGGCAAGGAAACTTCCTATTTACTCACGTTCTCTGTTGTGGCAGGGTGGTGTGGCCTTCAGTGATGTGGCTGTCTACTTCTTGAGGGAGGAATGGAGACTGCTTGATGCCTCTCAGAGGCGTCTGTACCACCAGGTGATGATGGAGGTCTTTGTTCTCATGTCCTCATCAGGTAAGGCCCCCTCCCCACATCCATTCTGTAAGAGCATCCTGTCTGGATGGGCTTGCCTTGTCTCTGTAGAGAGATGCCTCCTTCCCAAATCTGGTCCATGGGCATTGGTTCTTCCCTCCCTGTCATGGAGTGGGAAGTACAGGCCAGAGACCTGGCCATGAAACACTGCCATCTTCTCTCTCGTATATAGCAAAGACACACAGGGAGCCTCCTGAAACAAAGAATCTTATTGTAGTTTAATAGGCTTCACACTGATGGCTTCTCCATGGCTGGAGACACTGTAAACTCTCTGTCATGCCTATGACCCAGGTACTCCTCTCGTCCTGTAGGAGACTTGGCTCAAACTGTGGCACTGATATGGATACTACTTGGGGGGTTTTTTTCTATTTTTTTCCAAGACAGGGTTTCTCTGTGTACCTCTGGCTGTCCTGGAACTCACTTTGTAAACCAGGCTGGCCTCGAACTCAGAAATCTGCCTGCCTCTGCCTCCCAAGTGCTGGGATTAAAGGTGTGTGCCACCACTGCCCGGCTTGGTGGGTTTTTTTTTTTTTACAAGACCTCTCTAGGGGTATCTTAAGAGTTTCTATTGCTGTGAAGAGACACTGTTGCCATGGCAACTCTCATAAAAGAAAACATTTCATTAGGGGCCACTCAAGTTCAGAGGTTGAGTCCATTGTCAGCACCGTGGGAAGCACGACAGCATGCAGGCAGAGATGATGCTGGAGAAGCAGCTGAGGGTTCTACATCTGAATCTGAAAGCAGCAGGAAGAGACTGAGACTCTGGGCCTGACTTGAGCCTCTGAGATCTCAAAACCCACCCCTGTGACACACTTACTCCTGCTAGTCTACACCTATTCCAACAGGACCACCCCCCCTCCCCCAGTAATACCACTCCCTAAGAGCCTATGACACACTTACTCCTGCTAGTCTACACCTATTCCAACAGGACTGCCCCTCCAGTAATACCACTCCCTAAGAGCCTATGACACACTTACTCCTGCTAGTCTACACCTATTCCAACAGGACCGCCCCTCCAGTAATACCACTCCCTAAGAGCCTGTGACACACTTACTCCTGCTAGTCTACACCTATTCCAACAGGACCGCCCCTCCAGTAATACCACTCTCTAAGAGCCTATGGGGCCATTTTCATTCAGGCACCACCAGGGGTCTTCGTTGTTACTTTTCTTTCCTGTGGATTGCATGAGCTCCGTCATTCTGTCTTCCTATGGGACATTCCCCTGTCCTGTGTTTTCCTTTAGGACTCGTGTCTTCTGGGACTGACATCACTCAGCTGGGGTCTTCAGGAGATCACTTCATCCCTGCCCTGAGATTTTTGACTCCAAGTAAGTGCACAGGCCTTTGGAGTGTGGAGCCGCTGATGTCTACACTCTAGACGGGTTCATAAGAACTCTCTTTCTATTGGTGTTGATGTTTTGGTGCCAGGGCTAAGCTTCATGGCAGAGTCCATCTGGCTGTCTGTCCAGTTGTCTACAAGTCATTGCTGTCATCCCTGACCCAGGGCTGTCACCTATGAGCCTTGTGTGTTTTGCCTGCTCCCCTGGGGCACTGTAAAACACAGGTTTCCCTTAATTATGTTGTTAGTGTGTACAAGTGCCCTGAGCAGTCCTTAAAGACAGGCTCTTCAGGTATTGTATTGAATGGGCTTAGACACGCCCTTCTGCACTGTGTTGAACATCTCTCTCTCTTTGAGTTTTTACTGCTATGATAAATCATGACAGAGGCAACTTAGAAGGGGAAATGGTTTATTTCATCTTTTATTTCCTGATAGAAGTCTATCAGTAAGAATAATTCAAGGCAGGGAAATCAGTTTGGTAGTTCCTCAGAAAATTAAACATAGGGCCCAGCTCTACCACTCCTGGGTATATACCCAGAAAATGCTCCAACATGTAATAAGGACACATGCTCCACTATGTTCATAGCAGCCTTATTTATAATAGCCAGAAGCTGGAAAGAACCCAGATGTCCCTCAACAGAGGAATGGATACAGAAATTGTGGTATATTTACACAATGGAGTTCTATTCAGCTGTTAAAAACAATGAATTCATGAAAATCTTGTGCAAATGAATGGAACTAGAAAGTGTCATCCTGAGAGAGGTAACCCAGTCACAATAGAACACACATGGTATGCACTCACTAATAAGTGGATGTTAGCCCAAAAGCTCAAAATAAACAAGCTACAATTCACAGACCACAGGAAGCTCAAGAAGAAAGAGGACTGAAGTGGGTGGTCCTCTGAGAAAGGGAACAAAATACTCATGTGGGCAATTATGGAGACAAAGTATGGAGCAGAGATTGAAGTAAAGGCCACCCAGACACTGCCCTACCTGGGGATTCATCTTATAAACAGTCACCAAACCCCAACACTGCTATGGACGACAAAAAGTGCATACCAAAAGGAGCATGTCATGGTTGTCTCCGGAGGGGCCCTGCCAGAACCTTACACATACAGAGGCAGGTGCTAGCAGCCAACCATTGGACTGGGCATGGGGTTCCCAATGGAGGAGTTGGAGGGCAGACTGGAGGAGCTGAAGGGGTTTACAACCCTATGGGAAGAACAAGATGTTGGCCACCCAGACGCCCCAGGACTCCCAGGGACTAAACCATCAACCAAGGGGTACACATGGTTCCAGCCAAAAATGTGGCAGAGGAATGCCTTGTCAGGCATCAGTGGGAGGAAAGGTCCTTGGTCCTGTGAAGGCTCAGTAGAGGCCCCAACAAAGGGAAATTGAGGCCAGGCGGTGGTGGCGCACGCCTGTAATCCCAGCACTTGGGAGGCAGAGGCAGGCGGATTTTCTGAGTTCGAGGCCAGCCTGGTCTACAGAGTGAGCTCCAGGACAGCCAGGGCTATACAGAGAAACCCTGTCTCGAAAAAACCAAAGTCAAAAAAAAAAAAAAAAGGGAAATCGAGGGGGGGGAGGTGGGAGTGGGTCAGGTGGAGGGGCATATATTTGGAGGCAGGGGGTGGAAGGAGGGGTTGGGGGTTTTCGGGGAGGGGTGAAACCTGGAAAGGTTTTAGCACATGAAATATAAATGAAGAATATGTTCAATTAAAAAAGGTATTCATGAAATTCTTATGCAAATGGATGGAACTAGAAAGTGTCATCCTGTGTGAGGCAACCCAATCACAAAAGAACACACATGGTATGCACTCACTGAGAAGCGGATATTAGCCCAGAAGCCCAGTACCCAAGAAAGAATTCACATATCAAATGATGCCCAAGAAGGAAGGAGTGGTCCCTGGTCCTGGAAAGGCTCAGTGCAGCAGTGTAGGGGAATACCAAAATAGGGAAGTGGGAAGGGGTGGATTGGGGAACAGGGGGAGGGAAGAGGGCTTATGGGACTTTCGGGGAGGGGAGGATCTAGGAAAGGGGAAATCATTTGGAATATAAATAAAGAATATATTGAATAAAAAAGGGAATTAAGAAAAGATAAGAAAAGAAATAAAATGTCCCATAATTCCCTTGCGATAGAAGTAAGAAAGAAACAATGTTATAGTTCCAGGCTGTGGTGACTTGATATTAGCAAGATATTAGCCAGAATTTAGCTGTTATGGGTAAGACTTTGTGTAAGTCATGTAATAACCAGACATGCTTGTCCGTCTAGATGAAACAGGAATACTAAGGCTGGTGTTGAACCACGCCAAATCCTTGACATTTCTAGTAGAGAATGAGGGATTATAAAGTCTTCATCTCTTTGTTCAAGGGAGGTATCAGGTCTGTCATCTCACAGACTGAAAAATAATGTTTAATATGAAAATGCATAGCTTCACATGCATGCTACAGTGAGTAGTCTTCTCTTTACATGGGTGCTGTAGATCCAGACTCAGGGCTTACACTGTGTGAACAGAACTTTCCTGACTGAGGCATATCCCCAGCACTGCTAGATCAGATTTAAAAAGAATTTTCCAATTAATATTTGATAATCTAAAAGTAAAAGACATACGATATAGGAAGAGCAGATTCAGGGCTTTGGAAACTTCAATAACCAATAAATAAAACAAGAAGCAATCAGCAATGACTGTAATAAAAATGCAGTTCACAATAATGAGCTGCATCATGTACTTTTGCAAAATATGTGAAATAAAATACTCATAATTTTGAAGATACAGAAAAAGGATCATTTACAAATAAAATAATTGTTTTTAAAAATAATGTTATATATTTACATACCAAACATTGTATGGTCACTCTTCCCAAATTCTTCACCATACCCCCCCTTCTCTTTGCTTTTGAGAAGGTGCTCCCCCAAACCCTTAACCCACCCTACCTCACACCCATCAGCACACCCCCCCCTTCCCTAGGACATCAAGTTTCTACAGGATTGTGCAACGTATCACCCACTGAGGCAGGACAAGGCCTTCCTCTGCTGCAAATGTGCCAGGGACTCACACCAGCCTATATATGTTCTTTGGTATTTGGCTTAGTCTCCGGGAGTTGCCAGGGGTACTGGTAAGTTGATACTGCTGCTCTTCCTCTGGGGTTTCAATCTCCTTCAGCTTTCTATTTTGTATAAAGAAAATGATGAAGAGAAGACAGTAGTGTGTTATCTCCACTCCAGTGACTTTCTTACACTTCTGCACAGGCATAATCTGTTTTAGTCTGTTTGTGTAACCTGTTTGTTTAATCTGGTAGCAACAGCAAGACCCTCTTCACAATCCATTTCTATATTTTAATGTGTTTGCATTTTCAATAAAATGTTCCTGAGAAGTTTGTGCGCTGTATTGATTTTTTTTTTTAGATTTATTGATCATTTCATGTGTCTAAATGTTTTACCTGCACATTTGTATTGTACACGTGGACCATGTCTGGTTCTTGGGTGCCCTCAGAGGTCAGACAGAAGAGGGCATTGAATTCCTTGAATTCCCCCCCCCCGCCCCCAACGAAGTTACAGACAGTTGTGAACTGCTTGGTGAGTGCTGAGAATCAAACTGGGGCCCTCTGTAGAATCAACAAGTGTGTTTAACCTCTGCGCTCTTCGACTCCCAGTACATTGATTTTTGAAGGTAGCAGACAGTCTTCAGGTTCATCTGCTTGAGGTAGAGCAGCTCCTTAGGTTCTCCTGTGCTCCCTCAAATCCCTGAAAGGCTCCCTAGAAATAGATTCACTTAACATTTTATAGTCAGTAGGATGATGTCTTTATAGATTACCATCCTATCTAGGTCTATCTCCTTAGGCAATATCCTCTTTTTTTTAAGTATTTGCTTTATTTACATTTCAAATGTCATCCTCTTTCCTAGTTACCCCTCTGAAAGCCCCTATCCTATAGCACCTCCCTCTCCCAATGTCCTGACTTGCATTCCCCTATTCTGTAGAATCGAGCATTCACAGGAACAATGGCCTCTCCGCTCATTGATGTCTGAAATGGTCATCCTCTGCTACATATGCAGCTGGAGCCATGGGTCCCTCCATGTATACTCTTTGGTTAGTGGTTTAGTCCCTGCGAGTTCTGGGAGTAATGGTTGGTACATATTATTGTTCCTCCTGCAAAGCTGCAAACCTCTTCAGCTCCTTGGGTCCTCTCTCTGTGAATAATTGAGTTGGAATTTTGATGGGGATTGCATTGAATCTGTAGAGTGCTTGAGGCAAGATGGCCATTTTTGCTATATTAGCCCTGCCAATCCATGAGCAAGAGAGAATCTTCTGAGTTCTTCAACTTCTTTCTTCAGAGACTTGAAGTTCTTGTCATACAGATCTTTCACTTGCTTGCTTAGAGTCACACCAAGGTATTTATATTATTTGTGACTATTGTGAAGGGTATCATTTCCCTAATTTCTTTTCTCAACCTCTTTATGCTTTGGGTATAGGAAAGCTACTGATTTGTTTGAGTTAATTTTCTATCCAGCCACTTTGCTGAAGTTGTTTATCAGGTTTAGGAGTTCTCTGGTGTAATTTTTTAGGTCGCTTAAGTATACTATCATATCATCTGCAAATAGTGATACTTTGACTTCTTCCTTTCCAATTTGAATCCTTTTGACCTCCTTTGGTGTCTAATTGCTCTAGCTAGAACTTCAAGTACTATATTGAACAGGTAGGGAAAGAGTGGGCAGGCTTCTCTAGTCCATGATTTCAGTGGGATTGCTTCAACTTTTTCTCTCCATTTAGTTTGATGTTGGCTACTGGTTTGCTGTACATTGCTATTAGTATGTTTAGGTATGGGCCTTGAATTCCTGTTCTTTCCAAGACTTTTATCGTGAAAACATGTTGGATTTTGTCAAATGCTTTCTCAGCATCTAATAAAATGATCATGTGGTTTTTTTTTTCTCTGAGTTTGTTTATGTAGTGGATTACATTGATGGATTTCCGTATATTGAACCATTCCTGCATCCCTGGGATGAAGCCTACTTGATCATGGTGGATGATCATTTTGATGTGTTCTTGGATTCGGTTGGCAAGAATTTTATTGAATATTTTTCCATCAATTATCATAAGGGCAGTGGGTCTAAAGTTCTCTTTCTTTGTTGGGTCTTTGTGTGGTTTAGGTATCAGAGTAATTGTGGCTTCATAACATGAATTGGGTAGTGTTCCATCTGTTTCTATTTTGTGGAATAGTTTGGAGAGTATTGGTATTAGGTCTTCTTTAAAGGTCTGATAGAACTCTGCATTAAACCTATCTAGTCTGGGCATTTTTTGTTGGGAGACTACTAATGACTGCTTCTATTTCTTTAGGGGTTATGGGATTGTTTAGATCATTTATCTGATCCTGATTTAACTTTGGTACCTGATGTCTATCTAGAAAATTGTGCATTTCATCTAGATTTTCCACTTTTGTTGAGTATAGGCTTTTATAGTAGGATCTGATGATTTTTTTTGGATTTCCTCAGTATCTCTTGTTGTATGCCTCCCTTTTCATTTCTGATTTTGATGACTTGGATACTGTCTATCCTGTCAGGTTTGTTTGTTTGTTTGTTTGTTTGTTTGTTTAAGAACCAGCTCCTGGATTTGTTGATTCTTTGTATACTTTTTGTTTCTACTTGGTTGATTTCAGCCCTGAGTTTGATTAGTCCCTGCAGTCTACTCCTCTTGGATGTATTTGCTTTATTTTGTTCTAGGGCCTTCAGCTGTGCTGTGAAGCTGTTAGTGTATGCTCTTTCCAGTTTCATTTGGAAGCACTCAGAGCTATGAGTTTTTCTCTTAGTACTGTTTCATTGTGCATAAGTTTGGGTATGTTGTGCCTGCATTAATTTCTAAAAGGTCTTTAATGTGTATCTTTATTTCTTCATTGATCAAGTTCTCATTGAGTAGAATGTTGTTCAGTTACAATGTGTATGTGTGCTTTCTGTTGTTTTTGTTGTTATTGAAGACCAGCCTTAGTCCGTGGTGATCTGATAGGGTTCATGGAATAATTTCAATCTTCTTATATCTGCTGATGTCTGTTTTGTGACCGAGTATATAGTCAATTTTGGAGAAGGTACCATGAGGTTCTGAGAAGAAGGTGCATTCTTTTGTTTTAGGATAAAACGTTCTATTGATACCTGCTAAATCCATTTGGTTAATAACTTCTGTTAGTTTCTCTGTTTAGCTTCTGTTTCCATGATTTGTCCAGTGTTTAGAGTGGGGTGTTGAAGTCTCTCACTATTATTGTGTGGGGTGCAATGTGTGCTTTGAGCTTTAGTAAAGTTTCTTTTATGAATGTGGATGCCCTTGTATTTGGAACATATATGTTCATATTTGGGAGTTCATCTTGGTGGATTTTTCCTTTGATGACTATGAAGTGTCCTTCCTTATCTTTTTTGATTATTTTAGGTTGAAAGCCGATTTTATTCAACATTAGAATGGCTACATCCGCTTGTTTCTTTGAGCCATTTGCTTGGAAAATTGTTTTCCAGCCTTTTACCCGGAGGTTGTATCTGTCTTTGAGCCTGAGGTGAGTTTCCTGTATGCAGCAAAATGTGGGGTCCTGTTTACGTATCCAGTATCTTAGTCTATGGCTTTTTATTGGAGAATTAAGTCCATTGATATTAAGAAATATTAAGGAGAAGTGATTGTTGCTTCCTGTTAGTTTTGTTATTAGAGGTGAACTTTTGTTTCAGTGGCTCTCTTCTTTTTGATTTGTTAAAAGAAGATTAATTTCTTGCTTTTTCTAGTGTATAGTTTCCCTCATTTTGTTGGTGTTTTCCATTCATTATCCTTTGAAGGCCTGAATTCGTAGAAATATGCTGTAAATTTGTTTTTGTCATGAAATACCTTGGTTTCTCCATCTATGGTAATTGAGAGATTTGCTGGATATAGCAGTCTGGGTTGGCATTTGTGTTCCCTTTGGGTCTGTATGACATCTGCCGAGGCTATTCTGGCTTTCGCAGTCTCTGGGGAGAAGTCCAGTGTAACTCTGATAGGACTACTTTTATACGTTAGTTGATCTTTTTCCCTTACTTCTTTTAATATTCTTTCTTTGTTTAGTACCTTTGGTGTTTTAATTATTATGTGACCGGGAGGGATTTCTTTTCTGGTCCAATCTATTTGGAGTTCTGTAGGCTTCTTGTATGTTCATGGCTATCTCTTTCCTTAGATTTCTTTCTTTAGGGAAGTTTTCTTCTATAATTTTGTTGAAGACATTTACTGGCCCTTTAAGTTGGAAATCTTCACTCTCTTCTATACCTATAATCCTTAGGTTTGGTCTTCTCATTGTGTCCTGGATTTCCTGGATGTTTAGGGCCAGGAGCTTTTGTACTTTGCATTTTCTTTGACTGTTGTTTCAATGCTTTCTATAGTATCTTCTGCACCTAAGATTCTCTCTTCTGTCTCTTGTATTCATTCTGTTGTTGATGCTTGGATCCATGACTCCCAACTTTTTTTCTAGGTTTTCAATTTCCAGATTTGTTTCCCTTTGTGATTTCTTTATTGTTTCTACCTCTGTTTTTAGATCCTAGATGGTTTTGTTCAGTTCCTTCACCTGTTTGGTTGTGGTTTCTGTAATTCTTTAAGGGCTTCTCTCTGTTTACTTGTGTTCTCCTGTATTTCTTTAAGGGAATTATTTATGTCCTTCTTGAAACCCTCTATCAGCATCATGAGCTGTGATTTTTAAATCCCAATCTTGCTTTTGTGGTGTGTTGGGGTATCCAGGACTTGCTGTTGTGGGAGAACTAGGTTCGAATGGTGCCATGTTGCCTTGATTTCTGTTGGTAACTGTTGGTAACATTCCTACATTTGCCTTTCGCCATCTGCTTATCACCAGTGTTAGCTGGTCCTGCTGTCTCTGGCTGGCACTTGTCCTTCCTGTAGGCCTGCAAGCCTGTCTCAGCAGCCCTAGGTGATTGGCTCTACCCTGGCACAGACTGTTGTGGCACTGCCCAGGTCCTGGGTGTAGGGGGGAGCCCGACCGAACCCTGTTCCAGCTGCTCTGCCACTCCTGTGTTCCCTGTGCTCCTGGCTGTATCTGCCTTCTCCAGCAATCCTCTTATCCTCAGATTCTGAATTTCCTGATGATTTTACTATACTCTATACATTTTGCTACAGCCATATTTTATAATATGTGTATCAGATTCTCCCATAAAGGTTTAGGCAACACTTTATGGCTCAGATCAGAATATTCCAGAATCTGCTTTTCTAGTATGTTTCAAGATAATGATTTAGCTATTGTTATTAATATATTATTATTATTGTTGTTGTTGTTGTTGTTATTGTTATTGGTTTTCATGACAGGGTTTCTCTCTCTAGCTCTGCCTGTCCTGTAACCCGCTTGTAGACCATCTTGGCCTCGAACTTGAAGATATTCCTGCCTCTGCCTCCTGAGTGCTGGGGTTAAAGACATTAGCTGCTACCCCCCCCCGATATTATTATTATTTTTGTTATTATTATTATTGTTGTCATTAGTATTTTATTTTAATTATTTTAGATTTTTGAGACAAGGTCTTTCTATATATTCCTGGCTGGTCTGGAACTAGGCTGTCCTCAAACTCATAGAGATCTGCTTGCCTCTGCCTCCCCTGAGTGATGGAATTAAAGACCTGTACCATTACAGCTTTATGACTTGTTGCAGGATAATTGATCACATTATGAACCCCCGAGATTGTGTTATTTACTTGAAAAAAACTGTTTTCAGTTGTGGTGTGGCCCAGCCTTAGCACACACTTGTAATCCACAAGCTTTCTGCTTAAATACTGTAAACAGGAGCGCAGAATGTCAACCATTGGTCAAGAGCTGTAGCAAGCAGCCAGCTGACGGGAAGGGATTATAGGATGATTAAGAAAAACACACAGAGTAGGAGGGAGTCAGGAGAATGCATAGAGACACACAGGAAATGCAAGGAAAGGACTTTCGTTTTAAAGGTGGTTGTTATGGAGATGGTGTAAGAGAGGAGACTCCATCGGGGATGTGGGCTGAGGATGTGGGCTGAGAACGGTGGTTGGCTGGTGCTTTCTCTGCCTCCCTGAACTGCCATGGTTTTACCTGAGCATCTGACTCCTGAATCTTCAAAATGGACAGTTGAGATTTTGTTTTTAAAAAACCAACAACAAAGATTTATCTCCTGCGCTTGAGTTAGGAAGCAGGAGGCTTCACACTCATTGTCCTGATGCTGTCCTGTGCCAGTCACAGCTCATCACCACCGCTTCCTCATGGCACACTGTGGCCTAACAGAAGAGGGCTGGGTACAAAATGACGGCCATTGCTGAAAGGACAAAAATGCCAGGGCTAGCATATCACATGGTCGGTAGCAATACCGGCTCCCACCTTTTCCAGAATCAACGTGCACCATCCAGTTCCAGAGTGTTCCAGAAAAGCAGAAATAGTTCATTACCTCTTGTTTTCTGGAGTCTCCTCAAACGGTGAGGGTTGTCTGTTACTCTGTACTGAGAAGAGAGTCAGAGGCAGCAGAACAGCACATGATGAAGGATGGACATCTCTTCTATCCACAGTACCCACAACATCCTGTAGGAATATGAAAGAGAGACGAATGCAGGGGACTGTGTGTGTGTGTGTGTGTGTGTGTGTGTGTGTGCGTGTGTGTACATGCCTGTGTGTGTGCATTCCTCTGTGTATGTGCCTGTTTGTGTGTGCCCGTCTGTGTGTGTGTGTCTTTCTGTCTGTCTGTGTGTGTCTGTCTATTTGTGTCTGTCTGTGTCTGTCTGTCTGTCTGCCTGTCTATCTGTGTGTGTGTGCCTGTGTGTGTGTGCATGTGTGTGTGTGTGCCTGTCTGTGTGTGCCCGTCTGTGTGTGTGTTTCTTTCTGTCTGTCTGTGTGTGTCTGTCTATGTGTGTCTGTCTGTGTGTGTCTGTCTGTCTGCCTGTCTATCTGTGTGTGTGTGTGCCTGTGTGTGTGCATGTGTGTGTGTGTGTGCCTGTCTGTGTGTGTGTGCATGTGTGTACATGCCTGTGTGTGTGCATTCCTCTGTGTGTGCCTGTTTGTGTGTGCCCGTCTGTGTGTGTGTGTGTCTTTCTGTCTGTCTGTGTGTGTCTGTCTGTGTGTGTCTGTCTGTCTGCCTGTCTATCAGTGTGTGTGTGTGTATGTGTGTGTGTGTATGTGTGTGTGTGTATGTGTGTGTGTGTGTGTGTGTGTGTGTGTGTGCTGCCCACCCATAATGGACACCTTCAAGACCCATGAAAAAAGACAGGAATACAAGTGAAGGTGAATGGATAATGCATCTTAGAATTGAGAAGACCTGATTTCACAATTCGGCCTGTTTTCACATCTTTACACATCAGATATGATATTGTCACCATTGGCTTTAAGCTGAGCTTCCTCCTGCCAAAGGGAATGTGCTAAGGCATACCTGGGACAGACCACGTTACTGTGTCCTTGATGGTCAGGGAACTGAAACACTGGGAGTGTCTGCAGGAGTTGCCTTTATATCCGTGCATATTACTTCTTCTGCTTACACATCTGCAGCAGTGTCCAGGTCTCCAGGCTGCAAGCTGTCTGAACTACATTACCCAGAAGGGACAGCGCAGAAGGACTTAACCAATGGAAACTGGCTCTTCCCTGGGCTTTGCCAGAAGGAGAAATAAAAAGGGAAGGGAGAGGGAAAGGAAGGGACTGGGGGGTGATGGGACTTAAGGGTTGCATGCAGATGATTATCTTTCTGGATGCTTGCATCAGGAAAGAGGAAAACTGGTTTTACAGCTCGCTGTCCAAGACTAGAAGGCTCGAGAGGAGCGAGGCTTTGTCCTCTAGCTGACCAATTTAAAGTCTGCAAGGACCTCTTGTGATTGGTTGCAGGCGTGAGAAGACTACCCCTGTCCATGGACCCAACAACCCAGCAGAATCAGACTGCAGAAGCTGGGCAGGACGCCCAGACACGGGTGTGTACCACGTGATCGCGCCCCCATTCCCAGTCCTGGAGTGCAGTGCGGGCTGGGATGTTAGCTGGAGTTTGCAGATGGCATAGAGTGCTCATACATGCCCACTAGTGAGCCTGGGAAGCTCTGTGAGTGTAAGACCCACCTGCTCAGGGCCACGGGAGGCTTTGTATTCATAGCCCTTTTTATTTACAGGTTTCAGTAAGTGCAAAAGCATCTACTGACTGTGGAGACGTGATGGACGTGCCGCAGATCTCGCTTTTCTCAATCCCCACACAAGTGATGTCTGGGACTACAATGCTCTGGGACTCTTTGCTTGACATTATTCTCCTGTCTTTCCCTCTGATTTTCATAAAAGATAATTATAGAATATAAGGTCTCTGAGTCCAGAGCTGGAATTATATTGACAGGTCCCATTTATACACGTCCTTAAGATTCAGAGGCATTGAGCTTCCAGTGATGACTATTAGAAAATGCCTGGAAGTGAGATAGGATAAGAGTGCTCAGACGTCCTCAGGTGAACCTAAGGTCTGCTGGTGTGGTGGAAGGCAGCAGTTGGGAGGGGCACAGCAGATGAGGAGCCTCAGGCTTGAATACTAAAGTGCATACTAAATGAATACTAAAATGAAGGTGAAGGATGTTATGAAGGGTGATATGCAAGGTGACAGAAATTATACACAGCTGTGCTTCTGTCCAAGCTGTGCCAGAGGTATAGCGCACAACTGCCTCACATCTGGACGTGCCTGGTGGGCATGGTGTGAAGAAGCCTGTATAAATCCTCTGGCAGAAAGGTGGAACTTTCCATATCAAATGTCAGACTGGGTGAATTTCCTTGGTTTGTCCACCTGTCCGTGGCTGTGCTGAAAACAGTGGTCACTGAAACCTGGAGTAGAGACTGGGTGTCAGTGAATGAGGAGTCTGGTGCCCTCTGAAGGGGGAATCTAGTGGAGTGGCTGTCTCTGGGATGTCGCTGTCCAAGGCAAGGAAACTTCCTATTTACTCACGTTCTCTGTTGTGGCAGGGTGGTGTGGCCTTCAGTGATGTGGCTGTCTACTTCTTGAGGGAGGAATGGAGACTGCTTGATGCCTCTCAGAGGCGTCTGTACCACCAGGTGATGATGGAGGTCTTTGTTCTCATGTCCTCATCAGGTAAGCCCCCTCCCCACATCCATTCTGTAAGAGCGTCCTGTCTGGATGGGCTTGCCTTGTCTCTGTAGAGAGATGCCTCCTTCCCAAACTGGTCCATGGGCATTGGTTCTTCCCTCCCTGTCATGGAGTGAGAAGTACAGGCCAGAGACCTGGCCATGAAACACTGCCATCTTCTCTCTCTTATATAGCAAAGACACACAGGAAGCCTCCTGACACAAAGAATCTTATTGTAGTTTAATAGGCTTCACACTGATGGCTTCTCCATGGCTGGAGACACTGTAAACTCTCTGTCATGCCTATGACCCAGGTACTCCTCTCGTCCTGTAGGAGACTTGGCTCAAACTGTGGCACTGATATGGATACTACTTGGGGTTTTTTTTCTATTTTTTTCCAAGACAGGGTTTCTCTGTGTAGCCCTGGCTGTCCTGTAACTCACTTTGTACACCAGGCTGGCCTCGAACTCAGAAATCTGCCTGCCTCTGCCTCCCAAGTGCTGGGATTAAAGGTGTGTGCCACCACCGCCCAGCTTGGTGGATTTTTTTTTTTACAAGACCTCTCTAGGGGTATCTTAAGAGTTTCTATTGCTGTGAAGAGACGCTGAGGCCATGGCAACTCTTATAAAAGAAAACATTTCATTAGGGGCCTCTCAAGTTCAGAGGTTGAGTCCATTGTCAGCACCGTGGGAAGCATGACAGCATGCAGGCAGAGATGATGCTGGAGAAGCAGCTGAGGGTTCTACATCTGAATCTGAAAGCAGCAGGAAGAGACTGAGACTCTGGTCCTGACTTGAGCCTCTGAGACCTCAAAACCCACCCCTGTGACACACTTACTCCTGCTAGTCTACACCTATTCCAACAGGACCGCCCCCCCAGTAATACCACTCCCTAAGAGCCTGTGACACACTTACTCCTGCTAGTCTACACCTATTCCAACAGGACTGCCCCTCCAGTAACACCACTCCCTAAGAGCCTATGGGGCCATTTCCATTCAGGCACCACCAGGGGTCTTCGTTGTTACTTTTCTTTCCTGAGGATTGCATGAGCTCCGTCACTCTGTCTTCCTATGGGACATTCCCCTGTCCTGTGTTTTCCTTTAGGACTCGTGTCTTCTGGGACTGACATCACCCAGCTGGGGTCTTCAGGAGGTCACTTCATCCCTGCCCTGAGATTTTTGACTCCAAGTAAGTGCACAGGCCTTTGGAGTGTGGAGCCGCTGATGTCTACACTCTAGACGGGTTCATAAGAACTCTCTTTCTATTGGTGTTGATGTTTTGGTGCCAGGGCTAAGCTTCATGGCAGAGTCCATCTGGCTGGCTGTCCAGTTGTCTACAAGTCATTGCTGTCATCCCTGACCCAGGGCTGTCACCTATGAGCCTTGTGTGTTTTGCCTGCTCCCCTGGGGCACTGTAAAACACAGGTTTCCCTTAATTATGTTGTTAGTGTGTACAAGTGCCCTGAGCAGTCCTTGAAGACTGTTCTTCAGGTATTGTATTGAATGGGCTTAGACACGCCCTTCTGCACTGTGTTGAACATCTCTCTCTCGTTGAGTTTTTACTGCTATGATAAATCATGACAGAGGCAACTTAGAAGGGGAAAGGGATGCTAGCAGCCAACCACTGTACTGAGTTTGGGGTCCCCAGTGGAGGAGTTAGAAGGGTTTACAGCCCCATGGGAAGAACTACGATGTTTTCCACGCAGACGCCCCAGGACTCCCAGGGACTAAACCATCAACCAAGGGGTACACATGGTTCAAGGCAAAAGTGTGGCAGAGGAACGCCTTGTCAGGCATCAGTGGGAGGAGAGGTCCTTGGTCCTGTGAAGGCTCAGTAGAGGCCCCAACAAAGGAAAATCGAGTGGGGGGGGGGGTTGGGAGTGGGTCAGGTAGTGGGGCATATACTTGAAGGCAGGGGGTGGGAGGAGGGGTTGGGGGTTTTCGGAGATGGGGAAATCTGGAAAGGTTTTAGCATATGAAATGTAAATGAAGAATATATTCAATAAAAAATAAATTAAAAATAAATGAATAAACATAGATAGATAAATAAATAAATAAATCTTTTTAAAAAGACTTAAAAGAAAAAGAAGAATTCCAGGCAGAAAGTGAAGTCATGCACTGAAGCAGAGGCCACGGAGGAACACCGCTCACTTGCTTGCCCCTCGTGGCACGGTCAGCCAGGGTCACCCTGGCCAGGAGCGGCACTGCCAGAAATGGTGTGGGCCCACCCACATCAATCATTGATAAGAAAATGGCCCTCGATTATTTTATGGATGCATTTTTTTTTCAATTGAAGTTCTCTACTCTCAGATGACCCTAATGTGTGTCAAGTAGAGGAGAAAACAAAAAAAACAAACAAACCAAAAAACCCAGCCCAATCAGGACAGTGTCCATTTGAGGCTCTGAGGAAGGAGGTTCAGGTCCCCGGCGCTCCTCCTGTGTGCTCGCCATTCCTGTGTTGTTGCTGGACACGTTTTCTGGGATAGGGCTTTCTTCCAGCTTCATCCTGGAGAAGGCCCTTCCCATCTTGACGGTTCAGTGAGAAATCTCGGGCATTGATTACTTGTCTTTGTTACCACTTCCAAGTCTGTATGTCCTTTCTCACTGTTTCTCTGTGTTGCTGCTAAGGAGTGGAGCCTGCAAAGATACCTTGTGAGCAGACTCTCTCGACGACAGATGGAAGGCTTAACATGACCACGCCCCGACGGCAGCAACTGAGCGGTGCTGAGAAACCCTTAGGAAGAGCAGAGGGCACAATTGCAGTTATGAAGACAAACAGAAGTGACCCATCAGAGAAAACTTTACAACCCACGGACAATGCAACGGACCAGCGCCCTGTCTCGGGGCTTCATGGGCACCGTCTGACTCACAGTGATGGGGAGCACCCCAGGAGCACCAAGCGACAAAAGGGCACTCACAGTGAGAAGGGGAACTGCAAGTGCTGCGACTGTGGCAAATCCTTCAGCTGCAAGTCGCTGCTTATTCGACACCGGAGGATACACACTGGAGAAAAGCCTTTTAAGTGTAGCGAATGCGACAGGTCCTTCATCCAAAAGGCCGATCTGAATCAACACTCGAAAGTTCACACTGGAGAAAAGCCCTTCAGATGCAGCGAATGTGGCAAAGATTTCAAACACAGTCGCTCCCTCGTTGGACATCAAAGATTTCATACTGGAGAGAAACCTTATAAATGCAACCAGTGTGGGGAATCGTACATGAACAGGTCCAGCCTCATGCACCATTATCTGGTTCATACTGGAGAAAAGCCTCACAAGTGCGGCGAGTGCGGAAGATTATTTAAGGAGAAATCCAGCCTCAGGTACCACTCCCGGGCGCACACCGGAGAGAGGCCTTTCCAGTGCAGTCAGTGCAGGAAGTGCTTCAAAAAAAACTCACACCTCGAGAAACACAAAAAAATTCATAGCAGGGGGAAACCCTTTAAGTGTAATGTGTGCGGGAGATTCTTTACCATGAGGTACGTCCTGGTCAAACATCAGAGATTTCACACCGCCTCGAAGCATCATGAGTGCAAGGAATGTGGGAAAGTGTTTTGCTACAAGACAGGACTTTCTAGACACCGTAAGATTCACACTGAAAAAAGTATCGAGGGCAGTGAACATGGGAAATAGTTCCATGATCTACCCTGTCTACACAAGAGGACGTTTGTGGAACAGGGTCAAGAGTGCTTCAGATGTGGGGAGCCTTCACCCCCAATTCATCCTGTTCAACTGGAGACCAGGTCAGAGTGCAGGGACGCATCGTGAACCCACTGATGCTGGGGAAGCCTTACAGCAAAGACTGCTCTTAGTAGCCACACGGGCACCACCCAGATAGGTTTGTGAACGCAGGGAACAGAGAAAGCCCCAGCCGTAGACCAGCTTGTTGAGCCGTAGGAGCGAACGGGACTTTGAACAGAGAAGTTCTGAGAGTGGCCTTTGTGAGGGGGCCAGTCGTTGAAAGTTACTCAGCAAAGAAGAAAACAGAGGCAAGATGGGAATTATTGCCATCTTCTTATTCCTAAGAAGTTAATGCTTTCTGGGAACTTGGCAAGAGGAAGCTGTGTTCTTGACTGCACCGGTGTGCAGTGGAGACAGTCTCCGTGTTTGAGTGGGGGAGGGAGACAGTGACCTGTTTTAAATAAGACATGTTTGTTGTTGTTTGTTTATTGGTTGTCCTTTGTGGAGGAAAACCTCACTGAATATTGCAGTCCCTGGGACAAATGATCATTTACTGCAGTCTTCATGACTCCTGGGTTCCTAAGTGTCACTGATTTTGTTGGAGACCTTATACTCTCTTGTGGGCATATAACCCATCTGTTTTAAATATTTATTGTTTTCTCGGGTGTATTTTGTCTGCATATATGTATATACACTGAATACAGGCCTGGTGGGTATGAAGACTCGGAACAAGGCCTTGGGTTCCTGGAACAGGAGTTACAGATGGGTGTGGCCAGCCTGTGTGCTGGCAATGATCCCGGGTCCTCCACAAGGGCAGCATGCAGACTTATGCTCTGAGCCCTCTCTCCAGCCCAACTTTTAAGAAGTTACCAAATTCTGTTCTAAGTGACTGTGTGTTTCAGATTTCCTCCTGCAACATATCAGCTACCGGTTCCTCACATCCTCCCTGACACTCTGTAAGCCACGTGGTGTTCATTTGAATCATTTTAGTAGCTGTGTGGTAACATGTAATTGTAGTTTTAATTTGGTATTATCTTCATGTATTATAAAGATTTGCTTAAGTTTGTGGGTTTGTGTAGGTGTCTATATGCATGTGTGTGCACCACATGTATATCTGGTCCTCTTTCAGATTACAGTGGCCATCAGAGTCTCTCGAACTGGAGTCCCAGATTCCTGAACCTCCATGTGGATGCTGGGAACGAAACCAAGGTTCTCTGCTGGGACAGCAGCTCAGTTAACCGGAGAGCTGTTTTTCTCAGCAGCTCGGTTAACCGGGGAGCCGTTTTTCTCAGCAGCTCGGTTAACCGGGAGCCATTTTTCTCAGCAGCTCGGTTAACCAGGGAGCCGTTTCTTTCTCTGTGCTCCTCACACACGGTTTCCTTCTCTGTCCTGCGCTGCCTTTCCTTGCCTTCCCCTTTCTTAATTTTCTTTTCTTCCTTTCTCTTTCTTTCTTTCCTTCTTTCTTTCTTTCCTAGACAGTGTCTCACTGTATAGTCCCACCTGGCCTGGAATGCCCTCTGTAGACCAGGCTGGTCTAGAACACGCAGTGGCCCACTCACTTCTGCCACCCAAGTAATGGTGTTAAAAAACGTTCACATCTGGTACCCACAATTTGGTTTTGCTAATTTTCTTTTACTATTTACTTTTTAAATTATTGTTTGCATGTGTGCTTATTCAAAACACAAACAAACAAAGAAAATGTGGTTTCCAAGCTGGGAAGTATAGGCTTCAATCCAAGCACTCAGGAGACACAGACAGGTGGATCTGTGAGTTCGCGAGCAGCCTGGTCTACAAAGGGAGTTCCAAGGCCTCACAATGTGAACGCCCCATCCCCTACCCCATCCTCCCGCCCCCCAGACAGGAAGAGAATGTGGAGAACCTTCACCCACACTTCCATCCTGTTTAACCTAAGAGGTCAGAGTGCTGGGATTTATCATAAAAGGAGAAAAACTTATTTTCTGAATCTGTCTTGAAAGTTTTGGTTATTTCTGAGAAAAATAACACAGTCTATGGGTCTTGTTTTTCCTTTTATGGAAGCTCACTGCTGACCCTAGGATGCTCAAACTCTTGCTTCCCCTTTCTCAGTCTCCTGAGAACTAGATCGCATGCGCGCCAACATGCACAGCTGGTTCCTTGGAGCTCTTGAGGGGTGTAGGCATTTCCGCCAACCTGCTGGTTTAAAATCTTTTCTCTAAAGAGATGAGAATTCTCTAACCATGAAGGTCTAACCATATTCATACCTCCTCTAAGGAGTGTGAGTATGCCCACGAACAGGCGTGTGACATAGGGTCTTGTAGCGTCTGCACAGACTTCTGCTTTCCCAGACTGCAGGGCAGGACCTCTTGTGGAGGCCTTTGGTGTGGTGTGAGCTAGTGGTGGCCTTGTATTTTCGCCTGGCGTACAGTGGACTTGACCTGCAGTTGAGTGCTTCCCGGGGACAGCAAGTGGATCGTGTGATAGCAAGTGGAAATGAGACACTGGTGGGTAAAGCCACAAGCAGGCCTCATGATATATAAAAGAAAAAATAAAATAGAGCAGAAATAAAGCATAAACCGAGGCGTGTCAGTGCATCATAAAGCCAGCAGAGACTGGGATCTGAAGAGGGATTTGACTTCATCAACAAAGTACATGTGCAAAATATTATACTTTAGTGTTTTAAATATATGGTCAAACATCTGCATAAGATAGATGGTAGGTGTATCAGCCAGTGGTATGGAAAGGCATGTGCATAGACAGACACACAGACATCCAATAAAAGCGGTTGGAAGACTCCAGATAGGCACTGAAACTCCACTTTCTCCTCTGTAAGAACAAAACATACTCTCAGCTGCTGAGGCATCTCTCAAGCTGAGAAACTCCTTTTGAACAGGCCAACATAGCGGTGAGCTCAAAACACGAGGGTAGGAGGTTGGGGTCAATGGGTAGAGAGCTTGTATAGCATCACATGGTCCTGGGTTTGAGTCTCAGCAGCATATAATCCAGAGGTGATGGCCACACATTCTGGGCAGGGAGACAGGTGGCTAGGAACTTTCAAAGTTATCCTGAGCTATAAAAATGGAGAGCAGCCTAATCTATAAAAAACAGTCTTTAAAAAATTAAACGGGACAGGGTAAACGCGAGGTTGTTTGATCCCTTCGCTTGTGAGACAGAGGCAAGTAAATCATATTGCTATGTGTATATATATATATATATATATATATATATATATATATATATATACACATTTTATATATACATATATTTTGTATATGTATACATTTATATATATTATATAATTCTATATATATTATATAAAATTATATATAATTTTATATATTATATACAATATATAAATTTATAATCTATAAATTATATATTTATATATTTATATATGTATACATATGTATATCCATATATAAAATATATGGATACGTATTTAAATATACACATTTAAATATACATATACACATTTAAACATACATATTTAAATATACATAAATATGTCTATATTTATGTATTTTTATATAAATTTATAATTTATAAGTTTATATATTAATTATTAATTTTCATATAATATATTATATATAAAATGTATAAATTTCTATAAATTTATATATAAATTATATATTTATATGTGTATACATATATATCCATATATATAAAATATGTGGATATATATTTAAATATGCACATATATAAATACATAAATATGTATGTATTTATACACGTGTATATGTGTATATATTTATATATTTTTTATATAAATTTATAATTTATAAATTTATAATTTATAAATTTATATATTATAAATTATAATACATAAATTATATTATAATGAATTATATAATAAATTGTTATAATTAATTATATAATTAATTATTGTATAGTTAATAATTATAATATAATTATTAATTATATAATTATAATATAATAGTTATATTACTATATTATAATTTATATATTATATGAATATATATTATATGTTAATATATATTTATAGACATACCATATATTATATAAAATATATAAATTTATAAATTATATATTTTTATATATGTAAATAACACATATGTACATATATATGTATGTATATATGTATTTATACATTGTATATTTATATATATGTATATTTATATATATGTATATACATTTATATATCTAAATATATGTGTATATATGTATAGATACATAGACATATATTATATATATATAGTATATATATATACATAGCAATATGATCTACATAGTGAGTTCCAGACCAGCCAGCAATGCATAGTAAAACTCTGTCTCAAAAACAAAAATCCAACCAAAATCCAGGCAAAAAAACACCTAACGCAAAACAAGATTATTACAAACTTAATGAATTATGGGACATAACAGCTCAAACCTACAAATACCAAGAATAGAAAGAAGACTTAAAATCAGGCCTAGGCTGGGCTGGAGAGGAGGCTCAACAGTTCCGATAACGTGCTGTTCGTGCCGAGGGCTTAGGTTCACTTTCCAGCACCCAACACGCTGTGGTGTGCCACCATCCAAAGGGCAGCGCACACGGCACACACACATGCAGACAAAACACTCATGTACACAGAGTTATTAAATACCCAAACAAGTTAACAAAAGGAGAAATGTAAAGGAGTAGAGAAGCCATTCCGTGGAATGGCAGCCGATGACCTCGCCGAGCTCAGGACAAAGGACATTCAATGGACAGAGGGCGTTGGCAGCCTTCAGTGCCAAGAGAAGGATCTGTGCACACTGTCCTCTAAAGGTAGAAATTACAAAGTGAAAACCAGTGGTGAAAGCCAAGGGTGGCGAATGCCGATGCACTGCGAAAGGGGAGCCTCTCCGAGCTCTAGCACAGTGCTCAGAACCCCAGAAACTCCAGGAAAGCCTGAAATGGCATATGCCTGGTATTGGGTGAACACAACTGCTAACCAAGACTATGTGAACAGCAGTTTCCACTCTTAAACTTCACGTAGAAACAAAAGCATGTCAGCATAGGCACAAGCCAAGGCCCCTGGTGACCACCCATCCAGCACAGAGAAGACACTACACACACATTCGTTTTATTTATCAAGTTTGTAGGGGCAGTGTGGCCCACACAACACACAGTGTGTGTGCAGGTGTTGGAGTCAGCTCTCTCCTCCCATCTTTTGGGTCTTGAGGGCTGGAATCAGTTCATCAAGCTTGAGCTCAGGGGCCTCTCCCAGCTGAGCCGTCTCGGCTCCTGCCGCACTTGATGTTTTGAAGCCTCATCTTGTGTAGTTCAGATTGGAGATGGTCTTGAACATATAATCCTCCTTCAAATCCAAAGGATTTATACCTCCAAAAGTCTATACCTCCAAATAATGGGGTATAGACTTTCTGTTTGAAGAAAGGCATTCTTAATCATGAGTGTAAAGGAAAGAATACAGGCCGGGCAGTGGTGGCAGAACCTTTAGTCCCAGCACTTGGGAGGCAGAGGCAGGCTGATTTCTGTGGGTTTGAGGCCAGTGAGGTCTACAGAGCGAGTTCCAGGACAGCCAGGGCTACACAGAGAAACCCTGTCTCAAAAAACCAAAAAAGAAAAAGAAGGAGAAGAGGAAAGAGGAGAAGGAGGAGGACGAGGACGAGGAGGATGAGGAGGACGAGGAGGAGGAGGAGGACGAGGAGGATGAGGAGGACGAGGAGGAGGAGGAGGACGAGGAGGAGGAGGAGGACGATGACGATGAGGAGGAGGACGAGGAAGATGAGGAGGAGGAGGAGGAGGACGAGGAGGAGGAGGAGAGGAGGACGAGGAGGACGAGGAAGAGGAGGAGGACGAGGAGGATGAGGACGAGGAGAGGAGGACGAGGAGGAGGAGAGGAGGAGGACAGCATGAAGTAAAAAAGAACCAGGACTGAGTCAGTCATGTTCCACTCACTAAACAGGAAATCCCAGAAAAGAAATAAGAGGAGAAAGAAATCAACAAACAAACCAACCAAACATAAACACCCAACAAAATTACCAGAATCTACAAATAGTCCCCAGTAATTAACCCGTCTGCTAGCCCAGTAATTAACTGAGCTCTCTAGTTATAAGCCAAAGGCTAATTGCTTGGGTTAAAAACAAGGTCTCACTCATTTTTGTCCTCAATAAATAAGGTCACTAGCAAAGAGACTGGAAAAGAAAAGATGTAAGATACAAACCACATGGAAGACAAAACCTAACCATGAGCAGTTAAAACTTCCTTCGGATAAATTACACTTTACCAAAGACTGGATTAGATAAAACATGCTACAACATATTAATAAGAGGAACAATCTGTTAAGAATTTGGACACACACACACACATATCCAATTTGGATATATCCAAATTATATTTATATATATATATATGATATGTCATTATTAGGGTCCTTTATTTTCAAACATAGCTAGACATGAACAGATAAATAGGATGACTTCAATGCCTCATTATCATCAGAAGACAGCAGTCACCTAGATTTAAAAAAAAAATCAAGTGAAGAATTAAATTGCAGGAGATTTTTGGATTATAAATGGGCTGGAGAGATAGGGGTGGTGCACAGACATATATATACAAGACACCTATACATACTACAATTAAAAAATAATTTATTTAAAGCAACAACTCTTGAAAACTTATTCTCAGAGGCCCATGGGCTTTTCCTGACATTGATCACATTGTAGAATATGAATGATGTCCTTTTTGTTTTGTTTTAAGACAGGGTTCTCTGTGCAACAGCCCTGGCTGGCCCGGAACTCACAAAGTTCCACCTGCCTTCGCCTCCCAAACCCTGGGATTAAAGGTGTGCACCACAACTCCCAGCATAAAATGTATCTTCAAAAACACAAAACAATCAAAATTATTACTTGTATCTACTCAAATAACAATCAAATAAAACTGAAATCTACAAAGTATGCAGACAGCTCAGCAGTTAAGAGCACTGGACACCACTGGACGCTATTTCAGACTTAAGGCGGAGAGCAGGCTTCACGTGACTATTACCACTCTGTTCTGTTCTGAGGCCACTTTCCTGGAACAAAGAAGACTTGTCCATCTTGTACTGTGCCACTTTGTGGAGCTGGTGCTTGCCGCGTTGCTTGCAGAAAATCTGGAGTATCTTAGTAATGCTCACACGTTTACAGGAGTAGTATCGGCACAGAAGGTAAATACAGTCTTCAGAAGAGTAAAATTAGAAAACACAACCTTCTAGGACTGGATCCCCATCAGGGACATCAGCCCTATGCCTGGGCTCACTATCCAGACCCCAGGGTTCTGCAACATCAGTAGGCGGGGATGGGGGTGGGTGGGGGTGGGGGATGGGGGGTGGATGGGGGGTGGGGGATGGGGGATGGGGGTGGGGAATGGGGGGTGGGGGGGTCACTTATCATCTCATCTGCACCAGAAGTTTGCAGCCCAGCTGCCGTGCACCAGTCACACTAAGGCAGGGCAGATTTCAGATTTACCTAAGGTGTCAGGAGACAAAACCTCTCTCCTCTCCTACCTTCCAGCCTTGTTTGTTTGTTTGCTTGCTTGCTTGCTTGCTTGCTTGCTTTTGTAAGAGGGGTTCTTGTGGTTCTTTGTACAGCGACTTAGCCTTGAACTCAAAAGTCTATTTATCTCTGCCTCTCAAGTGCTGGAATTAAAGGTGGATGCGCCATCTCCTCTGAGTAATGTAGTTCAGACAACGTGCACCATGGAGACCCGGACAATTGCCGAAGTGCAACATGGAGAAGCAGCGTGCATGAAATTAGCAGGACTCCTGCAGACACTGTCATGATTACAGATACACCAGTGTTCTCGTTTCCGGGAGCAGCCTCGGGGCCACGGCGAAAGTTTCCTAAGCTGACTCCCGATATTCCCTTAATTTTATAGAAGCGTTAATTCCGAGAAGCATCTGAATCTAGAGCCCTGTGATGAAGGAATCTTTGATTCCAATCCAAGCACGTCCTTTCCCCCTCTTCCACCGTCACCATTTCTGTATTTATTAGCTCAAGGACCTGGCAAGTACCATTTCACACAAGGCAAATGTCTCAAATGCAAAATGCAACTTCGCTCGTCTCACACATTTCTAGACCTTAGATAAAACAAGCTTTCACTGTGTAGCCCTGTCTGGCCTGGAACACACTATGACAGCCTAGCTTCTAGGACACAGAGATCTACCTGTGTTCTGTAATTTAAAAGAGATCCAGCTCAGGAAGAAAAAAAAAAAAGAACAGCATGGAGAAAATAGTCTCCACACCAGTGCAAAGAAGTCCACTGAGACTGCCTCCTCCAATCGGGCAGCTGAGTCCGGATCGCAGACATTTGATCCTGTCTGAACTACATTGCCCAGAAAACATTGCATGAAGTTTACCCAATGAAAATGGGCAATTCGGCGACGGCAAGAGCCGTTGGGCGGGACTTTCGGCTTTGCGTGCAGAGGTTCTTTGTAACTTCCTGGACCCGGCAGTATGTCTCACCGAAAACTGGTGCGGTCAGCTTTGGCCATGGCTGGGAAGCCGGCACGTTAAAAGCGTTTGTCCTCCGTCACAGAGACGGCCCTGAGGATTGCGACAACCCGTGTGATCTGATCCAGGCTCCGAGTGGGGATGGCGACGTCCCAGGACCCCACCATCCTCTGGAGCCCGATGGTGATTGTGGAGGCTGCGGGTGGAGCCCTGCCCCAGGTGAGTGCCCAGTGATCGCCCACCTACCCGAGCTCTAGAACGCTGAGATCTGGGCGAGGAGCCAGCAGGGCAGACCCCCACGTCCCCGACTGTAGGGCACCGATGGACGGAATTGTGTTTTTTGACACCTCTGTGCTAGATCGCTGGAGCCATCCCCTGTGACTCACGGCGTCTGGTGGACTGTGCGTCCCAAGGCTTGCCAGGGCGCGGAGACAGCCCCGGGGTGACCTCTACTGGCATTAGATGAGGGGAAGGGCTCAGTGCACCCAAGGAGCTGACTTGTTTCTAGAGGTAGCCACGGAAGATTTGAACAGAGATGAAACTGGTTCTATTCAAACTTTCCCAAGCATCTCCGGGGGAATATTGAGCAAGGATGAAATTATGTGGATAGAGACAGAGATCTATAAATCCTTAGGTGAATGCTGTGGACTAATGCAGCAGTTAGGGTTTAGACCATAGAGATTAGTCTTCAGGTATCTGAATTTTTTTTTTTTTTTTTGAGCGAGTAGTACAGGTGTTCCTGGATATGTAAACGAGGCTGGTCTCAAACCTGAGTCCTTCAGAGTGATTGGATTAAAGGCAGGACCTCCTACTTTAGAGTAGTACTTTCTTTCCCTTTTATTATTTATTTATTCATTTACTTAGTTACTAACATGTGAAACATTCAACATTTGACCAGAGTCTACTGTGTTAACTATTTTTCCTCTCGAAGTCAGGTCTGGCTGGCCTCAGAGATCTGCCTTACTATGGTTACCTAATACCTTTCTGTTGTTGTTATTTTCCCCTTGGGTTTTCGCTTTGTTTTTGTTTTTGTTTTCCTGAGGCAGGGTTTCTCTGTATGGCCCTGGCTGTCCTGGAACTCACTCTGTAAACCAGGCTGGCCTTGAACTCAGAGATCCGCCTGCCTCTGCCTCCCAAGTGCTGGGATTAAAGGTGTAAGCCATTTCTCTTTGTAGCCCTGACTGCCCAGGAACTCACTCTGTAAACCAGGCTAGCCTCCCTAATACTAGGATTAAAGAACCACTGCCTGGCATCTTTTTTGGGTTTTTTGAGACAGGGTTTTTCTGTATAGGATTAAAGATGAAAGCCACCACCACCTGCCTCCTAATTCTTAACTAACTGTATATAGATAAACCTATACATTCTGAAACAGTTGTTTGGGAAATTCTGGACACAAGCATTAGTCATATGCATAGGAAAAGCCTGTACTAAGTACTTGACACATACTTTTCCTTTGGAGCTGGGATTGTGTGGTGGTTTTAATGAGAATGGTTTCCGCAGGCTCATGTATTTGAATGTTTAGTCACCCGGAACTGTGGTACTGTTTGAGAAGAACTAAGAGGCGTGGCCTTGTGAAAGGAAGTGTGTGGCTGGGAGAATTTGCCAAGGCGAGGCTGTCTGTGCTCCACCCCACCCCCCTCAGACAGAAAGCTTCCATCAGCTAGCGTACCAGTACCGCAACTGTCTGCCTCCCACCGTGACAATAATAGCGGACTAACCCCTGTGAAACTATACCAAGCCCTACCTAAATGCTTTTGTAAGAGGCGCCTTGATCACGATGTCTCTTCACACGATAAAACAGCACATGAGGCAGGCTGCCATGCGTGTCCTCAGGTAACCAGCTGAAGAGAGTGATTCTTCATCCAAGGTCACCCAGCAGGAGACACCATGAAGGGGTGGAGCCCAGGGGACCTGGGGGACCCGGCTGCCTGTCTGAGAGGGGACTTGGGGAACTTTGGAATACCAGCACTCTTGCTTGTTCCTCACAGCCTTGTTTTTCTACAGGTTTCCCAGTATTCAGTGAAACCTGCCAACCAGGAAGAGGTAAGTGGGGGGTGTCCAGGAATCCCACTCCTCACTTAACACATAGGTGAGCTCTGGGACTGTGGTGCCCTGGGACTCTGTGCTGGGAGTCTCTCTAGCCTTCCATTGGATAGAAAGGAGGGACTTTCTATGGCACCCTTCCAGCCTGGATTGGCTGCAGCTGTGGTGGTTTCAGTGACCATGCCCCACACTGGCTTGTAGGCTTGAATACTCCGTCCTCATTGGTAAAAGGTCTGGAGAGAGTTATGAGGTATGGCCTTGTTGAAGGAGATGTGGCACTGGGGGTGGGCTTGTAGGTCTCAAAAGCTCTTGTCATTCCCAGTTAACTCTCTTAGCTTGCTGCCTACGGATCAGGATGTAATTAACCTCTCAGCTGCTGCTCTAGTGTCCTGTATGTCTGCAGTCGTGCTCCCTGCCATGCAGGTTACAGACTCACCCTCTGAGGTGTTAGCCCCAGTGCACTGGTTGTTCTGTAAGTCGCCTAGTC
The DNA here is from genome assembly GCF_947179515.1 of Apodemus sylvaticus. Lineage (NCBI taxonomy): Eukaryota > Metazoa > Chordata > Mammalia > Rodentia > Muridae > Apodemus > Apodemus sylvaticus. Next base: position 209,120,782 of record NC_067472.1, on the reverse strand, counting down.
ATGGTGTCTCTCCACAGTAACAGGAAAGCAGCTAAGCCAGCATGTCCACCTGCCTGCTGTTGCTGAGCACAGTGGGTAGCGGGACCTGAAGGACGGCTGGGTGTCAGTAGGTTCACAGCCTGGTACCCTCTGAGGTAGGAAGCTAAGTGGGAGTGACTGTCCTGAGCATCCCAAGAGTCCGTGACAAGGAGGCTTCATATAAACAAACTCAACTTTCCCCATGTGCAGGACTGCGTGTCCTTTGAGGATGTGGCTGTGTACTTCTCCTGGGAGGAATGGACGCTGCTCGATGACTCTCAAAGGCTCCTGTACCAGACTGTGATGACGGAGATCTTCACACTGGTGTCCTCACTGAGTAAGGGCCTCCTGCCGTCCTGTCAGAGCATGTCTGTGTGGTAGAAACTAGGAGATATGTTCCTATCACAGTTGCCCTGTGAACGCTCAGTCTTTCCCCAACTGTCCTACGGCTGAAGATAGACACAGGCTTGTTACACTTTTCACTCTTAAGTACAGTAAATGCAAACAGGAATCAGTTTGGGGTGACAATATTTGTTTAGGTGGTGGGTTAAGGCAAGGTCTCCTGGAACTCACTATATTGACCAAGCTGGCTAGAACTCACAGAGATCCCCCTGCCTCTGCCTTCCAAGTACTGGGATTAATGATTTGTACCACTAAGGGATCAGGAGTCTTAACAGTGGTCATGTCTTCCTGACCTGGTGACACTGTAAATGCATGGCATTTCTGTGACAGGTCCTTTTCTCTCTCTATAGGTGACATGCCTTGTGTCTGTCTGTGCTGGGAATATAGCCCTGGTGGGCTTACTATTTGGTGTTTTTCTTACAAGACATTCTTATGACGGTTGTTCTCATTAGACTTCTTGACTTTGTATTGTTGGGTTGGTTTTCCGTGCTGTGTATTCGCAAACTGAGTTCTGTGTCCCAGTCCAGACTACAACCTGATCTTGGGGCGCTGTGTTAACCAGTATACTGTAAAGAATGCTCCCCAGTGATTCCTGATTGGCCAATAAATGTCTGGGGCTTAGGACTGAACAGAGAAGAGAAGAAGGCAGGACTAAGAATCAAGTGAGAGGTCGTGAGAGACCATGAAGGGAAGGAGGAGGAAGGCAGCAGAGAAGGCCGCCATGACGCAGCCTGGACCTCGAGTGTGTGACTGAGAGAAGCTGGTCCTGAAGACACACATGGAACAGCGCAGGCAGGGCAAGAATGTGGGGGCTGGGGCGTGGCTCTAGGTTAGGGTAGCTCAGAATCTGCCCAGTTAGGCTTACAGCTTTGACAGGTGAAGCTTCCAAACAGACATAGAAATTCCTTCGAAATTGGATTATCATGGGTTGGAAATCAGCCAGGCCTTGTATGGAGCACTTACTTCTGGTATTATTTTATTTTAGGACTTGAACTTTCTGGAATTCACGATTTAACTCAGGTGGAGTCTTGTGGAGATCTCTCTGTGCCTGCACTGAGATTCCTGACTCCGTGTTTATGGACAGGTACATTTTGTCTGTTCCCTTGCAATGTTTTGAAACACAGGAGGCTTTCCTCTGTTGTGTTAGTGTGCACTATGCCCAGGGCAGTGCTCGAGTCCACGTTCTTCAGTTGCCATGTGTTAGGGGCCTAGACAGCCTTCTGCTCTGTGTCCTGCATCTCCAGCAGCTGAGGCTTGCAGAAAGCTGGTGGTGAGGAAAGAGTGTGTTACGGTTCCTAGCATGCGTCCCTGTGATTTACTGCACGCTTGTGTTCCTGCTGCCCCTAAGGTCCCTAGAACCTATGAACTTGACACAGTCAGCATGGTAACAGGCCCTCTTCACACTAAACTAGCGCCCTTTGTTCTGTGAGAAATCTCAGATCACGATTAGTAATGTGTGCTGTCTGTCTGCCTGCCTGCCTGCCTATCTGTCTGTCTGTCTGTCGCTTGACAGTCTACATGCTACTCATCAGTATTTCTCTGTGTTCAGGTTGTTGGATCAAAGTGGGGAGTGAAGCGTCCCCCTCTGAGCAGAGCCTGTCTGCAGAAGGAGGTGTCAGTTCATCCATGCTACACCAGCAAATGCTGTGCTGTGCTGAGACCCCCTTGCTCCGCACGGACAGTGTGACGATCCTGCAGACCTCCTCGGGTCTTCTCGGGCATCAGGTGACTCCCAGAGGCGGGGAGCCGGCCGCGAACGCTGAGAGTGGAGAGGCCGTTCACAGTGAGAAGAGGAACTGCAAATGCACTTACTGTGGCAAGATCTTCACCAGTATATCCCACCTCAATCGGCACTGGAAGATACACACTGGAGAGAAGCCTTTCCGGTGCAGCGAGTGTGGCAAGTCCTTCAGCCAGAAGGCCTTTCTTGTCAAGCATTTCAGAATGCACACCGGAGAGAAGCCGTACAGGTGCGGCGAGTGTGGCAAAGCCTTCAAGCACAATATCTCCCTCATTTCTCACCAGGGACTCCACACAGGGGAAATGCCTTTTAAGTGCACGGAGTGTGGGAAATCGTACCGGAGCAGAGAGGGCCTCAAGGTCCATTATCGATTTCATACTGGTGAGATGCCCTTCGAGTGCAGCGAGTGTGGCAAGTCGTACAGGAGCCGCGAGGGCCTTCTGAATCATTTCTACACTCACACCTCGGACAAGCCTTTCAGCTGCGGGGAGTGTGGCCTGTATTTCACCCAGAACTCCGAGCTCACTGACCATCTAACAGTCCACGGCAAACCTTTCAGGTGCAATGAGTGTGGACGGGTCTTCAATTCCAGCTACAACTTCGTTAGACACATGAAAGTGCACGTCGTAGCGAAGCAGTATGCATGCAGGGAGTGTGACAAGGTGTATTGTAGCAGCTCCAGCCTGTACAAGCACCGCAAGGTTCATGCCAGGTAAACCGCACAGGCGTAAGCGTGTAAACCGCACAGGCGTAAGCGTGTAAACCGCACAGGGTGTAAACCGCACAGCGGTCTCTTACTCATCTCCGTGAGCCCATGAAATCTCAAAGCAAAGCAAACGTGGGCGTCTTCCGCCCCCACCTCCAGCGCACAGAAGCGGAGCACTCACTGGACTAGGATGCACCGTGAACCCTTGGATTCTGGGATAAGCTCTGACCAGAGCAAAAGTGTTTTCTGAAAACAACGCACACGCCCTGCATAGGTCTCTGGGTGTGGAAATGGTAGGGAGCAGCTGCCGCCACTGCAGACCTTCAGAACCTGACCTTAAAGAGAGGTTCTGAGAGTGTGAGACACAGCCATGGAAACTGCCTCCTAGTAGGTATATTGGGCGGTGATGAGGACTGCTGTCATCTTTCTGTTCCCAAGGCCTCGACGCCCGGGAGCAGTGAGACTGAGCTCTTGTTCTTGCCTTCACGAGTGGGGTGGGGATTCCAGGCTACTGAATTTGGACGACGGGGGAGCAGAGGGGTTTAATGAGATATGACTCCTCTTTCTGCTCAGTGTTGCAGTGCTCTGAATAAATGTGTTTTTCTCCTCTGTAATCTTCCATGACTCTTGAGAGGTTTTCTCTTGTGCTCCTGAGTTTTAGTACATTTGGGGGCTTTTTGGTTTGTTTGGTTCTTTTGTTTGGTAGATAGAGATGCTTGTGTATGAGTGTTTGGTTGCATATATGTATGCCTACCATATGCATATATCTGTGTATGTATCCCACATTTTTGGCTGGTACCCACAAAGATCAGAAGAAGACAGGCTTTTCTGGAACTAGAGGTACAGATGGTTGTGAACTACAGTAGCATGTGCTAAAAGCGTAGCACATGCTCTTAACCTCTGAGCCATCTCTCCGGCCCCAATTTTCACTCATTTTGAGGGGGAACAGCTTTATGGTGTTTCTCATGTTGAAGTGTAACCCCACATGTTTTCTATGTTTGCCTGTGTGTATTTGTGTGTCTTGAGTGTGCATGTGGTGCCTGAAGAAGTCGTTGGATCCCTTGAACCTTGGATTGTGTCTGCTGTGTGCATGCTGGGAATGGTACTGGGCCCTCTGCAAGCAAGGTAGCAGGGGTTTTTTTTGTTTGTTTTTGGTGCGGGTTATTTGCTCCTCTCTCGTGTGTTACATCGAGACTGAAGTTTACCCTCCCCGCTTCTCTGTTCCCTTCTTCTACCTTCCTTCATTCCCAGATCCAGTAAGAAAACAGCCAGGCCTCCTAGAGATTTCAACCAGACATGGCATAACAAGTTACAGTACGACCAGGTACAGACCCTCCTATTGAGGCTAGACAAGATGGTCTGGTAGGAGGAAAAATACCCCAAAATCAGGCAAGAGTGTCAGAGGGAGTCCCATGGGAACACAGTTATACAGACATACGTGTATGTCAGTCTGTGGGGCAGGTTAGGTGACCCCGTGGGCTGTTTTGTGGTGCCCTTTACTCCTCTGGCTCTTAAATCCCTTCTTCGCCTTCTTCCACAGGATTCCCCAAGCCCCACCTAGTGTTTGGCTGTGTCTCTGCATCCGTTGTTCCTGTCAGTTCCTGATGAAGCCTCTCTGATGCAGATTAGGACAGTAGGTTTTCTTAAGCCCTGAGTCATCTCAGCCACCCTGCTACAGACTTGGTTTGTTTTCCGAGTCCCCTGGAGAGGTGCTAACGGGAGGTGACTTTGAGCTTACACACCTGTCCTCCACTCCGCACACTTTCATCATTTACCTCAGGCAGCCCACAGAGCCTCCCTTCTTTTTTGGTTTTTCTGTGTAGCTCTGGCTGTTCTGGAACTCGCTTTATAGACCAGGCTGGCCTCCAGTGCCCTGAGATCATCCACCTCTGCCTCCCAAGTGCTACCTTTAAAGGCCTGTGCCACCACATCCAGACCCAGAGCCTCCCTTCCTACTCAGAAACATTTCCCATTTCTTTCCACTATGGCCAAAGACAGGTTGTAGTTTTTCTGATAAGTTGTCTTTTGCCATTGGTTCTCCAGACCACGTCTGTTCCAACAAAAAGCTCCTGCCTGCCTGAACCTGCTACACGATCTCCAGGCGGCCACTGAAGGTTTGGCTTGTCTTAGCTGCTCAGGCGTCTGTCTGTCTGTCTGTCTGTCTTTTCCTAACCAATGCTGGGAGAATTGCCCTTGAGCTTTTTTTCTAGTCCATTTCGTGATTTTTTTTTAAATTTCCTTTGAATTTCTCTCTTTACATTTGTTTTGTTTTGTTTATATATGCTCACAATTTAGAATGGAGGTCGGAGAAATTGCTTATCTTCTAGCATGAAAACTGTCAGGCTCGGTAACCATCTCCCAAGCGCTGAAGTACGCAGCGCACCCACAGATTTTATTTACATTGGTGTTTAAAAGCAAGAGTGGACGTGCGTGTATACTTTGCCTCCAGGGGCAACAGAAGTTGGATCCGCAGAAGCCAAAGTTACTGGCCGCTGGGAGCTACCAGAATTAGGTCCTGGGATCTAAATTTGGCCTCTGGAAGAGAAGGCATTCCTAACCCCTGAGCTCCCTCTCCAATAGCAATTCCACCCTAGGTTCTTTGTTTATTTGCGACTGGATCTTACTTGTAGCCCTGGCTTGGAACTTCCTATAGACTAGGCTTGCTTTGAAATCAGAGATCTGCCTGTCCCTGCCTCCCAAATGATAGGATTAAAGGTGTGCACCCAAACACCAGGTTTCCCTTTTTCATTCATTTGTTTGTTTGTCTGTTAAGACTAAGACCCCAAGCCGGGCAGTGGTGGCGCATGCCTTTAATCCCAGCACTCAGGAGGCAGAGGCAGGTAGATTTCTGAGTTCCAGGAAGGGCTATACAGAGAAACCAAAAAAAAAAAAAAAAAAAAAAAGACTAGGAACCCAGAGGAGGGAACTACAATTACTCAAGTAATAATTTAAACCGAGGAGAGTCAGAACCTCACAAAACCTAACCTTACATTGAAGGATCATTTTAACACCTGTTTCTAAAGAACTGTGAAGGAGCAGGTGACAGGGCCTTTTGAGTGGTACTCCCTCCACGAGTGTGGAGATGGACAGTAAGTTGTTCTGACCGGTGGCTGCAGGACTGGAGTTTCTAGAACAATGGCTCGCAAACTACCAAATGCTGTGACCCCCTCAATATAGTTCCTCATGTCATGGTGACCCCCAACCATAAAATTATCATGACTGTCATTTTGCCACTATCATGAATTTGTGATGCATCTGAGAAGCAGGATATCTGACTTATGCCCTGCAAGGGGTCGGGGCCCACAGTCTGAGAACCACTCTTGTAGAATGTAAGGATTCTGGCCTGTGTTCTCAACCTGCTCTTGGTACTGTAGATGTGGCCCAGCCGGCCTTCTCTGCCCAGTCCCTGTGGACAAAAGGAAGGTTAGTCATGTAGACAGCACAGCCTGTTTGTGTCCCAGATCCTCAGCCTTCACAGAAAAAGGACGTTCCCCTGTCCCTTTGGAAGGGGTCCTAGCAGACTTCTCTCTGGGAATGTACCCCTGGCAGGCACTGAAAGAAAGAGCTGACTTCTCAGGGACAGACAATCTTAGTTTTCTAGCAAGCACTTATTGAAAAAGTACTGAAGTATTCATCCACAAATGGACAAATAAAAGACAATAAAATATTATTATGAGAGCTTAGCATTTGCTTGAAAATATTTGGCATTTGATTAAAGTCTAGTTATTTATCCATTCTTTCATTCATCTATTTTGTTTTGAGACAATATATTGGTCGTATTCTTTCCTCTCTACCAGCTCCTCCCAGATCCCACCCCACCCAACTTCATATACTTTTGGTTTTCTTTAAGAAATAAAAAAAAGTGGTCCTACAAACACACCCTACCACTACCAACAACAACAACAGCAAAATCCCAGAGTCCCTTTTGTGTTGGCCAACTATTCCTCTGCATGAAATTTGCTGTAGAGCATGGCATACCCAGGGCTGGGTGTGGAAAACTTTTTTTAAAACTCAGCCAATCAAAATGGACGCTTCCATTGTTGCAAAACAAAGGCTCTTCTCAAAGTTCCTGGGTGAATTTCCAGTTCCACAGAATACAGGTTATCACATTTGAGTAGTCCAGGGGAGGAAGTTACCAAAGGAGCAGAGCCTTGTCCTCCGGTACCAAAGTGCTGGGAGTCTGACCCATCCGGATGGACTGTCCCTCTAAGGTCTGCAGGCAGGCCGGAGCTCTGGGACTTAACCAAGCCCTGATGTGACTCCTGCCTTACCAAGTGGGAAGCCGCTCAGCATCTTAACGCAGCTGAGTTCCATTTGTAGAGATGTCGCTGGCTACAGATTTATAAACGGAGACGTTGAATCAGCTTCTCAAAGCTTGCACGCTCCCGATCAATCGGAGTGATGTGGGTGGAGACAAGAAGAGACCTTTCGCCTTGTGTGCAAACGCAGGGTGGTGCCGACTACCGAGGTGGGGGGGACAAAGCAGATTTATTTTTGTTAAGGTGAAAAAAAAAAGCATATATTTAGAATTAGCTATCTGGACTCAGCTTAGATGATCCCAATCTTGTTGGCAACATCGTATTCTGGAGCCAAGTGAATACGCCTTCTTTTCTCCATAGGGCCATATCAGTGTCACAGTTTCTTCACAGCCTGTGCGGTCTGGTACTTGCTGGCCTTGACATCCACAATGAACACAAGCGTGTTGCTGTGCACTATTTTCTAAATGGCTGACTCGGTGGTCGGAGGGAATCTGATGATAGCGTAGTGGCCAGCCTGTTTCTCCTGGGTGCACTCTTTCCAGGATAGTTTGACCGCCTCCGGAGCCGCGGGTCTTGGGGCCTCTGGAAGCTGTGGATCTTATTTTCGTGGCTGTGGACCCCTCGAGGAGGCACTGCCTTCTTAACTTTCGAGGCTTCGCTTCCTTCTTGAAAAGGGCCAGATCGGATTTTAAAACCCATCAAGGATTTTACTGTCAGGACACTCCCTTGGGCCAAGGACAGCAAATAAAGATAAAAGGACTATTTGAATTTTCCTGCTTTTTTCGTCTGACCATCTGACCGTGTGTTGCAGCAATTTCACAGAGGAAAGCAGTTTGTCCTTGGCGACTCTAGAGTGTGAAATGTCAGGTGCGCGCATGCGCACTCCCAGTCCCGTCTGCGTTCCTGGAAGGGTGTGAGCTGAAGATAAATAAGGGAGGTCACTGGGCGCCAGTAACAGCACAAAGCCTGGCCTGACACTTGGGGAGAAAAATATTAGAATATTATTAGACGGGTGTGGCGGTTACACTTCTTTAATCCCAGCCCTTGGAAGGCAGAGGCAGGAGGTTCACTGTGAGTTTGAGGCCTCCAGGACTATGCAGATAGACCTGTCTCTGAAAATAAAACGAAACAAAAAGTCTTACTAAGTGAAATCTAAGGTGCAGGAGGAAACAGACGGACCTGGGGTTAGGAATGCTTCCATTGGGTCGAGTTACGTTCAGGGTTTGAAGTTTATCATTAAAGAGTAGGAATCTGGACTGTCTAATTTATCAAATAAAAAGGTATTGATTTCAACAAGATCTGGTCAAGATCCCAAACAGTGGCAATGAAAACAGTGTTCCTGGACTTGGTTCCTCCAACTTTAACCTCCCCACTCTGACCCCAGAGGTCAACAATAGCCATACTGAAACTCTCCTGATGGGTGTCTATCTACAGATACATATATACACATACACACACGGAAGTGTGTGTGTGTGTGTGTGTGTGTGTTATTGTGGATTACATTATTAAGAGCACCTAACAATTGCTTAAAACCATATTCAGTGTTTTGTTTGTACCCCCTACCCCTGAGACAAGATCACTCTGTGTAGCCCTGGCTGATCCAAAACTCCCTATGTGGACCAGGCTAGCCTCTAGTTTAGAGTCCTACCTGTCTCAGCTTCTTGTTGGATTAAAGACTGTGTCACTATGCCTGGTCTTCATTAAATACAGTAAATAAATATATGTAAATAAAGTGATAGATTCTGAGAGCATATATAAGTGTTTATACTGACAGCTATTTGTTTTGAAACAGTCCCACTGTGGAGCCCTGCTAGCCTGGAATTCACTATGTAGACAAGGCTGGCCTCAAATTCATAGAGTTTCACCAGCTTCTGCCTCTCAAGAACTGAGATTAAAGGTATATGCCACCACACATTGTGCTAAAACACTTCAAAAAATTAGTTATGTGTGTAGGAAGCACCTTTTTAAGTACTTCACACATTGACCTGACTGTGACATCATAATACACATGCATGAATTTGTTTTGTTTTTTGAGACCTGATTTTAGTTTGTAGCCCTGTCTGGCCTTGAACTCACTCACTGTGGTCAGCAGGCTGCCTCAGAGTCAAAGATATACCTGCCTATTCTTTCCCAAAGCTGGAACTAAATATGTGCTCCTCCTCACCAGGCAACATGGGTAATATTCTCCTTGTGTCCTAATAGACAAGACTGAGAATATTGCTTCTGTGCCCAAGAGGACACAGAAAGAGATCTCCTTGAGGCCTGGGGTGCAGGTGGCAGTGGTATCTGGGAGGCGTGGGACGGACCATAGCGTACTCCTCAGCAAATGGTGTTCCGCAAGCCTCGCCTGCTGGAGATGCAGGATGCGACATGGTACCAAAGAACCTACGTTCAAGGATGCACAGGGCGCACCACACACTGACATCGCAGTAAAGGAAACACTGTGCTTCCTTCAATGAACAAACAAGGGGCTTCAAACGTCATACTACAAGAATAGAGGGACTTCCGTCCGCCTACCTGCTGGGTTAGGTTGGTGAACACGGTCAAAGAAGCCTTGAAGAGCGACTGGATTTCAGTAGCGTCAGAGCTTAGTGCCCTCTGAGAAAGTAAGCTAAGTAGGAACTGTCTTGGAGGTGGCTGGAGCGTCACAGGAGGTGGCTTCCTGTAAACTCAGAAGCCCTCATCGCGGCAAGGCCATGTGGATTTAAGGAGGTGGCTATCTACTTTTCGGAAGAAGAATGAACACTTCTTGATGACTCTCAGAGGCTCCTGTACCACAGTGTGATGACGGAGATCTTTGTCCTCATGGCCTCATTGGGTAAGGGCGTCCCATCTCATCAGGACAAGGCTATGATGGGTGTAACTTCTTTTCTACAGAAGGATGTGTTTTCCCAAAGTGATATCATGTTTGGTGAATCATTTCTAAACATCCTGGAGTATGGAATACTAGTGATAGTCCTGGGCTTAGAGCAATACCATCTCTCTGTCTCTGTCTCTGTCTCTGTCTCTCTCTCTCCCTGTCTCTATCTCTTTCTCTCTGTCTCTCTCCCTGTCTCTGTATCTGTCTCTCTCTCTCTGTCTTTCTCTCCTCTCTCTCTCTGTCTCTCTCCCTGTCTCTATCTCTTTCTCTCTTTCCCTCTCTCTGTCTCTATCTGTCTCTCTCCTTGTCTCTATCTCTTTCTCTCTGTCTGTCTGCCTGTCTGTCTGTCTCTCTCCATGTCTCTCTCTGTATCTCTCTCTGTCTCTCTCTCCTCTCTCTCTGTCTCTCTCCCTGTCTCTATCTCTTTCTCTTTCTCTCTCCCTGTCTCTGTCTCTCTCTGTCTCTATCTCTTTCTCTCTGTCTTTCTCTCTCTCTCTCTCTCTCTCTCTCTCTCTCTTTCTCTCTGTCTGTCTGTCTGTCTCTGTCTCTCTCCCTGTCTCTTTCTCTCCATGTCCCTGTCTGTTTCTCTCTCTCTCTCTCTCTCTCTCTCTCTCTCTCTCTCTCTCTCTGAAAGACACATAGGAAGTAGTATGGGATAAGTAGCCATATAGTGAGCATAATAGCGGTGAACTTGATGGCTCTTGTGGGCTGGTGACACCGTGACTACATGACATCCCTATGTTGTGGGTACAGCTTTCTTCCTCTAAGTGGCATGCATTGGGTGTGCCTGTGTTGTTGCACTGATGTGATGATCACTGTTTGATGGGTTTTCCTAAGACAGTCCTAAGGGCCACTCTTACTAGTTTTCTTTCCTATGGACCACCATGTTTTGCTTCACTGTTTCTAGCAGACAACGCTCACTTGTCCTATTTTGGACTTTAGGATTCATACCTACTGGGGTCTGTGACATCACTCAGCTGGAGTCTTCAGGAGGTCCCTTCACCCCTGCACTGAGATTCAAGGCTCCAGGTATGTGGGACAGGTACTTGGAGGGTGTGTGCTGCTGTTGTATGTACTCTGGAAGGGTTCATATGAAGTATATTTCATCTGGTTCTGATGGTTTGGCACCAAGACAAAGGATAATGGCAGATTCCATCTCTGGCTTCCCCGTTATTCTGAACCAAAACTGTGCTTCATGTTCCAATCTTTACAGCACTGAAGCACAGTGTTTCCTTTACTGTGATGTCAGCGTGTGGTGCGCCCTGTGCATCCTTGAACGTGGGTTCTTTGGTTAGGACGTGGACAGCCGTCTGCACTGCAGGGGAGGCTTGCAGACAGCCATTTGCTGAGGAGTTCGCTATGCTCTGCCCCACGCCTCCCCACGCCTCCCCACGCTCTGTTCCTGGTTTATATTCTTTCTGCCCCTAAGGTCCCTAGAGACTCTCATCTTGACAATTTCAACATGGTAATGGGCCCTTACAACCCTGAACGAGCCCCCTTGTTCTGTGAAAAATCTCAGAACACTGTTAGCAATATGTGCTGTCTGTCACCCTGTAACCTCCGTGCCATTCATGAGTATTTCTCTGTGTTCAGGATGTTGGAACAAAGAGGGTACAATGTCACCCACTGAGCACAGCACTTCTCCCGAAGAGGGGGCTGATGCAGTCATGCTTTTCAACAGCAGAAGCAGAGATGTGCTACGGAACCCCTACAGAGGAGACAGGTCAGGATTCCAGCTGTAAAGACTGGCAGAAGAGACCATTCAGAGAAGATGTCACAAAGCACAGACCATGTGATGGACTTCCGGACCCCTCAAGTGTTCTTGGGCCTCAGGCGACTCCCAGCACTGGGCAGTCACACAGAAGCTCTGAGAATGCAGAGTCTGTTCAGGCCAAGAATGAAAACCACAGATGCAATGACTGTGGCAAAACTTTTAGTCATAAGTTCTGACTTAGCTGACACCAGAAAACACACACTGGAGAAAGGCCTTTTAGGTGCCGTGAATGTGGGAGAGCCTTCCCGTCTCATTGTGTACTTGAGAATCCACACAGGAGAAAAGCGATTTAAATGCAGCGAATGTGGAAAAGCTCTCAATTATAAAAGCTCTCTCATTCACCATCTGAACGCCCACACTGGAGAAAGGCCTTGTAAGTGTAGTGAATGTGGGAAATTATACACTTGGTACGTCATTACTGAGTCCACACCGGGGGATGCCCTTCAACTGCACTGGGTGTGGAGAATCATTTAGGAACAGAGACAGCCTCACGAGCCATTATCGAATCCATACCAATGGGAAGGAAGCCCTACACGTGCTTTAAATGCGGGAAGTCGTTTAAGGAAAAACCCAGCCCTTTTTTTTTTATCATGGCCGTGTGCACAGTGGGTAAAGGCCTTTCCAGTATAGCAAATGTGTCCAAAATCTCACCTTGTGAAACACTGAAAGGCCCATAGCAAACCTGTCATGTGCAATGAGTGTGGAAGCATCTTCACTTCCGGTTACAGCCTCGTTAGACATAAGAGAGTTCACAACACAAGAAAGCAATACAAGTGCAAAGAATGTGACAACGTGTATTGCAATAGCTCCGGCCTCTATAAACATCGCCAGGTTCACCACCGACAGATGGCCACTGAGAGCAAAAAATGTCCAAAGTCCCTGAGTCGTCTAATTTAAACTCCTGAGAATTCACTGAAAAATAAAGCAAAACAAAACAAAACGTGAACACTTCAAATGTGTGTTCTCCCAGACCCTCACATGATGGGCTCCTCATCAAAGAAGCTTCCTGCTGGTAATTAACTCAGACAGCCACAACTGGGCAGTGTGAAGAGGATAAGAGACTCTAGAGTCCTCAGCCCTAAGTAGGATGTCTTCTTCACACCTTTCTCCCCTCAAGGATCTCTGGGGGAGAGGGGGCAGAAAGACTGTATGAACCAGAGGTGCTGGCTGACTCCCAGGAAATAGTGAGGTCTGTTTCTATACATCAGGACTGACAGAAACGGAAGTCACAGAGACTGGCAGCACAGATAAGGAGCGTTCAAACCAGACAAAATCCTAGTACTGAGAGGGGAAGTGCACACAAACCCCCTTCTAACCAAGAAGCAATTGATTGCCCAAGTTTTCTCCAGTGAACTGTCACTGGATAGATGAACCACACGCTAGGAGAGGCCCTAGCCCAGGAGTAGCTAGCTAATGGATTATTGTTGTTCTTGTTGTTGTTGTTCAGTTTTAGTATTTTGTTTGTCAGAGAAAATAAAACCATTAAATTGAGTGGATAGGGAGGTGGGAAGAGCCTGGGTGTTGTTTGCATATGTGAAATTTCCAAGGAATTAATTTAAAAGGTGTTATTGATTGACTACACATGCGCGAGCTTTCGCCTGCACGTGTGTGTGGACGTCCAGCACATGCTCAGATGTAGCTGGCGCATGCTCGGATGTAGCTGGCGGAAGTCTCCAAGTTGTCAGATGCCCTGCGAGTGGAAGTGCACACCCTTGGGGGGCACTGTGTGGGTTCTGGGAGTGAAGCCCAGGTCCTCTGCTGGAAACCAAGTAGCCCAACCACTGAGCTACCTCCGTCCCCACCACACACACTTTCTTGAAGGACATATGCCTTCAAATTTTGTGCTTATTTGACTTTGGTCATATCTTGTGTGTGTGTGTGTGTGTGTGTGTGTGTGTGTGTGTGTGTGTGTGTGTGCGCGCGTGCTTTTTTTGTTCTGATTTTTGTTTGTTTTGTTTCTGAGACAGTTTCCCCTATGTCACCCTGGCTGTCCTGGACTCACTTTGTAGACCAGGCTGCCCTTGAACTCACAGAGATCCACCTGCCTCTGCCTCCAAGCACTCGGATCAAAGGAGTGTACTTGCTCTACTTTCTGTGTCTATAACTCGATGTGCACATCATACCTCAGTGTGCTGAGCACTGGGTGGAATTTGCACCAACATGCCCAGCTGTTTCAGTTCTCGAAACTACCGTGCTCTGTCAAGGGCTGAGGCATTTCTCTTGCCTTTGTGATTCATGGTTGTTGTTCTAACCTTGAAAAGTCTAGCCATAATATGCCACTGCTCCTGACGTTTAGACCATAGAGATGTAACACAGGAAATTATGATATCTGCACAGGCTTGTGCCTATTTGTGTTTCTCAGCTTGTAAAGGGCACTATCAGCAGAGGCCTTTGATACGATTGCAGACAGTGGGAGCCCTATATTTTTGTCCTGAGTGCACCGGCCCACAGTTGAGTGTTTTCTGCAGAAGCAGCTAAATCACACTATAGTGAATGAAAGTGAGCCCTTTGCAGATACAGCCTTGCAACAAGCAAGCCTTGTGGTATAGACAGAGATAAAATAGAACAAAAATGAATAAACCAGAACGGGTCATCTCTGACTCATTCACAAGACAATAGCAGAGCTTCCAGTTCCACTGTTGCGTATTATAAGAGTAGATGAGAACTTGCACCAGCAGAGAAATTCAGAGCTGAAAAGGAGGCCGGGTGGTGGTGGCGCACGCCTGTAATCCCAGCACTCTGGGAGGCAGAGGCAGGCAGATTTCTGAGTTTGAGGCCAGTCTGGTCTACAGAGTGAGTTCCAGGACAGCCAAGGCTACACAGAGAAACCCTGTCTCAAAAACACCAAAAAAGAAAGAAAGAAAGAAAGAAAGAAAGAAAGAAAGAAAGAAAGAAAGAAAGAAACAAAGAAACAAAGAAACAAAGAAACGAAACAAAGAAACAAAGAAACAAAGAAACAAAGAAACAAAGAAACAAAGAAACAAAAAGAAACAAAGAAAGAAACAGAAAAAACAAAGAAAAAACAAAGAAAGAAAAGAAAAGGAATTCGATTACATCATCTACCTTCTTTTTCTTCTTATAAAGGACAACATTTAATTGATCTGGCTTACAGGTTCAGAGGTTCAGTCCATCATCATCATCATCAAGGTGGGAGCATGGCAGCATCCAGGCAGGCATGGTGCAGGAGGAGCTGAGAGTTCTCCATCTTCATCTAAAGGCTGCTAGTGGAAGATTGACTTCCAGGCAGCTAGAGTGAGAATCTTAAAACCCACACCCACAGTGACACACCTACTCCAACAAGGCCACACCTCCTTATACTGCCATTCCCTGGGCCAAGCATATACAAACCATCACAGTGTTTGTTCAAGAAGTCTGATGAGAAATAGTGACATGACCACAAGCCTGACAAGGTGTAGGAGAGGAAAGGATTCGTGGAAAAGAAGAAAAACTCTATTAACCCTTAGATAAGTGGAGGAGGCACTGTGGGCAGCAGTTATTAGTATGAGATTTGAACCTTTGATATACTTTTTAATTTTTTATTAGATATTTGCTTTATTTACATTTCAAATGGTACTTTAGGTTGAAAGTCGATTTTACTCAATATTAGAATGATTACACCAGCTTGTTTCTTGGGACCATTTGCTTGGAAAATTGTTTTCCAGCATTTTACTCTCAGGTAGTGTCTGTCTTTGTGCCTGAGGTGAATTTCCTTTATGCAGAAAAATGTTGGGTCCAGTCTTTGTCTTTTCTTTTCTTTCTTTTTTTTTTTTTAATTTGGTTTGTTCGAGACAGGGTTTCTCTGTGTAGCCCTGGCTGTCCTGGAACACACTCTGTAGACCAGACTAACCTCGAACTCAGAGATCTGCCTGCCTCTGCCTCCCAGAGTGCTGGGAATACAGGCATGCGCCACCACCAAAAAGTCTTTGTATTTTTATTGGAGAATTGAGTCCATTGATATTAAGAGATATTAAGGAGACATGATTGTTGCTTCCTGTTATTTTTGTTATTAGAGATGGAGTTATGTTTGTATGTCTCTCTTCTTTTGGGGGTTGTTAAAAGAAGAATAATTTCTTCTTTTTCTAGTGTGTAGTTTCCATTTCCGTTGGTGTTTTCCATTCATTATCCTTTGAAGGGCAGATTTGTGGAAAGATATTGTGTAAATTTGGTTTTCTCATGGAATACCTTGGTATGCCCATCTATGGTAATTGAGAGTTGTGCTGGGTATAGCAGCCTGGGCTGGAATTTGTGTTCCCTTAGGGTCTTCTGTATGACATCTTTCCAGGATCTTCTGGCTTTCATAGTCTCTCGAGAAGTCTGGTGTAATTCTGATAGGTCTGCCTTTTTTATGTTACTTGACCTTTTTCCCTTACTGCTTTTAATATTCTTTCTTTGTTTAGTGCATTTGGTGTTTTGATTATTATGTGATGGGAGGAATTTCTTTTCTTGTCCAAACTATTTGAAGTTCTGTAGGCTTCTTGCATGTTCGTGGGTATCTCTTTCTTTAGATTAGGGAAGTTTTCTTCTATACTTTTGTTGAAGTCATTTACTGGCCCTTTAAGTTGGAAATCTTCACTCTCTTCTATACCTATAATCCTTAGGTTTGGTCTTCTCATTTTGTCCTGGATTTCCTGGAAGTTTTGGGTCAGGTGCTTTTTGCATTTTGCGTTTTGCACTTTCTTTGACTGTTGTATCAATGCTTTCTATGTTATCTTCTGCATCTGAGATTCTCTCTTCTATCTCTTGTATTCTGTTGTTGATGCTTGCATCCATGACTCCTGACTTCTTTCCTAGGTTTTCTATGTCAAGAGTTGTTTCCCTTTGTGATTTCTTTATTTCCACTTCCACTTTTAGATCCTAACTGGTTTTGTTCAGTTCCTTCACCTGTTTGGTTGTGTTTTCCTGTAATTCTTTAAGGGCTTCTCCCTGTTTACCTGTGTTCTACTGTAGTTCTTTAAGGGAATTATTTATGTCCTTCTTGAAGTCCTCTATCAGCATCATGAGCTGTGATTTTTAAATCCAAATCTTGCTTTTGTGGTGTGTTGGGGTATCCAGGACTTGCTGTTGTGGGAGAATTGGGTTTGCATGGTGCCATGTTGCCTTGATTTCTGTTGGTAACATTCCTAAGTTTGCCTTTCCCCATCTGGTTATCTCTGGTGTTAGCTGGTCCTGCTGTCTCTGGCTGGTCTTGTCCCTCCTGTGGGCTTGCAAGCCTGTCTCAGCACCGCTGTGTGACCGGCTCTCCTTTGGCACAGTGGCAAGCCTGGACCCTTCCTGCTATCTGGTTCCAGAGACAAAACTAGTAAGATGTGGGACGTCAGTACTGGCATGTGTCTTATAACTCTTGCGGGTCATGATCACTGGATATGCGGAGTTCTGTCCCATTCTGGGAGTAAGTTTATTTTGAGTTGTGCTGATGACAAGACCCTCCGTGTAGGGGATTACAAGAACAAGTGATGTAGCAGGGCAGTGGTGGCTCACGCCTGTAATCCCAGCACTCTGGGAGGCAGAGGCAGGCGGATTTCTGAGTTCGAGGCCAGCCTGGTCTACAGAGTGAGTTCCAGGACAGCCAGGGCTACACAGAGAAACCCTATCTCGAAAAAAACAAATCGAAAGAAAGAAAGAAAGAAAGAAAGAAAGAAAGAAAGAAAGAAAGAAAGAAAGAAAGAAAGAAAGAAAGAAAGGACAAGTGATGCATGAAGACCCATAGGCGTGAACACTTTGTCACGCCCTTGGATTTCTGTAAGGCGGCCCCTAGGTTCTTGGTCACTGGCAGTGTAGATCACACAGTAAAGGTGTGGGAGTGCTGTTGATCGAGTCACATTTGGTTGGCTCTGGCTGCCAGGATCTCCCAGAATCCTTCGGTCCCAGGTCGGGGTCCTCCTGGCTGGTGTACCCGGTGCTCCTCCCCTGAACATCTGCAGTGCAGGCACACAGTGCAGCGCGGGCTGGGCTGACCTTCCCCAGAGACTCTTCCCTGTGTAATCCGACTGCTCGGGCTACACGCCCCCTTTTTTGCCTTTCTTCTTCTTGACTGCTGCACTCTTGGTTGTCTTCCTCTCCTCCGCTAAGGCTCAGGGTTACGCTCACTCTGGCTGCTTCCTGAAGTCTCTGTCCTTGACCTGCTTTCCCTTTTATCTACAATGAACCTTCTCCTCCACCATATCTGGGAGCAGTCATCGCCTTTCCTTTCTATCTTTTTTTTTCATTCAATACACTTTGTATATTTGTTTCAAATATGAACAATACCAGTTGCTGCATAATTAACAAAAACAGAGAATCTCAAGTAAAATTCAATTTCTGGTTAGAATATTACTTTAAATGACCTTATCTAGTATTTGAAAACATGACTTAAGACATATTTTTGATAACATCAAATTGTTATAACCTATATTCCAAATGACAATTTAATTCAAAGTTGTATTGACCAAAAATGAATAAAACTACCCTGCTCAAGTCTCACACGTGGGGGTGGGGGTGGGGGTGGATTCTGTTGCTCAGTGAGGAGTGCAGCATCTACACCCACATCCTAAATGCCTCAAACAACAGAAAGGCAGATAGCAGTTATCCTCAATGTCTCCCACAAGCTGACATATGAAAATGCGGTGAACAGAGGAAACTTACATAAGCCTCGCCACCACGTGACTAGCATGCTAGTTAAATCAGCCACGCCCTTACACTCTCCCTCTTAGCAAAAGCTAATTCTAGATCTGCACCTTACCCATCCATGCTCCCTCGTTCGAGGAAGAAGACAGATTCTCCATCACCAAACTCACAGCTTGGTAACGTTATTTTGTGTATCTGAGCAGGGCTGGGTTTATATCTCCGTAAATAAGCTACATTTGTAATTAGCATTGTTGCAATTAACTTATATCATTTAATTATCTTTAACTTCATGATTTATCTTCATCTATTGTACCTCTTGTAAAACTAGGATTTTGAAACTTTATCCCTGTTACGTTTGAGCCTCAAAAAATTGGAATTTTTGATTCTTTAGCATCAAAATAAGCTTTAACCCATAAATATAGCCCACAGAGAGACTGGCCTGTTTTTGTATACTTTTACAAAATACCAGTTATTTATATGACTCTGTTTCTCTGAATAGTTCAAGCTTAACAACGATATCACGGGGTTTTTGTTTTGTTTTGTGACTGAGCTTTAAAACAAACCATCTTGGAAGCCTGGTGTTACCTCCTTTGTCTTCAAAGGGAATACAATACGTGGTTGCTGGGAATTGAACTCAGGACCTCTAGAAGAGCAGACAGAGCTCCCCCCCCCCGACCCCGTGAATTATTATTTATGCGAGTACACTGTTGCACTCCAGAAGAGGGCATCAGATCCCATCACAGATGGTTGTGATGTGAGCCACCGTGTGGTTACTGGGATTTGAACTCAGGACCTCTGGAAGAGCAGTCAGTGCTCTAAACCACTGAGCCATCTCTCCAGCCCCAGAGTGAATTCTTTGTGAACTATGTTATTCTAAAAGACTGAGACAAAGGTGCAGAGGCTCAGCTGCTGGAGTTGGGCGTTTTCATCACGACAGGCACGGCTGGGCTGCACTTTAGGTGCTGAAAGCTGGTGACCCCTTCCAGAGTTTCCGGATGTCGGCTCTGTCTATGCAAAACTGTTTTCACACTGTGTTGGCCAGGCTACTTCGGGACAAGTAGAGAAAGATCCTGTCGTTTGGCACACGGATGGCACGACCCACTCCAGGTCTGGATAGAGGCTGCTGCCTCTTGTTTACACCATGGGAAGCCGTTCAGATACCCAGAAGGCCATGCTTCATTGTGAAGGCACAATTGGACTGACAAGGTCTTGTGTAGAGGAGAGGTTGGATTTATTTCTCAATGTTTTCCAAGGCTGCATGTTGTAAGTCAGGCTGGAGTTTGGGTGGCGAGGGTGGAGACCGGAAACTCCGTGGCCTGATGCAGGGGAGTAAGGGATGTGCGCCACAGAGGCTGCGCAGAGCAGGCAGATCTCTAGTGGCAAGAGGCATTAGATCCTGCGATGTTGCAGTTAATAGGCTGTTGTGAGCTACTCACATTAAGTGCTGGGAGCTGAACTTGGTTATCTGGAAGAGAAGTCAGCACTGAGCCTTCTTCTTACCAGACTCCAACTCCTTTCATTCTTAATTTATATATTTACTTTGATTTTTTAAAAAGATGGGTCTCTCTATGTAGCCCTGGCTATCCTAGAACTCACTTTATAGATCAGGCTGATCTTGAACTCTCAGAAACCCGCTGGCCTCTTTGGCTGCCTCTGTTTCCCGAGTCCTGTGTGTGCCTCTAAGCCTGGCTCCCTTTTATTCATAACTAAGAATACCAAGAACCAAGACAGGGGAGCTCAAATATCACAAACAACAGTTTGACCTGGGAATAACTAAACGGGTGGAGAATCCTAAAATGTTGGTTCCAGGTGGGCCCTTCATGAAGGAAGAGAGTGAAGGGAGGGGCCTTTCCCAGATGGTGCCTGCAGGGTTGGAAGGCAGAAAAAGACATCGGATCCCCCTGGACTCTGGTTAAAGGCAAACGTGAGCTGCTCCATGAGCTGGGACCCAGGCCTGAGCTCTCCTCCACAGGCCTTGTGAACAGCCCTTCCCCTAGCCCGGGCTTTACGTTTTTAAGAAGTAAGCAAATTCTATTCTAAGAGGCTGTGTGTTTCAGATTTCTTTCTGGAGTACATCAGATACCAGTTCCTCGAGTCCTGACAATCTGTGTACAGTGAGTCCTTCTAATAGCTAGGTAGTGGTAATCCCAAAGATGGGGGGAGAAAGACTACCAACTCAATCATTGTTGCCAAATTAGTTAAAGCAAGCTTTATGATTCGCGTCCCTGGCTGCTTCCCCCCAAGGCAGGGTTGAAGAGGTCAGCACTGGAAGGGGGTGTGTGCGGGGGAGATAAGGTTTTTATATAAAACTGAAAGTCTTTTTTTTAAGTGATGCTTAGAAAACAATATCATGTAAAATGTATCAAGTTGAGGTTTTACCTAACATCTTAAATAAAATTAAATTCAACCCAGAAACAATGACATACACCTGGAGACCCAGATACGCATGAGGCTGAGGCAGGAGGATGAATCCAAGAACTCAAGTGCAATCATGGCAGTTCAACAGGAGTGACATTAGAGGTGCTGGCACGCCTTTAATCCGGGCACTCCAGAGGCAGAGGCAGGAGGATCTCCGAGTTCAAGCCCAACCTAGTCTATAGAGCTAGTTCCAGGACAGCCAGGGCTACACAGAGAAACCCTGTCTCTATTAACTAAAAGAAAGATAGGAAGAAAAAAAGAAAGAAAGAAAAAACAAACAAACAAACAAGGAAGGAAGAAAAAAAAGAAAGAAAAGATGTTTGACAAAAACAAAAACCAAAGGCATAAGATAAAAATAAATAAAGCCAGACTGCATAGACACTCGACGCCTCATCAAAGGACATGGTAGAACACAAAAGGCAGCAATGGGCAAGAAGCACAGTTGAAACAGCTCGTATCTAATACGGGGCTAATATCTAGCGTACACATCTTTAATCCCTCCAATTCAACATTAAAAATCAAAGTACCGGAGAGATGGCTTAATGGATTAAAGCACTTGCAGCGTTTACAGAGGATCCAGGTCTGATTCCCAGGACCCACAAGGTACCCCACAGCAATCTGAACTCTAGCTCCAGGGGGAACTGATGCTGCCTTCTGGTCTCTGTGGGCACCCACGCTCAAGTGAGCACAGCCAAACCCATACTCATAAATAAAAATTAAAACCACCCTTCATGTAAGCCGCAACAACCTTTAAATAAAGACAAATACTGAGAAACACAAGAAAATGTGCACGCACACACACAGAGCACACATTATGGTTATAGTTAGGAAAATGAAGTGTTATCAAGGATATAGGCTAAGTTGAAAATCTTGAGCACTCTTGTACTAGGAAAAAGAGTTTCTCTGAAAAACCTAAACACACATTATGAAGGCCAGGAGCGGTCATCCCAGCACAGTGAGGCAAGGCCCGACACTCAGTTTAAGGACAGCCTGATCAACAGAGTGAGTTACAGGACAACTAGGGCTATGTGGAGAGACCCTATCTCCTCCCACCCCCACCCCAAAAAGCAATAAAAATAAACCACTATGTCCCAGTACTTCCTTTTCTAAATATACACTGGGGGGAAAAACTGAAAGCAGGGTTTCAAATAGCTGTTTGTCCCCACATTCTCAGCCTGTGAGAGGCTGGAGAAACATTGCCAAGGGTTGGAAGCCAGCCAGGCTACAAGGTGAGATCTTCCCCAAAATGCAAATCAATGACAAAAAGATATACTAAAGGCTATCTGTACACTGAACCTTTTAGATATTATTCCAAGTAAAATATGCCTGTAAGCAAAGAAATACTATGTAACTCAACTCACCTTAGGAACCAATAAATGCCAATATGATACAGATGTTAAAATGTCCAGATACAGAAGTCAAGGAGCTACAACAGTAAGGAAGAAGAGTGAGGCCCTTGTTTAACAGAAACAGTTTCACATGTGCAAGATGATGTGCAAGAGGGTTAGCAGAACGCTGACCACTTGAAATGTAAATTTATTCTGGGTGCGTGGCCTGCATCTTTCATCTCAGGCAAGGCCAGCAGGTTGATCTCTCTGAGTTTGAGGCCAGCCTTGTCTACGTAGTTCATTCTGGAACACCCAGGGCTACGTAATAGAGAGATCCTGTCTCAAAAACAACAAAAGAAAAAGAATGTAAATATAATAAAACACTGTACAATTAAAATGGTCGGTGATAAACTTTCTTCACCATGCAATCTCTTGATGCACAATGAAGGAGAAGCTGTAGTCAGAGAATGTCTCCTGATTCACAGAAGCCTCTCTTTCGAGGCAAACCAAATGGGACTTGCTAATGGAGGCTTTCTGGCGTCCAGTACACTCATGTCCTTCTCCTGTGTCGAACTTCTGGTGCTCAACAAGTATATGTGTGTGGCTAAGGACCCTCCCACACTTAGAACAGTCGTGAGGACTTTCCCTGGGATGTGTATGGCACAGTGACTACACCCATAAGGCTTTTTTCCCACTGTGAACTCTCTGGTGGCTATGTTTATGTCTGCAGTGGTACTTAGAGGATTCCCCACATCTGCTGTACTTAGACGGCTCCTCCCTTGTGGCTTCTCCAATGTTTGATGGAGTTGAAGTGGACCTAAAGAACTCCCCGCACGTGGCTCATTCCTAAGATCTTTGTCTTGTGTGAAGCCTCTGGTGTATAGTGAGTGTGGAGTTATACCTGAAGAACTTCTCATATTCAATGCCTTTGTAAGACCTTTCTCCAGTGTGAACTCTGATGTCCAAACAATGCAGAATGAAGAATTTCCACCCGCGGTGAGGCACTTGGTTCTGAACAGTAGTGAAGAGGCTTGCAAATCTGTCCAACCCTCCTTCCTGGCGAGGGAGCATCATGCCACATGCCACGCGAACTCTGTGGTTCTTTCTCCAGTCGTCCCTTCTAGAAGGTTCTTTTCACTACGCGTTGGGGGCCGGTAAACCTTGTTCTCACAAACACGTGTCTCCTCTTCCATTTTCTGCTGTGCTCAGCCAGGCACAGAATGTCTTTCAAGAGTAGATCACGTGCCCCTCCAGGTAGGCGGGGCCCTCTGGGTGGATGAGCCTGCCTCTGGAATCCTGACCTGTTGTACTCCTACAGAAAGTAGGTGTACACGGAAGGTATCTCCCTGTTCTTGCCTTCAAGCCAACAACTTGTAAGAATGAAAATGCTGGTGAAGTGCATGATGGTCTGTTGTGGGGGGAGGGGGCAGTTTCAAAACAAATGTATGCCCCACCCGGGAGTGCTAACAGGTATTGAGCGTAACACTGGAAGACCTGGTGCACAGAATGTGGTCTGGGAAGGACAGGAGAAAAACAGAGAGGAATATAGCACAAAGGACAGGAACTCCAAGACACATCTTTATAAATGATTTATGGCTACTGGTAACCAATAAACAGAGAGTTAAAAAAGTTAAACATAGAGTTAAAAAACCAATAAACATAGAGTCAGATATAGGAGGGATAACTGTGGCAAAGCAGTATTGAACGAGTGTCAAGAGACGTGCGGTGTAAGCTGTAAGACCCTGAGCACCGATCATACGTTGAAGAGCCCCACAAAGGCAGCAGTGAGGAGAGGCCAGAGAAATGACCAAAGGAAGGAGCAGATAGGGAGGAAATCAGCACAGGAATGTCAACGGGGAAGGAATAGTAGAAATGAGGGCTGGCCACTGGCCACAAGAGAGGCTCCCAGTGTGGGCTGCACGCAGCTCTGATATCACACTCTTTCCCAACTGCAAAGTACCAGGACTAGGTTCCTTATAAACCTCTGGCTTGAATATGCTTGGCCCAAAGAGTGGCACTCTTAGGAGGTGTGGCCTCGTAGGAGTGGGTGTGGCCTCGTAGGAGTGGGTGTGGCCTTGTCAGAGGAAGTGCTTTGCTGTGGGAGTGGCTCTGAGCACCTCCTCTTAGCCATGTGGAAGGCAGGCTGCTCCTGCTTCCTTTGAATGGAGATGTAGAACTCTCTGCTTCTCCAGGGCCATGCCTGCCAAGGCACCGCCATGCTTCCTGCCATGATGATAATGGACTGAACCTCAGAGCCAATAAGCCAGCCCTAATCAAATGTTGTCCTTGAGAAGAGTTGTCATGGTGTCTCTTCACAGCAATGGAAACCCTAACGAAACCTCTGTAATGCTAACCTACAGGGAGCCAGTGCTTTCCTCATCACTCTTGGTGGGTGTTTCTCAAACTTCCTAATGTCATGATTCCCATCGAATACAGCTCTTCGTGTTTTGGTGATCCCCCTAACCATAAAATTATTTTCATTGCAACTTCATAATTATAATTTTGCTACTGTTATAAACTATAATGTAGACATCTGTGTTTTCTGATGGTCTTACGCAACCCCTTGTGAAACCACCAAAGGGACTTTGCCTCTGCCTCCCAAGTGCTGGGATTAAAGGCATGCACCACCACTGCCCAGCTTGACCACGGGTTGAGAATGGCTGCTCTAGGTGATAAACTATGGAGCTAGAAAAGGGTTATCCAAAGGAAAAAACAGACAGTATACACAGACTTATGCCCCTATCATATCCCACACACTCTATAATCACAAACATGTCAGAGGAATGTCCTACTGAGTCAACATTGCTATTCCCTCAGTTTAGGGCTCTGGTCAACAACAGCAATTTCCAGCATACAAAGTCACCAAAAATATCAGTAAAAGCAAGGACATAATCTGGAGCACAAAAGTATCAAATATTTGGATAGACCATCCTGCTGTGGGAAGGCAAGGAGGTTGGGGTCTGTTCCTTTCGTTTGTCAAGACAGAGTTACTCTGTGTAGCCCAGGCTGTCCTGAAACTTGCTCTGTGTACCAGGCTGGCCTCAAACTTAGATATGCCCTGAGTGCTGGTACTAAAGGCTTACACCACCACTGCCTGGTGGTTGGGGTCTCTTGGAAGCACAGTATTTCCATCTGGAATTCCCTTAGAGCAGTGGGGTTAGAACTGCTTAGGGAGATGTGGTAATGTGTGCCCAGGCCTGGTATCCACCAGGAAACCAAGGAAGGAAATAGCGTGGCCAGCCAAGCTGCAGGAAGGCAGAGCTGCCCACTGATGGTGAGAGAGACCCTGGGTAGATGTAAGGACCTTCCCTACCTAAGGACGGCAAAAGGCCAAGTTCTCCAGCTCCAACAATATGGTTGGGATCCAATGAGGGGACGT